>NC_136919.1:24382505-24944370 GCF_949752795.1 Hyperoodon ampullatus | reverse complement strand
GGGAAGTAAGTCAGGGTTCAGACTAATTGTAGAACACAGACAGGAGGCCATCCTCTCTCTCTTCAACCAGAATCAGCCGAATATGGGTAGACGCTATCCCTTATGTGGGGATGCAGACAGCAGAGTGGTGCCCATGGCTACCGACTGCCACCACCAAAGCCCTGAGGTCACAGAGCCTGCCTCCTCCAGGATGATGTAGGCAGATTTCAGCCCAAGGTAATAGAAGAGGTCCCCAGGAGGTAGGGATCTCCAGCCTGGAAGTGTGCCGGCAGAGCCCCATGGCCGCCCAGCCATGAGGGTTTCTGGAGAAGGATGACTGCACTAGGCAAGGAAGCGGGACCAGATGGCCCTGACTTCCCTTCCGGCCTGAGAGTTTTTCTGTGTCCCTCCTTTGTGAGTCTGTATTCTGAGCCCTTTCTCTAAGGTTCTCTCCTTCTCAGTGGTCAGTACAAGAACCCATCTAGGGACGGGGAATGTTGGAAGTTAAATGTGCCCCTCTTTACCAAGGCTATGCAGACGATGAGTTTGTCCATTGCACAGGGCGATCCTGGAGCTAAGATGGGAACTGCAGGAGGCCACCTGGCCCGGTAGGTTTCAACCCAGGCTGTACCTTAGAATCCCCTTGGGAGCCTTCAGGAAATACAGATACCCAGGCCCAACCTCAGACCAGCTGGAGCCGAATCTCCAGAGTAGGGCCTGACCTTGTGTATGTTTTTATAAGTTCCCAGGTAATTCTGCAATACAGAGAGGACAGAGACCTGCTGGGCTAGTCCCTCTGTACCTATTTGCAGGAAAGATGAGGACAGTGAGCCCCAGACAGGATCTGGGACTTCAACCCTATCTTCTAAGTCCATGCTAGAAGCTCCTAAAAAAAGTCAAAAAGCATTTTCCTGGGTGTCTCCAGGACCCTGACTGCAGCACAGTGAGGGCTCTGCACTCCCGACTGCCCCCTCCCCGAGCCATGGCTGCGTCCCCTTGTTTGCCCACACACACCAGGTGCCCATGTTCCTTGTCGGGTTTACTCAGTCACTGGGGCCTGCCAAGCTTGCCAAAGGCCAAATCCCAGACATTGTCAGGGGAGCAGAGCTCCACTGGATGGGGTTACCTTTCCCACCTCATTCGCGGCCAGCATGTCACAGTTTACAAAGCACTCCCACCCTCAGTCACTGACACATTCTATTTTAATACGGGTCAGCTAAGTGTTATCATCCCCAAGTTCAGAAGAGAAGACCTAACCTCAGAGAATGAAGAATCATCAAGCCCAAAAGGCACTGGCTGCAAGGCATGGAGGTGGGGCCAGTCTGGAGAGCTTCCCGCATGCCTCCTCAACACAGAGACATCCCTTCCTTCTCAAGCTCTACCCACCCCTGAGGGACCCAGACCTCATGCTTAAAAACAATACGAAGGCATCCATGAACAAACTTCTTTTTCCTTCTTTTTTTTTTTTTACATCTACAATAAATTATTTAAATTATTTCACAGCAAGGGAGAGGGATAGGTAATTTTTATCAGATATTTTTTTAAGACATTTTTTAAAATTACGTTTTTGTTCTTGACTGATGAAGTGGAACTCGCCCAGCATTTGCAGGGCCCTCAAGCTCAGGGCAAGCGGAATGTGTACTCATCTCCTTACTCCATACCCTAGGAACCCCCTGACTGTTGACTCAGGAACTTTCTGAGAATGAAGACAGCACTGGGAGATGAGCTTTGGGGTGTATCCACCTTAGCTCTACAGTCATTGAGATTGTATCATAGAGGGAAGCAGGAAGTCAGAAATCAATCTATGCTTTTAATATGAAACCGTGCCTGAAACAGTTGATTGTTTTAATATTGTTTCTGAAATTCCTTGTACCTTTGTAAAAAAAAAAAAAGTGAAAATAAATAGATGTGGAATAGTGCAATGAAAAGAATGTAACAAAATAATAAACAACATCTTCCTAGACATTTTAATGCATGGAGCTTTCCTTGATTTGTTTCACAAATACCAATGACAGGTTTCCCTCCATATCTGAAAATAGAGGGTTCTTATGAAACCTTTTGTAAGCCAAAATGGCTAAAGTGAAGAATCAGTTACCTTAACACAACTTGCTAACGGACAGATAAGTCCAGATAAAGCACAAATGCTCACAGGCACAGTTCAAAGCTAAGACCGCTTAATGTTGAGATGCTGAGTGTAGTTCCTGGGGAAGGAGCTTGGTGGTGCCACTCCCACTGCTTGGGGTGCTAGGGGGTGCACCAGTGCCTCTCTAATAGCTTGCTGTAAAACAAACGCTGAACATATTTTCACTTTTTGTCTTTTCCCATAAAAGCGAAAATCCTCTTCAGATTTCTTTCTGTTAGTGAAAGCAAGTGCTAATGTAGGTCTTTTGTGAAAGCAAGGTGGCATAAAGTGAACTTTTGGAAATACCCACTTGTTTGGGCCAGAAACCAAGCTGGGAAACAGGCAAGAAAGACTTGGTTCCTACCCTCCAAAGAGTTTTTAGTCGTGGTTGGAAGGAAGGGAACATTCAGGCTGCTCTTGGAGGAGAAGCAAGGAAGTCTTCTTGGAGGAAATGATACTTAGGCAGAAACCTGAAGGATAGATAGGAGTAAACAAGGCAAAGAGCATTTGGGGAAAAGAGTGTTCCAAGCAGAGAAAACCAGCTGTTCCATAGTCTGGAAACAAGCAAAGGGTGAAGCATAGACAGGGCAGAGATCATGAGTATTAAGAGCCACGGGCAGACTTCCTTGGTTGTCCAGGGGTTAAAACTCCATGCTTCTATTTCAGGGAGTGTGGGTTCACTCCCTGCTAGGGGAAGTTCTACACGCGAGCAGTGTGGCAAAAAAAAAAAAAAAAAAAAAGGTAAGAGCCAACGGCTTTGTAGGTGGGAGCTGAGACTTTTTCCCCCTAGCTCTATTGAGGTATGATTGACAAAAAAATTGTATATATTTATGTTGTTTGTGATTTCTTGAGGTGTATGTGGTAATGATTACGATATGAATACATTGTGAAATGATCACCACAATCAAGTTGATTAACACATCCATTACCTCACATCGTTACCATTTTTTGTGTATGGTTGAGAACATCTGAGATCCAATCTCAACAAATCTCAAGTGTACAATACAGTATTATTAACTATAGTCACCGTGCTGTACATTAGATCCCCAGAACTTATGGGTTCTGTAACTTAAAGTTTGTACCCTTTTCCCCCACCCTACCCTTTTCTGTCGGCCCCTGGCAACCACCTTTCTACTCTATCAGTTTGACTTTTTTTTTTTTTTTTTTTTAGATTCCACATATTTAGGTATCATACAGTATTTGTCTTCTCCGTCTGGCTTATTTCACTTAGCATAATGTCTTCCTGGCTCATTCATTTAGAAAATGGCAGGATTTCCTCTTTTAAGTCTGAATAACATTTCACTGTATATACGTGCATATACCACATCTTCTTTATTCATTCATCCACTGATGGACACTTGGGTTGTTTCCATATTTTGGCTATTGTAAATAATGCTGCAATGAACATGGGAGTGCAGATAGCTCTGATATACTGACTTCATATTCTTTGGATATACACCCAGAAGTAAGATTGCTGGATCATATGGTAGTTCTATTTTTAATTTTTTGAGGAACCTCCATACTGTTTTCCATAATGCCTGTACCAACTTACATTCCGTGGATGCTGAGACTTTAGCGTGGGGGCAGGTGGAGTTTCCAGAATGTTTCTCACAATTGTGGGAATCGTAATTTCTCTTGGGGATAGGGCAAGAGAGAATTAAGGGAAAATGAAAATTCTAGGTAATGCACAGCATCCTGGAAGGCCACAGCCAACTTTGGTCCCATCCACAGGGCTGCAGTTTTCTGATCATGACTGGACGAGCGTCCCTCAGCGGGGAAGCCCACCTCCTTGCAGTTAGTTAGCCCATTCGAAGTGAGCCCCCATTTGTGCTGTGGCCGCCTCTGGGCTAGACACAGAGCCGGGAGACCAGGCCTGAACATTCACTGCCCGGGCAGATGGACGGGAGAGCACCGTGCTGTCCGCAGGGTGATGATGCTGCGGCTGTGCCCTGGCCTGCAGGCGGCGCCCTGCCAGATATCTGTCTTTCCCCGCCGGAACTGGGACGGCCCGGAGCGCCCCGCCCCACCGCCCAGGTTTCGATTTCGCCGCCGGCCCCTGTCTGCGCGGCGGACCCAAAACTTGGGGGTGAATGGCGGGCGCGGCGGCGCCAAGTGGGACTCTTGGGGGGCTGGGCCCAGCGGAGCCCGAAGACGCGCGCGGCTGGCGCTGCCCGGAGCATGGCGACCGCGTGGCTGAGCTGTCGCCGCTGCCGCCGCTGCTGCGTGTGCGCGCTTTGCCCGGTGCTGGGCTCGCACCGCGGCCACCCGGTTGGTCTGGCGCTGGAGGAGGCGGCGCGCGTGCAGGTGAGGACGGGGGCGCGGGAGCCCGGGAGCAGAGGGCGGGGAGGGGCGTGACAGTTCCCGGTTGGGACCAGGACCCCCAAGGCGGCCCAGAGACCATCTAGGAGGCCGACCTGTTGTTGTTCAGAAAAAGAAACAAGCCCAAGGAAACGCAAGGCCATCATTTAAGCATAAGAAGAGGTGGGTTTGGGGCTTCCCTAGTGGCGCAGTGGTTAAGAGTCCGCCTGCCGATGCAGGGGACACGGGTTCGTGCCCCGGTCCGGGAAGATCCCACGTGCCGCGGAGCGGCTGGGCCCGTGAGCCATGGCCGCTGAGCCTGCGCGTCCGGAGCCTGTGCTCCGCAACGGGAGAGGCCACAACGGTGAGAGGCCCGCGTACCGCAAAAAAAAAAAAAAAAAAGGTGGGTTGGGGAGTGAGAACTTGGGCGTCCCGGCCGGCACCGGATATCCCGGACCTCACCCACCAAGGCGGGTCCACCACACTGCCTTTGGGCCGGAAGAAATTCTGCCTTTTAACAAAGATGAAAAAATCCCTCCCGCTTCGAAAACATCTGTGTTTCCGGAAAGCCAAACAAACACCTCCTCTGGTTTTCCCTCCTGGAATTCAGAGAGGGGCTGCGGACACAAAGGCCCTCTGCCTACGCCGTTCTGCCCCTCCCCCTCCATACCGGCTCCATTCCACGCTCATAACAGCCTGGTGAGAGCTAGGCCGGCCGCTTCGTGGCCAAGAAGAGGAGGGTTCTGGAGGCCGAGGCGGGCCTTGAGCCCAGGACTGCCTCCCACGGGCCCATTCTCACCTTGGAGCTCTCACCCATGCTTATTCCTAATAGTGGAAGGGGGCTCTGGACTCTTGTTCCATCCTTGTGGCCAACTTGTCCAGTGACTCTAGTCAGACCCCTCCAACCTCTCTGGGCTAGGCAGGCCCCCCTGTCACAGACAGATGTTGATTCTACCACTTCCACCTTCAAGAAGTCGTCTGTGGTTAATCCACAGCCCCATAATGACCTATCCCCTGCACAGCATGACTTAACACCATCATGGTGACAACCTTGGAGCTCCACTGTGAGAATGGGCCACGTGGGGGCCAATCTAGCAGGTGGAGTCCAGGATTCAAGGCTTGCCTCTGCCTCCAAGATCTTCTTCTTGTCTATAAAATGGTTATAATAATAATTTAGTTCCTCAAAATGCTGTTTTCAGAGTTAACAAGGCTGCTTTCAGAGATACAGCTTCTAATAGGCAGGTCCACCCACCTACCCCTTTTGCATCCACACACCCACCCACTCACCTGTCTGTTCATGCATCATCCATCTGCCCATTCATTCATTCATTAGACATCCATTCAACTCATACCTGGTGCCATGAGTCAAGGAATAGACCAATTCTTCCCTGACCTGGAGGAGTTCCTTGGCTAGTGGGGGAAGAACAAACAGTGACAATACAGTATGATAAGTATTGTAACTGGGGAGTCTGAGGCAGTGGTCAGTGGGAGCCAAAGAGAGGACAATGTGAACCAGGGCCAGGAAGCCCAGCAAGACTTCCTGGAGGAGGAGCCATTGGAACTGGCCGTGAAGAATAAGTGGGGTTTCACCAGGTACCTAGATGGGAGAAGCACCCTGTGACTGGAGGTTTCAAGCACCAGGAAGCTGGGTTATCCTTGGCTGATAGCCAGGAGCTGGACTTGAAGGCTTAGAAATCACAGTGGGGTATGGATGTGCTCCTGGAAGTTGAGGCTATGGCTTATACTTGGGTTATTATTGTGTTGCCAGCCCCACCCCTCACTCCCAGCCCCCCAGCTAGAATAAAACTGTGCACACCATAGCAAATGCTTGTTGGATATTAAAATAACAATACAAGCTACGTCTATTGAGCACTTATTGTGTGCCAAGCACTATACCAAGCACTTTGTGTACTTCTTATTCTTTACAGCAACTCTGTAGGGGTGTCCCCTTTTTTGTAGCTGAGGAAGCCGAGGTTCAAAAAGGTGAGATCACTTGCCCAGGTCATGTGGAAGGAGAGCTGGGACTCAGACCTAGGAGGTCCCATCTGACTCTGGGGCTTAGGCTCGTAACTTGCTCCAGCTGTCCACTTGAATTTGGCAGCCCCTGGTAATTCTGTTCAATTCAGCAAACACTTTTGGGTCACCCCCTGGTCCCTGTGGGGTAGCAGGAACCAAGAATGGAGCAGACCTGCCCTCAGGAAGCTCCCAGTTGGTCCAGCAGCTGAGTGTAAGGTGAGCCATAAGAAGGTAAGATGGAGGTAAGGCCTTTGGAGAAATGGCAGTTGCAAAAAGCAGAGATAAGGAAGGGAGCCATCTTAGGTGGGAGAGGGGACCTCTTACACGTGCAGGTCCTCTGAACCCCAGTCCAGGCCCGAGGACCACAGACCAAGCCTGGATGCAAGTTCCATGAGGACAGCTCCAAGAACAGGCCCCAGCACATTATAGGTACTCAGTATTCACTCTAGAAGTGAAGGCTCTTCCCCTGATCCCAAGCTGCTTCCCTAAAGTCCTATTTGAGGGCCTGGAAAAGCAGGTCACAAGCAGGACTATCCTAGAAAAAAAGGGGGCACCTCGAGGTTTGGAGAATACCTCATAGGGCCATGAGGATCAGAGTGGCCCTACTTCCAGCTCATCTTCCAACTTGCCTCATGACTTTGGGCAAGTCAGCTCACCTTCTGAGTCTCAGCTCAGCTGAAAAAAAATACAGGAGTGAGAGGACATGACCCCTGGGGTGACTTGTTATCTCAAAAGTAACAACATTAAGACTTCTCTCCTAACACTTTCACATACAGAAACTCACCCAAGAATGTTTAAAGAATTTGACAACCAAGAAGCGGCAAGTTGGCAACATAACCCAGACAAGATGCTGCTGAGAAGCTCAAGGCAAGTGGGGATTCTTCCTTATTCTAGATGAGATGTCCACCTTTGCCCTTGGACACACAGTTCTCCCCAATATGGAGCCAAGGGAAAATGAAAAACAGCCTCAAAGGGGCAGGTCAGGTTTGGTGAGACCTGGGGCTTCTGTAATTTAGGGGGCTCTTTTGGAGAAAACACAAAATTAGTTGCAAGATCATGAAGGGGCCATGCCAGGGAGGGACCTGGGGCTCCTGTTTCATTAGCTTTGTGGTGAATCTGCCTCTGCCCAGAGCCCTGGCCTTGTCCCATAATGCCTGACAAAATGCAGGAACAGCCTTTTCTCCCACCATGGCCAAAGCCATTCTCTTGGACAGACTAGTCCTCTATCCCCTGCACCCCAAACTGCCTTAAGCAAAGCAAAATACAAGGTAAGGAACACACAGATCGCTCTTTAGGTTTCAATGTTGAAAGTAAATAGGTATAAATGTATTCCATAAATATGTACTTTCTTCAGGCTTCTCCTTGTATAACACTTTACTTAAGTGGATTCTTTTGTGGGTTTTAAGTGGGAAGTTGGGGCTGACATTATCCCAGCTGCTGTTTTGACTGTGAGAATGGTGTTGCTCTTTAGGAGCGTTTTAGGTGAACTTGGCCGATCCCTTCCCTTCTCAGCCTCAGCTGCCACCGCCTCAAAGTGAGGGCTGGAGTGGGTTGCCCTCCCAGGGCCTGTCTCACTGAGGGCTCTGTGAACCCCAGACTGGCCACCCCAAGTCAGGCAGGGAGATTGGCCTTGACGACCACAGGAGTAGCTGGCACCCAGACCAGGCCACAGAGTTGGCCCCCTGTTTGCCCAACATCCGTTATCTTTCGGGTGACAGCATGCCCCAGTTTACTGGGGACGGTTGTGGTTTACACCTGTGGCCCTGGGTTAATTGTTAATCATGTCTTGTCTTCAAGAGCAGGACTCTGGGTATAGGCAACTACATCAGTTCAAAAGGATTTGGGAACTGAAAGTTGACACACCTGAAGGGATGGCGGAGGTGCTTTGGGCTGTTCAGCCAGAAGAACAGAGTCAGGGCACAGTCTCACTGTCTGTAAATCTCTTAAGCAGATATGGTTTGGGGGTCCCCGAGGAAAGAGTTAGGATCTGTGTGGAAAGTCTAAGGGGGCAGGTTTCAGCTTAATCTAAGGAATGGTTTTCTTTCTTTGAAGCTTTTCCCCAACTTTTAAACTTTATTCTGAAGTAATTACAGATTTATAGGAAGTTGCAAAAGTCATGCATGACCCTGGATGGATCAAAAGATTCCTTGCCCTTCCCCCAGGCCCGTGGGTGGGCTTTTACTGGTGCCTAGTTCATGGATGGAGTGGCTCTCTGTGAATCTGGTTTGATGCGGGTCAGGTAGCCCCCTTCCCGCTCCCAGGACGCCAGGTGCCCAGGGCGCCCTCCTAGATGACCCGGCCCCAGCATGGTGTGTCTCTCATACACCCCTCTACCTCCACCCCACCGGGGTCCCTCACTCAGCTCACTGCCCATGGTTCTGACGCCAAGTTCCCTCTTTGTTTTTGGCACCCAAGGATTTCCCGGTTTTTGTTGATGTTTGTTTGATTGTGGGTTGGTTTTTTGGGTTTTGTTTTTGTTTTTCCAGCTTGATCGCGTGATTTTAAAATTTGCTCATTTTATCAGCATTTCCATGTGTTTGAAGTAGGAAGGGGGATTTCCATGTCAACTCCTTCTCCCTTTTTGACCGAAACTATATGTCATTTTACATATGGGTTTTTTTTTTTTTTTTTTTTTTTGCGGTACGCGGGCCTCTCACTGTTGTGGCCTCTCCCGTTGCGGAGCACAGGCTCCGGACGCGCAGGCTCAGCGGCCATGGCTCATGGGCCCAGCCGCTCCGCGGCATGTGGGATCCTCCCGGGCCGGGGCACAAACCCGCGTCCCCTGCCTCGGCAGACGGACTCTCAACCACTGCGCCACCAGGGAAGCCCCATATAGGGGGTTTTGTGGTTGTTCATTTAAGACCCTAACCCTTCCCTATGTCATTAAAAGTTCTTTGTCAGTGTCAGTATTAGAGGCTGTATATTCCATTATAGGGATCGACTATGATTCATGAAGCCATTTTCCTAATGTTGAGCATTTAGATCACTTCCAGGCTTTCACTCAGGTAAAACAACGCTGCAGTGATATCTGGCACCTTAATGTATTTTCTCTGGGACACGTTCCTAGAAGTGAGTTGCCTGGCTCAATAGGCGCAGACGTTTGTAGGGGGTCTGGTGCGTTCTGCTGAACTGTGGCAGGCGTAGTTGTGGCAAAGAGATCTGGGGCAACCATGCCTCTCTGGCCTTGCTTACTCAGAGGCAGTACTAGGGAAAAGGCCATTTGCCTGAAAATTAATCCATAAAACAGCTTGGTAAACAAATTAAAACCAGTAAAGTTCATAATTGTCCAACGTCTACTGTTCAGAAGCCAACAACCACACCTACCCCTCCACGCCTTTCCAGAGAGCAATCAAGAAGGACTTGAACATGAATCCCCAGCCAATACCCACTAAATGATTTTTCTCTGACATCCTTGTTAATAGGCTGTTTGCTTCCCCATCAGGGCTCTTCAGCGGGCTCATACATGCCAGGTGTAGGGAAAATCAACACTTGCCTGCTGCCCTTTTTACTCAAACTGGGATGAGTTGACAATATAGCAGAGTGATTATAGTCTTCTTTCAAATCTTCCAAATTTTCCACAGTGAGCTTTTGGTACTCTTGTGAACAACAACTAAAGAGTATATAAATACATGATATATATATAGATATATAATACATTAGTTCACTTTGAACCAATGTGGCCCAAACCAGACAGTGTACTTCCTTGTTTCATTTCCAGAATTCTCTCTCTCAGTCTTTTTTTTTTTTTTTTTACCATAGTGCATAATCAGCCTCATCTTGCCTATACTTAAGTTTTCTACACTGAGATTTATAACAATGTGTAGTGTCATTAAGCTTATTTTGTATATTCTTCTTTAAAAAGTGGATCTGTAGAAACTGCTTGGAGCCCAGTTGGTTGGGAGAAGATATTTGCTCTCAGTTTCTGTAGAAAGGTCCTCCGTGTACATAGGTTGCCTCCAAAATGTGTGGATAAATCAAGCGTTTAGAACACATTTTCTTTCCTTCGTTTAATCATTCAACAAAGATATATTTCTGTCCAGGCTCACTGACTCATAGAAACCATGTTGTAAGTGTGGACTAATTCCCAAGCTAGCCCAGAGCCAATTTAATCAATATGAGGCTCTAAACTCAGAGCCTCACCACTGCCTAGAACATTGCACGGGAAACACAGACTTCGGGAGCCCATCCCGTAGATCCTGCCAAACCACACATTCCTGCCCCACTAAGGAGAGAACATGGCACACAGGGGAGCCTGCCCACCCCCATGCCTGCCTGGGTACCAAGGATCTTTCTGCTGTGTGGGCTGTACAGACATTTGGGCTGAGGAAAGAAGCCGACCTGATTTTTTTGTTGTTATGATTTTATTTATTTTATTTATTTATTTTTTTTGCAGTATGCAGGCCTCTCACTGTTGTGGCCTCTCCCGTTGCGGAGCACAGGCTCCAGACGCGCAAGCCCAGCGGTCATGGCTCACGGGCCCAGCCGCTCCGCGGCATGTGGGATCTTCCCGGACCGGGTCACGAACCCCTGTCCCCTGCATCGGCAGGTGAACTCTCAACCACTGCGCCACCAGGGAAGCCCTGATTTTATTTTTTAATTGTACTAGTAATACATGAACGCATCTCGGTTTTTAAAATTTAAAGTTTATTAGAATACAGTGTACAGCTATGGAAAGTACAGAGTGAGGGTCCCTCTTGACCATTTCCCCAATCCCACACCTCTTCCCAAACATGACCAAACTAACAGAAATTTTATTTTTTTTAATTTTTGATTGATTTATTTAGTTTGGCTGTGTTGGGTCTTCTTGCTCCTAGCAGGCTTTCTCTAGTTGTGGTGAGTGGGGGCTGCTCTTCGTTGCAGTGCGCGGGCTTCTCATTGCGGTGGCTTTTCTTGTTGCAGAGCACGGGTTCTAGGCGCGTGGGCTTCAGTAGTTGTGGCGCGTGGGCTTCAGTAGTTGTGGCACGCGGGCTCAGTAGTTGTGGCTCGTGGGCTCTAGAGCGCAGGCTCAGTAGTTGTGGCGCACGGGCTTAGTTGCTCCGCGGCATGTGGGATCTTCCCGGACCAGGGCTCGAACTCATGTCCCCTGAACTGACAGGCGGATTCTTATCCACTGCGCCACCAGGGAAGTCCCCAGACATTTAAAATGCACTTGCAAACATGCAGATGCATATATACATGTACACTTTTAATTTTGTTATCTTTTACATAAATGGGATCATCCTATATATATTATTCTGCAACTTGCCCTTTTTCACACGGTGTCTTGAAGAGCTTCCCACGACAGGACATATAGGTCCACTGCATTCTTTGTGTGTGTGTGTGTGTGTGTGTGTGTGTGGCAAAATACACATAACATAAAAGTTACCATTTTAACCATTTTTAAGCATATAATTCAGTGGCATTAATTACATTCACAGTGTTGTACAACCATCAGCACTCTTTCCAAAAGTTTTTCATTACCCTAAATATAAACTCTGTAATCATTAAGCAGTTACTTCCCATTCCCCTCCCACCAGCTCCTGGTAACCTCTAATCTACTTCCTGTCTCTATGAATTTGCCTACTCTAGATATTTCATATAAGTGGAATCATACAATATTTGTCCCTCTCTGTCTGGCTTATTTAATTTAGCATCATGTCTTCAAGGTGCATCCGTATTATAGCATGTGTCAGAACACTGCATTCATTTTAATCACTGAATATTATTATTTCATTGTATGAATGCAGCATAATTTGTGCAATGAACATATATATATACTTCCCATGTTGAAAATTTTGTCCAACTTTTCTCTATCTCCAACAATGCTATAGTGAGCTTCTTGGTACACAAATCTTTGTGCACATGTGAAAACATTTTCTAGGATCAATTCCTGCAAGAGGAGCTGCTGCATCAAAGGATTTAAGCATTTAAAATTTTGATATTATCATATCACCCTCTAAAAATGCAATACTGATGGACACTACCACCTGCAGTGTATGTAAGTGCCTATTCCACACACCCTTATGGACTCTTGGTATTATCCATCAGTTAGCATTCTTCCAGTCTGATGGCCAATATATATATATATATATATATATATATATATTTTTTTTTTTTTTTTTTTTTTTTTCTCTGATTATGCTGCTCACTTCCTTGATTGTTTGGGACGCTGAGGCACCTCTTCATACGTCTATTGGCATTTGTATATCTCTGGTCCATTTTTAAATTGAATGATTTCTTTTTTCACTATATGTTATGGATAGTAAGCCTGTGTAGTTTGTTACTTGTCATGTGGCTTTGTTTACAGTACCTTACCTCTTGGGAAGAGTTTCTTTTTTTATGTAGTCCAACCTGTCATGACTCCCATTTTGCTATCTGAGTTTTGGGTTCCTCTTACAGAGGTCTTCCCTTCTCAAATTTTTAAAAATAAAATTGTTTTGTATTTTATTCTAGTAGGTTTATCATTTTTTTAATGTATAGTGCTTTGATGTATTTAGAATTGTTTGTTTGTTTAGCTTTTATCGTGGAAAACCTCAAGCATACATATGTGTTTTGAAGCAAATCGCAGACATACAATTTCATCTGTAAAACTCTGAGCATATTACCTCTATAAGATAAGTACTCATTTTTTAAAATATATAAGCATAGTATCATCATCACACCTATGAAAATTAACAGTGGTTCCTTAATATTATCAAATATCCAACCAGTAGTCACATTCCCAATTGTCTTATAAATGTCACATTTTATTTGTTTATTTGAATTAGGAGTGAAAATTTTCAAAATGCTATTGGTTGATGTATTTTTTATGTTAATGGTTAACATGCTCCTCTGTCCTCTATGTGTCTTCTAAATTTTATCTTTAAGTTAGATCTAGAGGCTTAATCAGATTCAGATTCACATTTTTCACAAGAGTACTTCATAGGTGGGGTTCTGTCTGAATTTGTTTTTGTATACAGAATAAGATAAGAATCTTAGTTTTTTTTAAAATACATGATTAATTGCATGCTGTACCAATACCATTTATTGAATTATATATATAATTATATTAATTATATATATGTATATACATACTTTTCTAAGCTATTCTTTGCTCTTGATCTTTTTGTCTATGCCTAAGCCACATAGTTTTAAACCTTGTACCTTTATAGTTTGTTTTGATATCTAATACGGCAGCTCATCCTTCATTGATTTTTTTTTTTTTGGCCATGCCACACAGCTTGCAGGGTCTTAGTTCTCCGACCAGGAATCGAACCAGTGCCCTCAGCAGTGAAAGCCTGGCGTCCTAACCACTGGACCGCCAGGGAATTCCCCTTCATTGATCCTTTAAAAGAAATTTTTGGCTTTTCCTGTGCTTATTCTCCCCCATGGTAATTTAACATTTGGTTAATCTGTATGTTAAGACTTTGATTGGGATTGCATCCAATTTATAGACTAATTTGGAGACAAATGGCATCTTTATAGTATTCAATCTTCCTAGCCAGGGATATGGTTTTTCCTCCATGCATTCAGATTATTTTATGTCTTTCAGTACAGTTTTATGCTTTTCTTTATCTAGGCCCTTACAGTTTTTGTTAGGTCTAGTTTTAAATATTTTGCTATTTTTTTTCTACTGTTTTAAGGATGATCTTTATTTCTCCATTCATTTTCCAGTTGGTTATAGCTGGTACTTAGGAAAGCTTTTTATAAGTGCTGAACTCACTTTTTAGAAGTTATAATAATTTTTTTCATGTTGATAATTTTGGATTTCCTGGTTGGCAATCATATCATCTGCATCTGGTTTTGTATTGTTCGGGTTTTTCTTTAGGCTCATGCAGAGTCAAGTAAAACCTGGCTGACCAGGAAATTTCCTGAACTCAGATTACTACTTGATGAAGAGGAAGCTCTGACCAAGAAATTCATTGAGAAAAACACGCAGCTTGCCCTGCAGGCGTAGAGGGAGCAAATTGAGTCTTGTGGGGAGCAAATCGATGTCATGAACAATCTCTCCAACAGGGTCTGGAATATCAGCCAGGAACCCAGTCCTGTACAGCTGCTGCGGGTAATGCTGGGTTTCTGCCCTCAGCAGCCACCAGCCGCCACATTTCATCTTGGTTAATGTGGCACTGAACACAGTATTCACACACTGAGTAAATACACAGAGAACTGCCTTGTCAGCAGGTAGACTGATTACATTGTTAGGAAGATAATATACATCTTGGACTAATTAAATGACATGAACAGCCACCATTTTTGAGGGCCTCTGTGTTCCAAGCACCTCTGTATCTTAGCTCTAATATTTACTAGAACTCTGCAAACTGGATATTCTCACCCCATTTTACTAATGAGAAATGGAGGCTCAAGGAGATGAAGAGACTCATCCAAGGTTATACAGCTGGTAGGTGGCAGATCTGGGATCAGGTCTGTCTGACTCTAAAGCCACAAGGCATCACTGCCCAGTCCTCTGACGGTACAGTCTTAATGGAAACATCACTCCTGGAAAGGCAGGCACCCTTGCAAAAGCTACTAAGCAGACTTCAAGAGTGGAGTCACAGTTTGCTCAAAGGGGAGAGAAGGACGGGACTCCTTGGCCAGTGGGCTCTGTTGGAGGCTATTATCTTATACTGAAGGAGAATCTAAAAACTAGCCCCTATAATATGCGCTACTACACTTAGTGAAAGCATGTTGTTGAGGGTCGCGTTCCCGTCTTCAGGGAACCATGGGAGAAACTCCTCTCTCGTGTCAGTACTCCTGTGCAGTCACCTGTGCACTCGGATTGCTTTTCTACTCATCTAACTCTCCCTCTTTCTTTCTTTGCCATAGCTTCTGGGAAGCTTAGAGGCAAATATGTTTCAAATAGCTGGGATGAGACTTTGTGGCATACAGTTTATGCCTCATCTCTGGCTTCCAGCTTACAGTCTTATCCTGGTTATCTCTTGGCTTCATTTTTCTCACTGTAAAGGAAAATCTTGCAGCATTAGATAACTTTTGTAAGGTGCTTTAAAGGTTTGTGGGATGAAGCAAGGTACAACTAAGTAAAGGTGGCACTGAGTTGAACCACAGATTAGCATGGGCTCCGGCTGCAAGATAAGACAGACAAATAAATAAGTCAGTACAAAACTAGTCAAGCCAGTCCCTGGAGGCTGTTTCTACTCTTGTGCCTTTATGTGGCCTTGGTCAATTCAGCCTGTGTCTCATTGTTAAATAACAACCACAACAAAAAAAAACCTAACAAAATATTCTGGGTGAGGTGCTCTCCTAGGCACTTTAGACGTTGTACTTTAAGAGAGGCAAGACGCACAGAGGGGCACATTTTTTTTTTCTTTTAAAATAGTGGTACATTTTAGGAATATCTAATGCAAAGGGATGCTTCCATGGAGAAGAATGCTATTCTTCCATCATAGATACAGTTTCAGGGCTTTCTCATCTCTCTCTCTCTCTCTTTTTTTTTTTTTCAATTCTCTGGTGCCCAAGCTACTGATTTTCATCATTCATCGTTCCTTCCATTTGTTCACTCATATTTTCATCAAATATACACTGAGCAACCTGATTGCAACAGGCCCCTGCTTCACATTAGGAGCTCATGTGTGGGGAGACATGCTCAGGAAGTTATTCACAACACAGCAGAGCTAAGTGAGCTAGCAAAAGTGTGTCCAAGAAAAGTCCAGCTCTGTATGGGGAATCAGGGAAGGCTTCCAGGAGGAGGTGACAGTGGAGCTGGTATGGGAGAATAAGGAGGAGCTCACTGGGTATATACAGAGGGGAAAAGCAGAGAGGACATCCCAGGCAGAAAGGAAGCATGTGCATGTGAGAGCTTGGCAGGCTGGAGAACTGCCAGGGTTCAGCCTGACTGGAGGCGGGGCAAGGGTACAAGGGAGGGGGGCGTGTTGGGAGATGTAGGGATGCCAGGGTTACTTGATGAAGGGTCTTATATGCCTGGTTATGAAGTTTAGACTTTGTCCTGTAAAGAGAACGGGGGCCAGGGGAGTGTTTTGCAGCGAGGAATGACATGGTCAGATTAATGCTTTAGAAAGGTCACTTTAGTGACAGGCTGGAGGATGGACTGGACAGACAGGAATGGAGCCGGAAGGAAAGCTGGGAGGAGACCACAGTATCCAGGAGAGAGATGATGGTGGGCTGGACCAGTGAAGGGGCAGTGGGGATGGGGAGAAGCAGGCGAGTTTGATAGGTGTGACAGGATTGGTGACTGGGGGAATCCAAGATGACAGCTGGTTTCTGGCTTGAGAGATGGGTGGTTATGTGGCTGTTCCCTGAGTCTGCAAAGGCAAGAAGTAGATGTGCTCAGTTTCATTCATTCATTTATTGCATCGTGAACATTTATCGAGAACCTCCTATGTGTCAGGCCCTGTGCTAGATGCTGGAGTTTGGGGTCACCAGGTGGTCGCATTTGTCCCTCATCCCCTTCCCCAGTCCCACCCCGCCCATCTGCCCTCTGGGCCACCCCGGAGCTGCTCCCTGCCCTCCCTGCTAGTGCTCTGGCTCCCTGGCCAGCCCTCTGAGTGTGACCTTAGCCCTCTTTCTCCACAAATTACCTTCTTCCCACCCGAATGAGGATGGGCTCTAGACCTGCAGCTTCCTAGGTAGACAGGGCTTGGAGACCATCCCTCAGCCCCTCCAAGGCCCAGCATCCTTCCTGCCAAGCGCTGGGCCACCTTCCCTCCCTCCTGAGGCATCTACCCCACCTCCCATCTTGGGCAGCACCACCCACCAGCCAGGGCCTGCTCTCCTAAGGCAATGTGCTGTCTTCTAAATCCTTGCCCAGGACAACCCTCCAGAAAGTGCAGACAGGGATCTTAGGTGCAAACAAGAGAATCCACTGTAACTGTTTTAAGCAAGAAAGGAGTTTATGAAAGAGTATTAGGCAGCACATCTGATCTCCAGGAAGGCCAGAAAGTTGTGATGAAGACCAGGCCACAGGAGTGAAGTCAAGGCCATGGCACAGACTTGCTCCAGTGGAGACCCACCCTTCTCCGCTGGGCAAGATGTCACAGCTCACACCACTGACCCAGAGCACGCCCCCTGGAACCTCCACCACTGCTGTCCCTGACAGCTACATGCTACTGTCACCAGCCCACCCTCACTTCCACATCCAAGTCTTGGAGTGGAGACTCCTTGTCACATGCCTACACCAGGGGCTGGGACAGTTTTCTTGCTTCTACTTAGCAAAGCCACACTTAACACAGGAAGGGTATTTAAAAGGTGCTGTCCGGGCAGAAAACAGGACAGGCCCCAACTGTGATGGGCACACCCCCTTGGTCAGCATTCCAGCTGAGCTTCCAGAGTCTTTGGCTTCCCCTTTGGGATATGGTTTCCTGTTCCCCCCGCCTTTGGACATGCCCCAGGAGCGCCTTTCCCAGGAAAACTGGCCCCTCGCTCTTTTCGTCCCCTGTACCTCAGGCCGACCTCTGTCACAGTGTCTGTAAAGCTTCGGGGTCCCTTTCAAGGTGGTGAGCAACTTCAGGGCAGGGGCAGTCAGCTTGCCTCCTTCCTCGAGGCGGGGTGGTGGTGGGGGGACTGCCATGGCTGCGGTCCTCGGGGCTCTGCTCCCAGGGGCTGGCCTGGGCTGGCAGCAGGTGCCATGGCCAGGTGGGGCCAGTGCTCGCTGGCTGGGTTTATTCCTGGGCACGGTGGTGGAGGCTGGGACGCGGCTCCAAGCCAACCTGAGCCCCATGTGCCCTCGCGTGTACACGGCTGCTGAGCAGCAGATGAGCCTGGGGGAGTCGTGCCACCCCATGCCCCACTCCTTTGAGCCCGTCAAGAGTTTCTTTAAGGGCTTTGTGGAAGCCACGCAGAGCCCGCTACAGACGCCACTGGACGTCCGCCTTAAGGCAAGTAAGTCACCATGTGACCAACCTTGAGTCCTTTACTCCCCTAGTGCCCTGTGATTAGAGACAGCTGTGAAGATTGCCACCCTAAATCATGTGTCTCCTGCACAGAGGCCCTAGGCTGGGTGGTCAGGGTCTCCTGGGCCTGGGCCAACCCTCCCTTCCAACCTCACCTCCTACCCATTCGGAGACCAGGTCCTGCTTCTCGCAGCTGCACTGCTCTGCTCCTGCCCCTCAGTTGCTCCCAAGGTTCTGCCACACCTCAGCTTTGCCTGCACTGGGCTCCCAGCCGGAAGGGCCAACTCCCCCTCCTCTTCCTCTGCCTGGTCAGGACCCACAGCTGTGCTCACCTGAGGAGCCTTTCCAAGAAACCCCAGGCTCGCTCGCTCTCCCGGCCGTCTCCCCCCTCTGCCCTGGGCCTGCTCCATCTTCTGCTTGGGGGTGTTTGTCAGCTGGATACATGGACCCCTCCCTTCCTCTCTTAAATGCCTGGAAGGCAAGAACCACTTTGGGTCCAGCTCTGAGGTCACAGCAGGGCCTGACACAAAGCAGGTGTTCAGAAATATCCATTCATTCATCTCTGCTATTAGAATTCATTCAGACCATTTACTGAGCCCCTGTTATGTGCTGGGCACAGTGGGGTACAAAACAAAGCTCCTGCCTTTGTGGTGCTCAGTCTTTTAAGGGGAAGATGGACAACAAATGAATATATGTCAGTGATAAGAAGTACTTTGAGGGACTTCCTTGGTGGCACAGTGGTTAAGAATCCGCCTGCCAATGCAGGGGACCACGGGTTCAATCCCTGGTCCAGGAAGATCCCACATGCCACGGAGCAACTAAGCCCGTGCGCCACAACTACTGAGCCTGCACTCTAGAGCCCGCGAGCCACAACTCCCGAGACCGCCTGCCACAACTACTGAAGCCTGCGTGCCTACAGCCCGTGCTCCACAGCAAGAGAAGCCACCGCACTGAGAAGCCCGTGCACCGCAACGACACTCACCGCAACTAGAGAAAAGCCCGTGCACAGCAATGAAGACCCAACGCAGCCAAATAAATAAATAAATATATATATATATATTTTTAAAGTGCTTTGAAAAAAAATAATAAAGCTGAGTAAGGAGAACGGAGGGTGACCAGGAGGAAGAGCTATTTTCTATGGGAAGTGGGAAAGGCCTCTTTGAGAAGGGGATGTGTGAGCTGACCTGAAGGATGGGCTGGAGATCACTGTGGTCACATGCATGGACACTGGAGCCAGAGCCAGACTGCCCGGGTTCCTATCCCAGGCCCACCACTTCCTAACCCTGCCATCTTGAGCAGGGCACCTAACTTTTCTGTGCCTCTGTTTCCATATCCATAAAATGGAGATGATAATATATTCCTGTCTCATAGAGTTTTTATAAGGATTAAATGAGTTCTTACATGTAAAGCACTCAGAGTGGCGCTCAGGTATAATAAGCACCATGTGAGCGTTAGCTATTATTGTTGCTGCTGCTGTTATATCTGGGGGAAATGTCTTCTAGGCAGAGGGAAAAGCAAGTGCAAAGGTCCCGAGGCACAAGGTAAGGGTAAGTTTGGCATGTTTGAAGGAACAGCAAAGGGCAGGTGGGGGGAGTCAACAGGAGTAGATGTGGGCACAGGAAGGGAAGAAGAGAGAAAGAGATACCAAGGAGACTCCACAGATTTCGACCAGAACAACTAGAAGGAAGTTGTCATATTCTGAGATGGAAAAGAGCATTTAGACTTGGAGGGAATGGCCCTTTTGGCTCTCTGAGCAGCACCATGGTGGTTTGCAAGAGCAAATGCCTGACGAAAGGCAGTTAAAAGGGAGCCAAGAAGAAAATGGTTGATCTGTTTTCTAAGGAAGGTTGGTACGATGTGAAAGCACCAACTACGTTCCATATAAGAAATATTGGAAAAACCCTAGTCATGAGAACTCCAGGAACCAAAATTGCATTTGATGGCCTCAAGGGTTAACTTTTGGAAGTGAGCCTTGCTGACCTGCAGAATGATGAAGCTGCATTTAGAGAATTAAAGCTATTTCCTGAAGATGTTCAGGGCAAGAACTGCCTAACTTTCGTGGCATGGATCTTATCCATGACAAAATCTGCTCCATGGTCAAAACATGGCAGACCATGATTGAAGCTCATGTTGATGTCAAGGTTACCAGTGGTTATTTGCTTCATGTGTTCTGTGTTGGTTTTGCTAAAAAATGCAACAATCAGCGTTACTCCATATGGTAGACATCTTCATTATCCCCCATTTTACGGATGAGGAAGCTGAGGGTCAGAGAGGTTAACTGACTTGCCCTAGGTCACACAGCTAGGGGTAGAGGCAGAATTCAAACAGACTCTGGTCCCAAGGTTTGTGTTCTGATCCCCTGGAGTCTGCTTCCTCCCAGGCCATCACCCCTCATCCACCACCAGATAAGGCCATCATTCTTACTATCACAGGTAATACTGAGAGGTACTGACTCCCAGGAAGGCCACAGGGAGATGGGGGTCTTGCAGCACCACTGCCCTTCCAGTGTCCCGCCTCACCTCCCTACCTGTGAATTCCACAGACACTGCAGGCTCAACAGGCTGAAATGGAATCCGGCATCTTCCATGCCTCAACCCCCAATCCTCTGCTTCTTGACTCCAATCTGCTCTTCATTCTCCACTCCCATTAGAGTTAAGCCTTGGTACTTGTACCACTGCAGTATATCGTGAACCCAGCCCCTTTTCCATCCCTGCTGCCCCAGGTCAGGCCTGAGCCTACCAACAGGGCCTCTGCCTCCACACTCACCCTGCCCCATCCACTCCCCACCAGAGAGAGCTCTGGAGATTCTTCTGCTCATGTCTACGCTCCTTCAAAAACCTTCCATGGCTCCTCACTTTTTACACAATGCTCCTAGCACCTGTCCTTAATGTCTTTGCTCCTGCTGTATCCTGGGGAAAGCCTCCCATCCTTTTTCTCGGTGTCCAAATCTTCCCCATCCTTTAAGGGCCAGCTGAGGTGCTTCCTCCTCCATGAAGCCTTCGCTGACCCCTCCAGGCCCTGGAGCCCTTTCACGTCTCCTCTTCGATCTAGAGCACTCTCTGCCTTGAGCAATATAGCTCAAGCAAGCCCATTTCTCACCTCATTTTCCTGACTGAGCTGTTGGAGACAGGGACCATGACTTGGGTTTCCCCTGAACTCCCTCTTACCTGGATGAGACCTGAACGCGACCTTCCTAAGGGTTCAGCTTTGATTTCTTGTTTTCGATCTTTATCCTAGAATTTGCATGTCTGCCATGAAATTGCCCCCTTCCTTGACTGCTGAGTACATGGTTGACTCTCAGGATGGTCCTGGAGCCTGCTGTCTCCTCCCCATGTCCAGGCCTCACTCACACTGGCCTGTCATTGCTCAGTTTGCTTTGGATCCTGGAAAGTGTGTTTCTGTATAGATCTGAGCCTTGTCCTGAAGTTCTCCTGTTACTGTGAATTTGCATTTCCTACTTAAATTTGCATACAATTCTTGGGGAGAGATTATGCTAATCTCCAGTTCTATCATATTTTTAGTATGTTTTGTAATTTGTGCTGCTTGCATGAACACCAGGCACTCATTTCTCACAATTCATTACAGACGTGAACTACCAGCACTCGGGCTCCTCTGGCGCCCAGCCGGGTTCCCTGTTAAAAACAAGCCCCTCACCAGAGCGATCACTCTTGTTAAAATGTAAGACCCCATGAGCGGGGAGAGGGTGAAGAGGGCGTGGGGTGTACTGGTGGGAGGGAGGGTCACTGAAGTAGAGGCCCCCCTTCTTCCCTAAGAAACCCAACTTCAGTTTTCTTAAGCCTTATTATCAGTTTTTTAAAAACCACAGAAATAATACACGTTCACTGTAGAAAAATTAGAAAACAAAAGATTTTTTTTTTTTTTTTTTTTTTTTTGCTGTACGTGGGCCTCTCACTGCTGTGGCCTCTCCCGTTGTGGAGCACAGGCTCCAGACGCGCAGGCTCAGCGGCCATGGCTCACGGGCCCAGCCGCTCTGCGGCATGTGGGATCTTCCCGGACCGGGGCACGAACCCGTGTCCCCTGCATCGGCAGGCGGACTCTCAACCACTGCGCCACCAGGGAAGCCCCAAAAGATTTTTAAAAGAAAATCACTCATAAATCACTGAAGAGCTTCGGAAATTTTTCTGCTCACATACCCAAGCAGACACGTAGTAGTAGATAACTACTATTATTTGCCTTTTAACTTTCTTTGGCATATCTATATACATACTGTGATCAATATTTAATATATATATTTTTTACAAACATGGTGTCATACTCCACATCCTGTTTTGTAATCTGTGTTTTCATTTACTGATATATTATGAACATCTTTGTTCCCTTAAACAATTATACAGGTAATGCATGCTTGTAGAGAATTAGAAATTACATATACTAAAAGAAATCAATTGCCTGCCCCAGAGTTAAATGATGTTAATTTTTGTCATATATTCTTTCAGACATTTAAAAAATATATATGTCTACAGATTTTTTAAAATAGGATCATATTATAGATATTCTTTTGTAATTTTAATTAATTAATTAATTAATTAATTATTTATCTATCTATCCATCCATCCATCCATCCACCCACCACGAGGCTTGCAGGATCTTAATTCCCCAATCAGGGATCGAACCCCGCCCCCAGCAGTGGAAGTGCAGAGTCCTAACCACTGGACCGCCAGGGAATTGCCTTTAGTAATTTTTAAAATTTAATAGTATAGATTGAACTATTTTCTATTTTAATAAACACAGATATTATGGTTATTTTTAAAGGATACATGGTATTCTATTGAATATGCCATGTTTAAATCAATCTCATATTGTTGGACATTTAGGCTGCTTTACATTTTCATTTCTATAAACAGTGCTGCAGTAAACATCCATTCTTTTTTTTTTTTTTTTTTTTTTTGCGGTACGCGGGCCTCTCACTGTTGTGGCCTCTCCCGTTGCAGAGCACAGGCTCCGGACGCGCAGGCTCAGCGGCCATGGCTCATGGGCCCAGCCGCTCTGCGGCATGTGGGATTCTCCCAGACCGGGGCACGAACCCGTGTCCCCTGCATCGACAGGCAGACTCTCAACCACTGTGCCACCAGGGAAGCCCAAACATCCATTCATGTACCTCTTTGTTGAATTAATGAATAAGTGACTGAATACACCTTAGCTCATTTTTGTATTTTTTTTAGGAGTAATTTCTCAAAATGGAATTACTAGGCATGCAGTTTTTTAAACTAAACTTTAACAAATATAAAATACATAAAGAAAAGTGCACAAATCAAAGAGCTGTAGCTCAATGATTTTTGAAAAGTAAACACATTGAATAACTTCCTTCAGACCATGAAATGGAAACTTCTAGCTCCCCAGAATCCTTCCTCATGCCAGTTCACTATCCCAAAGGGAAACTACTCTCCTGACTTCTAACAGTAAAGATTACTTTTGCCTGTCTTTGACCTTTATATAATGAGATCACTCAGACTACTCTTTTGTGTCTTGCTTCGACAGAACAACATGACATTTGTGAGATTTACCCATATCATTGTGTGTAGCAGTAGTTTGTTGATTTTCACTGTGGTGTAGTATTCCATTGTATGAATGTAGCACACTTAATATTATTGATGGACATTTTGGATTGTTTAGCTTTTGCCTCTAGTGAATAGTGTTGCTTTGAATATCCCTGTACATGTCTTTTGATGCACCTATGTATGCATTTCTGTTGGGTATTTACCCAGGAGTGGGAGAAAAGGATGCCCAGTATAAACATTTCTATGCAGCATTGTTCTAGATGTCCTAGAGAGTGCCTTGAGGCAAAAAAAAAAAAAAAAAAAGTAAGCTATAAGGATGGGAAAAGGGAAGAAAAGATCATTATTCAAAGCTGACATGATTATTTACAGAAAATCCAAAATAATCTATAAATAAGTTAGTTACCAAATGAATTTAGAACAGCTGCTGGATGTAATGGCAGCATACAAAAGTCAATTGTGTTTCTATGTATTGGCAGTAAACAATTAGAAAATGAAATTTTAAAAACATTATTTTCAGTAATACTTTTAAAAAGCTAGGAATAAATCTAACAAAAGATGTACAAAACCTCTGTACAGAAAACTCCAAAATATTACCAAGAAAACTATCCGGCAGTATCTACTAAAGCTAAACATCCACATGCCCTAAGACCTAGACTTTTCTCTAACTTCATGTCTACAGATGTGTATAATGCAACAAGAACTGTTATTGGGAGTTTAAATCACCACCACCTTTCTGGAGGACAGTTTGGCAATATTTACCAAAGGCTTTAAAACCACAATCATCCCCGTTGACCGAGCAATTCTTCTTCTAGGAATATATCCTAAATAAATAATCAGATACATAAAGATGTATTCATATTAGTGTTTCCAAAACCTTTTTAAAAAGCGTATTTTTTAAGGCGGGGGGAGGGGATAGGTTATTATAATTCATCTATACATCAAAATCTTAAGGTTGCCATTAAAATGCTCTTATAAGAGAATATTATTTGATGTGGTAAAATGTTCATAAATACATCAATAAATTTAAAAAGCAGATTACCCAAGAGCCTGTATAGTATGACACCAACGTTAAGAAAAAAACTATAAAGGGGCAAGTAAAGAAAAAAATTGGAAACATATACACCCAAGTGTTAACAGTGATAGGATTATTATTATTATTATTATATAATTTAAATTTATTTATTTATTTATTTTTGGCTGTGTTGGGTCTTCGTTTCTGTGCGAGGGCTTTCTCTAGTTGCGGCGAGCAGGGGCCACTCTTCATCGCAGTGTGCAGGCCTCTCACTATCGTGGCCTCTCTTGTTACGGAGCTCAGGCTCCAGACGCGCAGGCTCAGTAGTTGTGGCTCACGGGCCTAGTTGCTCCGCGGCATGTGGGATCTTCGCAGACCAGGGCTCGAACCCGTGTCCCCTGCATTGACAGGCAGACTCTCAACCACTGCGCCACTAGGGAAGCCCCGATAGGATTATTTTTTATTAAAGTTTTAGAAATTGGCAACAAATTCCATGGTACAAAATTTAAGCCGTACAACGGGTGTGCACTAAAATGTTCTCTCCTGCCAGCCACCGCCCCACTCGTGATTTCAGTGTTCCCTGTATTCTACCCTGAACACTTGCGGAACAGCGGGTACCAGCAGGGTCGGTTTCCGGGGGCGGGGCGGGGGCAGGGGCACTGGCCCCGCCAATCGGGCGCGGCCCGGTGTCCCCGCCCTCCGCAGACGCGCGCACGCCCACGCTGGAGGCAGACACGCTGCACGCGCGCCTGCGCCTCGGCAGACCGCCTGAAGGTGCGTTGCGGCCACCACGGCAGCCTGGGGCTCAAGCCTGCGCTGCATTTCAACGCGCTGTGGCAGGTGCTGGGCCGCGACTGCTTCGACGCCGGCCGCCACTACTGGGAAGTGGACGTGCAGGAGACGGGCGTCGGCTGGTGGGTGGGCGCGGCCTACGGCTCCCTGCGGCGCCTCTGCCGCCGCCCGCTTGGGCTGCACCCGCTAGTCCTGGTGCCTCGAACTGTATGACCTCGAGGACTGGGCCTTCCACGACGGCCAGCGCAGCCGTCTGCGGCCCCGCGACGACCCCGACCGGCTCGGCGTCTTCCTGGACTACGAGGTCGGTGTCTTCACCTTTTACGACGTGACGGGCTGTTTGACCCACCTGCACACCTTCCGTGCCGCCTTCCAGGAGCTGCTCTACCCGGCCCTGCGGCTCTGGGAAGGGGCCATCAGCATCTCCCGACTGCCCTAGGGGCCGACACCTGAGTGGCCCCCCTAGGCTCTCTGTGGCTCTGGTCTCACCGGATCCGGACGTGGCTGGTCTACTGCCGCCTCTGTAAGCATTCCCATCCTCTCCCCTACCAGTCATGCCCTGTGCTTTTAACAGTTCCTCTCCTAGGTAGGCTAGTTTCAAACGAGCCCTAAACACAGGTCCTCTGCTGCTGCTCTCTCATCCGAACTCCCCACCGCCACCAGGGCCCTTATACTACACTGCTTTTAGTCCAGGTTCCTGAAAGGACACACCCACAGGTGAGCCCTAAGCCTCCTCACCATGTCAGAATACATGATCCTCAGCCTCAGAACATTCTCCCTCATACAGCACTCAGAACCGCCTGGCACATAGTAGGCGCACAGTATATATGTGAATGAAAAAGAGTCGCTAAGACTCTTCTGTCTCTTAATGTCCCTTGGATCTGCTTCCTCCTCTCCACTCTCCTTCAGCTTGTCCATGTCACTCCCTTAAGAGCAGCTGCAAGAGCTTCTTAACACCTCCTGGCCTGAACCCTTTCCCGTGCTCATCCTCCACCTTACAGCTAGAGTGATCTGCGTGAAACCTCACTTAACCTCTTAGAACTATCAGAAGGTTCCCAAGGACTATGGGGTGGGGGAGCACTTTACCTTAGCAGTCAAGGCTTTCCTAGTCTGCCGCAAACTACACATCCTCATCTAGCTCCTACTGCTCTTTTCAGAGACCCTCCAATCAGAACTGTGTGTCGCATAGTTCCACCTCTGTACCCTTGCCATTTCCCATATAAACACATTTATACAGGAAAGCCCCTTCTTCTTTTTGCCTGTCTGTTTTCCCCAGGCTTAACTGCCCCCAGGAAGTCTCCCCAAGCTACAAGAATCTCTCTGTATCAGATCCACAGTCTGGGACCTGTCTTTCCAATTAGATTGGAAGATTCCTAAGGGCAGCCATGTCCTACACCTTACCCACCCTGAAAAGTTCAGAAAGTCCCTTCCCTCCAAGGCAGCGAGTGAATGACCACTAGCTGGCCGCTATTGAATCGGAACAGCTGAGCTGGGAGGGTCTCACAGATCACTCAGCCTGACCCCATTGTACATTTGGGGAGAATAAGGTCTTGAAAGAAAGTTGCCTAAAGTCACCCACGGTGATTAAGGGCTCGGCCACCTCCCAGCCCTCAGGCATGTGTCTCACTTGCCCCCTGGCCCAGCCCTTCAGGCCCAGCTTTCAACCTGGAAGATTTTACTGCTTATTCATTTCTTAGGGGATGTTGGGAAGAAATCAGCAGGTGACTGTTGCTAAGCAACCACAGGCAGTTTTCCCAACCGTCTTGGAATCAAAAGGAGAGGAACTAACTGTGAGTGGGGTTTGGGCAGCTCAGGCATCCCTGTGCTCCTCAGATCCAAAATGTTGCCAAGGAAACCCAGAGAGCCCCTGCTTTCCAGAAGGTAATGATGGAAATAGAGAAGGCCAAATCAGCAGGGCCTCCCAGGGAGATCATCCCCTCTAGTAGGGAGGGAAAGGCCTCTTTCCAGCGTCTGTGCCTCAGTTCTGAAGGTTCAGCATCCTGTCTGTCAAATTCCTTATATGGTTTTGAAGTGGTACTATGTAAAAGTATCTTCTTAGGTGCTTGGCAGGAGGGCAGTGGTAGAGTGAGGAAAACGCAAAGCAATCTCCCTCAGGGTTTAAACAGACTCTCAGTGCATTAATTGGTTTGAACCATATAAAACTGCCAATTTCCAATAGTTTTTTTTCAACCTAAAAACGGTACTTTCATATGGGGCAATGTAATGTAAGTAGAATACAAGGCAGAAGGAGCCTCAAAACTGGCTTTAGTCCTAACCAACTCATTTAAAACTCTAGCTTGGATAGATGTCTTCAGCACTATGCTCCAGGAATGCTGAGAAGAGGGAAATTAATTCTACTGGGGATGGCCCAGAGCTGAATTCTGACAGGCAGAGGGCATTCCTGACAGAGGAAGATGCATGCACTTGACCCCGTATCTCTGTTCATCCCTGCAAACCAATATTTATTCCCAGACCCATGGCCGCAGGGTCCAAGTAAAAATAACTTGCTGTTTTGTCAGGCACTGTTCTAATGCTTTACAGCTATTAACTCATTTGATCCTTACATCACCCCTAGGAAGTATAAAGTTATCCCAGTTGTACACATGGCAAAATTGAGACACAGAATGAGTAACGTGCCCAAGGTCACCAGCTAATGGTGGAACTGGGGTCTGTACTCATCCACCATGTTCAGGTGAACGCAGCCAGTCTCTAGCCAGTACCTACTCGCTCTGGCCCCTCTCTTTTTTCTTTTTTTTTAACATCTTTATTGGAGTATAATTGCTTTACAATGGTGTGTTAGTTTCTGCTTTATAACAAAGTGAATCAGTTATACATATACATATGTTCCCATATCTCTTCCCTCTTGCGTCTCCCTCCCTCCCTCCCTATCCCACCCCTCCAGGCGGTCACAGAGCACCGAGCTGATCTCCCTGTGCTATGCGGCTGCTTCCCACTATCTATCTACCTTACGTTTGGTAGTGTATATATGTCCATGCCGCTCTCTCACTTTGTCACAGCTTACCCTTCCCCCTCCCCATGTCCTCAAGTCCATTCTCTGGTAGGTCTGTGTCTTTATTTCCGTCTTACCCCTAGGTTCTTCATGACCTTTTTTTTTTTCTTCTTAGATTCCATATATATGTGTTAGCATACGGTATTTGTTTTTCTCTTTCTGACTTACTTCACTCTGTATGACAGACTCTAGGTCCATCCACCTCACTACAAATAACTCAATTTCATTTCTTTTTATGGCTGAGTAATATTCCATTGTATATATGTGCCACATCTTCTTTATCCGTTGTTGGTTGATGGACACTTACGTTGCTTCCATGTCCTGGCTATTGTGAATAGAGCTGCAATGAACATTTTGGTACATGACTCTTTTTGAATTATGGTTTTCTCAGCGTAGTGCCCACTAGTGGGATTGCTGGGTCATATGGTAGTTCTATTTTTAGTTTTTTAAGGAACCTCCATACTGTTCTCCATAGTGGCTGTATCAATTTGCATTCTCACCAACAGTGCAAGAGTGTTCCCTTTTCTCCACACCCTCTCCAGCATTTATTGTTTCCAGATTTTTTGATGATGGCCATTCTGACCGGTGTGAGAGGATATCTCATTGTAGTTTTGATTTGCATTTCTCTAATGATTAATGATGTTGAGCATTCTTTCATGTGTTTGTTGGCAATCTCTATATCTTCTTTGGAGATGGCCCCTCTTCTTAGGCCTGTGATGCTTTGCTTTTGCCCGGTTACTCTGTGGGACTTAAGTCTACCTTTGGATTACCTTCCATGGGCTCTGGGATGAGGTCTTACACCCAGAGGGAGATTTGAGAGTTTGGGATTCATGTAGCAGAGTCAGAGCTGGACTATAAAGGACGAAAACTGCAGTTTTGGTCCACAATCGTGACCTCAAGCTAGTCACTGTACTCCTTGGGGCGTCATCTGTAAAATGGGGTTAATGACCCTACCTGCAAGTGCTGTGAGGCTCAAATGAGCCCAAAGGATATGAACTTGCCTTAAAAACTGTACAGTACTGTACCATGCCAGGACCTATCAGCATCCCCAGTGGAGTTCCTGTTGTGCCTGACACGGTGCTGAGACAGCCGATACTCCTAGCTGCCATCTGGTAGTATCAGGAGCCTCCGTGAATATTCAGCACAGGACTGAGCTTCCTTGGGGTCCATGTCTGTAACGGTACTGATCACTTATTCTCTTTCAGACTTGAATCTATAGAAATTTCCTTATCGATAAGAGCAAATTGCTTGCAGATGTGGTTTTAATAAAATACGAGTACCGTCCCTTTTAACCGTGTTCTTCACTGGGAGTTTGTGTTGCTTCAAGCACACGGCACCCAGACCTGGACGGGGCCTTGCTCATTTCCCAGCCCCTCCACAACTTTCTTGCTCTAATCAGCTGGTCCTTGATGGAATATCTCTAGTAATGGGGGGAGTTCACTATTTCTGAAGGTAATTCACGTTAGAACTTGCTTATGTGGCAACAAATTCTGCCTCCCAGCTGTTCCTATCCAAGATAATATTATGTAACTTTGGGCAACTTTTGATCAACATTGAAGCCATCTGTGGTCACTTACTAATTTTTAGAGATTTCAGGGACCCTTTCTTGTCTACTGCATGGTATCTTCTGTTTCTGCAGTTCCTCTCTGCCAGGGAGAAGGGGACAGTGATGATAGCCTGGTGGAGACACAGCCTAGCAGAGGGCACACAGAGGTGGCCCAGTGCAGCCAGGGCATGGTGGGCAGGAGTCCATACCATGAGGAGGGGACAGGCTGCCCAAGAAGCCAAGCTGCATACGAGGTGGGATGGTAAGCATAAGAGGGGTGTGGCCCAAGGTTGAGTCCACCGTGTCCTGTTCTGAAGCCTTCCATGGCTTCCCATTGCCAATTGAACACAGTCCAAAGTCAGCAGGCTTTTAAGCCCTTGCTTCCTTCTGACAACCTTCCAAATCCCTTCCTTCCTCTCCATGTGGCCATTCCCTGCCCAACTTTCACCTGGACATACAGGGTACTTCCCATTCCCCAGATCCCACAATTCCTCCCTCAGTCACTTCTCAACATGCACAGTTGAACTAAAGTGCCACCTCCTCCAGGAGAGCTTCCCTGGCCAACACCTCTCCCATCCCCACTCCCATAGCTCTCATGACTCTTGGAAAACATTTCAGCAATTCACACATGCAGGGGGCACTATTTGTGGACGTAACTGCACCCAATAGGCTGTGAATTCTCCAACAGGGACCTCTGCTGCCTCACTGTGGGCCCAGCACTGGATCTCCTTCCTGGCAGGTGCTCAGGGACGTACGAATAGGCCAGAGCTGTGCCCAGAGAGCCATCCTCCTGCCCTCAGGGCCTGGCACAGCATGAGGTGGCCAGCTGCTCCTGGCTGCAGGCAGCCCCATACTTTACCTACACACGGCATTCACAGGCTGTGATTTTCTCTATGTGCCCTGATGGGAAGCGGGTTCTAGACGATGGCCCTTCTTCCCAGTTCTCTCCAACACATTACCCAACCCTCTACCCAAAAGGCAGAGTTAGGCCCTGTGCCCTCAGTGGCTCTTCCAGGTGTGAGCCTCACTGGCTCCTGCCCTCTGGGGGAATCCAGCTGAGGTCTACAGAGCAGCCTGGGCCCTTCTCACATTCCAGTCTGACAGGACCTGGAAGCAACTGACGGGTTCCCTGCTAGAAACCGCCTGCCTGCTCTCAGCCAGAGCCCCAGCTAGGCTCTTCCCTCCTTTCCGTTCAGACCCACCTCCTCTTCCCAGGCCCTGGAACACATCCGTCTACTACCATACTAAGTCTCTTCTTGTTAGGAGGTCTCAGATATTTAATGTCATCTCTGCTCTTGTAGAAAAAAAAAGGCTATGGAATCAAATTTTGATTGTCTGCTCATGACTGTTTATAGGGAGAAGTGAAAGGGAGTAAACAGCAGCCAGAAGTGGATGCCGTCACACTCCAGCTCCTAGCACGTCAATTTTATGGATTCTCGTAAGTACGACCCGGATTCCCACCCCACCCCACCCACACATACAAACGCGAGTCTCCTTCCAGAAACTGTTTGGGGATCCCCAGGAGAGGGAGGCCCTATCCTCACAAGTAAAGAAACTTCAGAGGGCAATTTACGCATTCGAAAAGAGACTCCAAGATACACTTTGAATCAAGAGGAATTAAAGTAACCAGGTCAAATAAATATGAACAAAGATTAAGAATTTGAAAGTACATTTGAAAATAATCATTAATCTCAGTATTGGTTCAAAAGAACAAAGAGGACTGTGATATGGAATCTCTGTGAAGGGTTCATGCTGCAGTTCAAGGAGGTCCAACCGTGAGGAACTTTTGTTAGCTGGGTTTGTAATTTCACAACGGATCATGGAAGGGCTGATTTCAGCATCACCAGCATACTTACAAGTCACCACAAGCTGCAAATACACCAAGCCCCACACTCCCCAGCTCCCTCACGTGCCTCACTGCACGTGTCACCTTCTGACGTACTGTGGTTTACTTTACTGTGCTCCTGGTTTATGGAGCATCTGTCCCCATCTGAACAGAAGTCCCATAAGGAAGGGATTCACTGCTGTATCCTCAGGCCCCAAAGCAGGGCCTGGCACATAGTAGGCCCTCCATATTTGTTTAAAGAAGGAATAAATGCCATTTCCCTCTCTTTGCTCAGAGCTATGAGTGCTTTGGCATCCTCTGCCTGCAAAACACTTCGGCCAACCCCTTCTCTAATGCCTGGTGATGGCTATACAGCTAACTAGACTCAATCCCAGGGCGGGCAGGGGATAAGGAGAGAGAGCTGGAGGGAAGAGATATTTGGGGTCATTAGGGTTGGTTTTGCAGGCAGGAAGAAGGCAGGCTGCAAGGAGAGGCCCCTACGGCCAGCACTCACTCCTCTGCACCCGCACTGCCACTGGGCAGTGATGAGGTGCTTCTGAGCCCACCGCCCCTTCTGGGCCAGCCAGCCTGAGGCAGCGGCCGCCCATATTTGCTCTCTGTATCCCTCCAATGGGCTTGACCCAAGGCCTGGCCCCTAAATGTGTGCTCTCTGGGTGGGGAGTGAATGAAAGCCAGATCCCTAGAGATCACTCCTACCCCACCTCACCCAAATGCACCTGACGGCACCAGCAAGGCAATCCAGAATTCAGAGAATGGCACTTTATTTTAAGACTTGATTTTTTTGCCATGATTTTCTACTGATTCCTCCATGATGGTGTCGTCTTCTTCCACAGTGACCAGGACCTTCTTGCCCACCAGACTGAAGATGTCTTCAGGAGGGTAGCCTTTGGGCTCACCCACCTTCACAGTGAGCATGTCCAGTGTTAGAATGGTGCCTTCCGGAATTTTCACTTTGGCCACCACAGACTTGCCCAGCTGTGGATAAAATTAAGACTCAGTGCCAGCCTCACAGAAATAGTTAGCGCACGTTGCTTTATCCCCAAGGTCCCTGATCGGTTTTCTTGCACAAGGTTACCTGGATAGCAGGGACTCTGTTTTCCCCCTTCAGTGCCTAGAACAGTATCTCACACACAGCAGGGACTCGGCCAGTGTAGGGTGGACTCAGAGACTCAGAGGAGGGGCCTTTATAATAAAGGACTCAGGTTATGTAGCCAAAGAGAGCCAGATCCGAATCCCAGGCAGCTGGGTACAAGCTGTGGCTGAGTTTCTCTGTAAAATGGGAAATAACAGTGTCTCTACCCTGTCAGATGACTACAAGGATTCATGATAATAATGTATGTAACCTACCTGGAACATAGACTGCTCTCGGTAAATAAAAATTATGATTGCTTTTATCATCGTCCAGTTCAGCATCGCATTTTAAACATGGGGAAACGGAGGTCCATGGAGGGCAGGTAAGCTGGCCAAGGTTGCGAGGAGCCAAGGTGAGAACCTGGGGTTCCTGACTCCTGGCCCACTGCTCGAGGGACACAAACCTTGTGTCCTCCTTGCTCAGTACAGTAGCAGTACAGAGGGCACACAGACGCTGAGTATGGAAGGGGGCCTCTTAGGAAGAGGCAGATAGGCTGGGCAGGTGAGGGGAACGAAGGAGACCTGAAGCTCATGACCAGTGTTTCTAGGTCTTGTCCATAGATGCTTTTCAACAAAGTATCTAGTCCAATACTCTGCATCTTCCAGGTGAGGGCCAAGGAATCAGTTCTGGAATTTATGCCAGGACAAAAGGTCTGTCAGTGGATGATTATCAGATTCTGCATCCTCTGGTACCTCACTGTTTGCCCAGGGAGCCAGGAGGCTCAGAACCAAATTAAGTGCTCAACTGCTATAACTCTCATTACAGTTTCTGGGCCAATTCTCTCCCCTTTTCTTGTATAAGGTAGTTTGTTTCTTTTTACTGTTATTTTAATTTCCTGGTGTATATGCATCTTTAATTTGAGGGCAGCAAGTAGGCCCCACTGGGATAAAAGAGCACTCCTCTAGCAGGCCTGGTGTTAGATCTTTGTTTCGGCCCAGACAGCTTGCAGCGTTTGAGGAGTGTCTGCTTCCCTGGCAGCCCCGGGACGCCTGGCTCTAGACTCAGAGGCTGAGCCAGGTATAGGCCATGGCTTCTGGGAAGCCCAGATAGTCAGTGTGCCAGGCAGGGTTCGCGGGCCTCCCCGTCCCCTCTGTCTTAAGGTTAACGCTGCACAGCTCAAACTGCTCCTGAGGGAACGTTTGCGTCATCCCCCACCAACCCCGTGACAAGCCCCACCCCCATCCATCCAATGCCTCCCACGCTTAGGGACGCCTTGACATATCACAGGCCCTCCTCCCACTGCCTCATGGGGCCCCTCTGCCTGGATATCCCTCAAGGATTACCTACTCCACAGGACCCCAGACTTGACCTACCCGCGTGCCTCATGAGGGGCCCCAGATACCACCCCCCCTTTACCCGGGGTCTGGAGCACTGGGGCCAGAGGCTTCAGAGACTTAATGGAAAACTGTAATATGATGCCAGGGAACCAGAGAAACAGCTGAAGTTCCTTAAATAACCAGTTACTCCCGCTGCTAATATGAACCCCCAAAAATTCATAGGCTCCGAGCGACATCCCTGCATCATTCCACTGGCCTGGCCTCAGGTAGGGCTGGTACCAACTACCTCTCGGGTAAGTGCACGCGGCCCCTCTCAACAGTGGCGCCCGGCAGGACAGAAGAACCCACCTTTTCATTGCAGGCCATCTCACAGGGCAGCAGCTGCTTGGTCGGGGAGCCCAGAGCCCTCTCCACGAGGCGCACGGACCGCACTAGCTCGGCCAGCTCCCCAGGCTCCAGCGAGGCCGAGTGGTCACTCCCCTTCCAGGTCTTGTCCAAAGTTATGTGACGCTCCAAGACCTTGGCCCCCAGAGCCACTGCAGCCACAGATATCACTATACCTGTTTCATGCCCAGAGTACCCTATGGGAATGTCAGGAAAGAGCTTCTGATATTCCTTTAAAATAGAAAAAGGGAGGAAAAAAAAGTTAAATAGTGTGGTACTTTCTGCATACATTCCAGAGTCAGGCAGATCTGAGTTTGAGGCCCAGTAAGCTCCAGGAAGCCTCCGAGGCTCTCTGAGTCTCTCCTTCCCAGGGATAGCAGTACCTGGTGGGAGCTGCTATGAACTTGTGGAGGGCACTCAGCACACTGTAAATGCTCAAAAATAATGGCTGCTGTTGTCAGGAACACATCTGAAGAATGTTTCACACTGCGCAAACCACGAAGAATAAGAACTATAACCGAATGCCTAAACCCATTCAAAAAGCATCTTTCACATTTAATTAGCCTGAGCTGCTGAAAGCAAGTATGCTATATGCACAAATATCACCATCAATAATATATACAGCCCAATCTCAAAACAATCCCTTGGTGGGAATGCTAAATAATTAATTAATTGGTTATCTATAATTCACTGGATGTGACGAAAGACATTCTGAGTGGAGTGAGCCTTGTCAGTGAGGGTGACCAGAAAGCTTAAGTACAGCAGAAAGACCCAGATGGGAATTAATAGAAGATAAGGATGGCTGAGTGGCAAAGGCCTTGAAAACCAGGCTTAAGGGTGTGAGATGGACAAAAAAGTGCAGGTTGCTAGGTCAGAGGACTCACCCTGCTGTGACAGGGGTGGGCTGGGCCTGGGGGGCAGGCTGGCAATTTAACTGATGGTGCCCTGCTCTAAAGAAAGGATGTGAGCATACCTCAGGTGGGGATGGAAGGGATATGGGGACCACACTTCACAAAGGAAGAAAACTGAGGAAAATATTTGGTGTCAGACACACTAAATTGTTAATTATGGTAATCTCTGTGGGATGGGATTACAGAGGATGTTCACTTTGTACGTTATATATTTCAGGGCTGAGTTTTTTTTTTTAAACCATGTTTAAATTTAAAAAACATGATTTAGAGATGAGCTAGAAATGGAGAAAAGACTACAGAACTGGGAGGGACAGAAACTTCAGTTAAAAAGAGAGTAGTGTCATTTCAAAAAAGGTTAATTTCTTTTTTTAAGTTAAACCTGAAGACTCTTTAGAAAAATGTATAAGAGCTTATATAATCATGGGGGGAAAAAAAACCCCAGAATGTCATATACGGTAATGAAAGAAAAATACAAAAGGGAAACTGGTTAATTGCAGTATCAGGATTGTGTGTGTGTATATATTTGGAATTCCACTACTCTTACTATAATGTTTTTTGTACGATAATTACACACCTATATATTTCCAATTAATTATGTTTCGGGAGCTACCAGGAGGAATTGATAGAGATGGCCCGAGACAATAAGAGACAAAGAATTCTACTCCAGCTTTGCCACCAGGATGCTGTGAGATCTCAGGCCAAGTAAGGACTGGACCTCGTCACCTGTAAACCGACTGAAGTGGAACAGACAGAATGCTGGGAGAGAGAAAGCTCTCTCAAGGTTGTCACTGTAAGAACTCTGACCCTCAAGGATACTCAGAATCAGCTGGTAAAAGAGAGCAGGAAAAGCCAGAAGTTTCAAGAAGGTCTCCTACAACTCAATATCAAGAAAAACGGATTTCTGTACACCAGTGTTCATATCTGCATTATTCACAATAGCCAAAAGGTGGAACCATCCCAAAATGGTTTTGTTGTGCTACCATCACCACCATCCATCTCCAGGACTTTTTCATCATCTCAGAGTCAAACTCTATACTCATTAACACTAAATGCCCATTTCTCCCTCCCCCACTGACAAACAAAATGGGTATTTTGTTTGTCAATATGGAGAAAAATGGTGTATTTGTACACCAATGTTCATATCAGCATTATTCACAATAGCCAAAATGTGGAACCATGCCAAATGTCCATCAACAGATGACTGGATAAACAAAATGTGGTACATACATACAATGGAATATTATTCAGCCTTAAAAAGGAATGAAATGCTAACACATGCTACAACATGGATGAACCCTGAAGACATTATGCTAAGTGACAGCAGACACACAGAAGGACAAGTACTGTATGATTCCATTTATTTGAGATACCTAGAGTAGTCAAATTCATAGAGACAAAATAGAATGATGGCTGCCAGGGGCTCGGGGAGGGGGAAATGGGCAGTTAGTGTTTAATGAGTACAGAGTTTGACTCTGAGATGAAAAAGTCCTGGCGATGGATGGTGGCGATGGTAGCACAACAATGTGAAAGTACTTAATGCCACTGAACTGGACACCAAAAGATGGTTAAGATGGTAAATCATATGTATATTTTACAAAAACAAACCCACAACTCACTAAGAAAGCCAGCGATTCACAGAAGAGGGACCGCTGATGGCCAATACACACAGGTAAAGAAAATGTATATGGACAATTATGAAGACTCCCCCTTAAATTTTATAATGAGAGAAATTAAGGTTGGTTTTAAGAAAACGTAATTTGTAATCTTTAGAATGTATCTGACTCCTTAACTGCATAGTTGATTCTAATTTGATTCTGCAACAGCAAGATCGTCAAAGGATGTTCGAATACGAAGCATGCCAAGACTGGTTAGAATTTGGGCTGCATCTTCCCCACAGCAAATGGCCCAATCAGACAAGGGCCCTCCCTCGGGCTCACCGAGATGACGCACAGGTTGACGTCCTCGGGCTGGAGCGGGTACGCACTGGTGCACTGGAGGAAGCAGAAGTTGGGGTTGAGGGGCTTCACAATCTGATAGACTTGCTTCATGGTGTCCATGGACTGCATCCCACTGGAGATGACCATTGGGCGGCCTGAGGGACCCAACACCAACACCATCATCACTTTCTTTTTAGGGGTTCTGACTCCCCCTTAAGCACACCCCTGCTGTTGGTTTCATCATTCTACTGAATCCCGCAAACATCTCTTAAGCACTGTGCCAGCCACAGTGGGGGAACAGAGGTGAGCCTGGTGGGTTCCTGTCCTCAACACCCGTAACATTATTGTTGAGCAAAGTGAACCCAATTAAGAGGAATTTCACACTCTTTAGAGAAAGATGAGCATCTCATTGGATTAAGAGGTTGCACAGTGTGGTAGGGTGAGCACTGCCCCAGATTCAAGAGTGTGAGGCCTGGGGCGGCCAACGTCCTAGCTGTGTGGTCTCAGATGCCTCGTCAGTGAAGTAAGTAGAAAGCATCATCATCATATGACCTGCTTCAGTCCCAGGATTGTCATGAGGATCAAATGAGATCACTCATGTTGTAAAACCACTTTACAGACTGTGATGTGCGGAGGTTGGATATTATACCTACAGAATACTTCTCAAAGTCAGCTTCCTCTAAGAAGTTTTACACATACTGTCATATCCTTAATTTTATATAAATATTTTCTTAGAAATTAAAAATAATTTTAGTTTAAAAATTCTTTAAAAAACTGTCTTATTTTTCATTCCTTTCAAGTCAGCACGTGAAAAAGTGGGAGTATAGGCTGAAAAATGGAAAATCTGGAAAATCTGTCTTCAGGAGACTCCTTTAGTGGGTTATTACTAGCGGGGTAAAAACAGGAAGGTCTGGACTCAGATTGTATGACAAAAATTAAACACTCACCTTTTTTGGCTGTCTTTTCCAGATAAGGGAAGTTGTTAGTGTCCCCAGATCCAACTTTGAAAAATGGAACATTCAGTTCATGCAGAAACTCAACTGCCATCTACAAAAATCCAAGAGGGAGCTCCTTTTCACAACTGTTCAAAATCACTGTCCTCAAGACAGGCGAGGAGCCACATATGAAGAGAAAAACCCCTCTTTGCCCAGCAAGAGGGACACTCTCAACAACATGAAAGCAGACACAGATTTGTTATCAGTCATGTCATTCAAATTCAAACATTCCGTCATTCATATCCACCCATCCATTTGTCCAACAAACATCGTGTGCTGGCACACACTGGCTACGTACGAGAAACTGGAAAAGAATCGGAACCCTGGCCAGACCTTCCTTCCCCAGGGGCCTGGAGCCCCAGTAAACAAACGAAAAAGGGTCATGACCTAATCTTGACCCAGAAAAGCAGGCAGTGAGCAAGTGAAAGTCCCTCAAAGGCCTTATCCTTTCCTCAGGACCGAACAGCCGGAAAAGAGGCCATTTCAATCCTTGCCAGAAATAGAAAAAGTGGAGCGTTTGATGGCCTAGCCCTGACACACTGATCCACAGCTGGCAGGGCCCGTCAAACCCAAGCCCTTTCAGACCTCAAACTATGCTGCCCACAGAAAAAACGAACCTCAGTCACTTTTTTGGACACAACATCACTGTTTGAGGTTACCTCTCTAGGGCCCTTCACCATCCTTATCTGGGATTCATCAATAACACTCAGGAAATTGGCAAATGTCAGCAAATGCTTGCTGAAGGAACCAGTGGACCACAAGTTTTAAGAGTAAAATCTCAATTTGCTGTAAAATTACAATTTTACATTACTATTACTGTTTTCATTACTATTTTTTTTAATTGAAGTTGAAAATCAGAAGTAGGGCGAATCAATGTCTTGGAACGTTTCCCAATATCTAAGTTCCATCTATCTTAAAATGTTGGCTGAGTCTCAGAAGTAAGTTTGGAAGACTTGATTAGCTAGGTCAGTGCTTCTCACGCTTCATTACGGGCACACGAACCTGCCATGGATCTTGCCCAAATGAAGTGCAAATTCTGATTCTGTTGGTCTAGAGTGGGGCCTGAGAGTCTGCATTTCTTGTAAGTTCCTGGGTAACACTGCTGTTACTGCTCCGTGAATCATACTCTGAGTAGCAAGTAGCAAGGTTACCAGCATGAAAATCCAAAGGGCTCGGGGGTGTTAAGGAACAATATGAGAAGGTAATTCTGCTAGCAGGTTCTTTAAATCAACCCACTACTGCCTGAGCTTCCTTCCATCTTCCCAGCAGGTGATGAGCTACTCCAATCATTGGTCTCACTCAGAGAATCACTTTCCTCATATGTTAATCCTCTAATAATGTAGGGGTTAGAGCTGCTGGTGGTTCATACAGAGTGACCAACCGGCCAGTGAACAGTTCAAAGGCAGAAGGCAACCCCCTCGGTCTAAGAGACACCTCTCAGGATGGCCCAGGCGCCACTCCCCTCCAAGGTGCTAAGCCACCACTTCCTTCCCCCCCTCTGCTTTATGTCTTCCTTGTCTCTCTCTTCCCTTCCACAGTTTTCTATGTCACTCTCTCCTGTGTACGTATCTCTCATACTGTTAACCAGCCCTAAGATGGAACTGAAAAACATTTGTTTTTAATATATTTCTTGAACAAAGTCTAATGTTCCCACCCTTCTCACTCTATCTGGCAGATGAAGAGTGTTTTCTATTTTAAGAGGGAAAACCCTATGCTAAGTTTTCGTCTGTAAAATGCTCTATTTGTGAGAGCATGGCTCATGATGAAAAAGTCCCCAAGGGCATAAAGAGATGGATGAGCCCACTCAGGAGAGGTGCAGAGCGCGCAGGGGCAAGGAGGGGCCAAATGCAGAAAACACACTTTGCAAAAGCTTACCTACACTACTGTAGAGCCCGGGGAACTCTACTCAATGCTCTGTGGTGACCTAAATGAGAAGGAAATCCAAAAAAGAGGGGATATATGTATATGTACAGCTGATTCACTTTGCTGTACAGTATAAACTAACGCAATATTGTAAAGCAACTACACTGAAATAAAAAATTTTTTAAAAGCTTACCTACACTGACTGTAAAATCTGCATGGAGCTCTATAATTTTCAAGTGAGGAGAAGGGGAAATTCCTGCCGGAGGAGAAAGGTGCATCTCGTTTTGCAGCCCTCCTGGGGAGCCAGCCCCATCTAGTGGCCATTTAGAAAACTGCCATTTTGTCAATCCTTGGTCCAGGAAGATCCCACATGCCACGGAGCAACTAAGCCCAGGCGCCACAACTACTGAGCCTGCGCTCTAGAGCCCTCGAGCCACAACTACTGAGCTCGCATGCCACAACTACTGAAGCCCACGCACCTAGAGCCCGTGCTCCGCAACAAGAGAAACCACCACAATGAGAAGCCTGCACACCTCATCAGAGTAGCCCCTGCTCGCTGCAACTATAGAAAGCTCGCGCACAGCAATAAAGCCCCAATGCAGCCAAAAATTAATAAAATTTTTAAAATAAATAGAGAAAGCATTCTTTAAACATTAAAAAAAAGAAAACTGCCATTTTGGATTAATCTCTGCAAACGGTGCCAACTTCAGTAGTAATCTGGAAAATGCTAGCCTTCCATCCTGAGGCAATATTACTGTGTCCAGGGCCCCTCAGGCTAGGTCAGCACCAGTGGCTGCCTTCTCTCTGTGGACTCCCTGGCTTCCTCTAGCCCTGCCCACGCTGCTGTCTGTCCTCCTTCCATCTAGGGGTACAATGCAGCCAGACAGTCTCACAACTTCTCCCTCCCACCCCACACATCACAAAGGCTTTCCGAGTCTGTTTGAAAGGAACTCAACTGAGTATGACCCTCCCTGGGCATCCAACTGGGTTAAACACACAGAAAACGGTCCCACCAGCAAACTGGTTTGAGTAAAATGCTGCATTGTCAGACTCTCCCTTAGAGGGTCCCAGTAAATACAATTGTCTAGCTATTTTACAGTGTTTCCCACACTTACTCTACTCAGAACCCTTATTTATTTGGGGAAGGGGCTTTGATTCTAAATTAATGAATTAATGAGGAACCCCCTTCCCACAATGTGTGCCCACAGAACCCCCTTTCCACATCATGTCCGATGAGAAGTTTGGGGGCCCAATGATCTAAGGGGTAACAGAAACGACAGGAGTGGAGCTGGGATTTTTCTAGAGCTGCTTCCACTCCCCTTGGTTTCTGGATCCATGGTGATGAGCTGGGGAGAACAGGGGGTGCTGGAGAGCTGCCCAGGGTGAGGAAATGATGAGGGGGGAAGCACGGAGCCATAAAGGCTGGGCCCGCCCTCAGCCCGGTGGCCCTGTCAGAGTGCACCGCGACGTAGGCAGGGGGTGCCCTGTGGCAGAGGTGGTGGAGGAAAGAGGGCACCGTGGAGGCAGGCACTGGGAGGGCAGGGCAGCTCCGCCGGAATGGGTCTCCAGGGGCCACCTCTATGTCACGGCTCCCATTTGCTTTCTCAACAGAACCCTCTATTTTGACCAAAGACACTCTGCTCATTTCAGTTGAGTTCCACATGCCTCCGTGCAGTTTTGACCATGTGCCCTGGCAGTTTTCTTGGTCTTCACAAAGTTCGTTCCACCATGCCTTAACCTTTCCTCAGCACACAAAGAATGCCCTAGGACAGCACACAGAGTGGAGAAAATCGGCACTCAATAAATGCCTACTGTCCATGAGGAAATTTGGGTGGGTAAATACTCAGAGATACTTGCCAGGTAAACACAGAACAAGGAACCAACCCACCTCCAACAGCCAGGTAGACAGGACTTGCTGGTTCAGCAAAGGGACCTGGCCGGCAAAGCAAATTAACTCTTGCAAAGGCTCTTAAGAATGCATTTCTCCTTACTGCCTATGCCCAGGTCAGTCAGGAGACTAGTGGGGAACAAACGGCATCCTTAGGAGAGAGGAGCCTCCCTGCCCGGTTAGTGTGAAGCAGAGAAAAGGGTTCTAAGCAACAGAACAGCTGTCATTCAGTGGGTGCAGATCTTGCACCTCCTAGACTCACCTCACTGGGTCCTCACTGCAGCCTCTGGGGTGGGCATCTTAATTACCCCGTTTTTACAGATTGGACACGTGTGGCTCAAAGAGGCTACAAGACCAGCCCAAGCCCACCGATCAAGTGCTAGTACCAGGACCTGAACTCAGAGGGTGGCCGCAGAGCACGCGTTTATACGCCAAAGAGAAGTGCTTCCTGGGAAACCAAGAGGGAACCTGCGGAGAGTCAGCCCCAGCTACCAACACCCAGCCAGGTTCCTCTCCTTCTCCCACCTGCTCCTGATTCCCACCTCGAAGCCACCGGGGAGTGAAAGACCTAAAGAAGTGACTTCTTGAGCAGATGCAAGGAGATGCACCCCCTTCAGAGTCCACATCCGGGAGCTCTGGTGCCTGGAAACGTGGACTGAACAGGAAAGTTCTCATCCCAGATCCAAGTCACCTTAGTGACACTATCTCTGATTCTATGCTGGCTCAGGACAACAGAGCAGGGAGAGCCTTTGGATAGCAGCTTGTTCACACACAAAAGGAAATGGAGGCCCAGAGCAGGGAAGGGACTCTTCCAAGCTCACATTGAGATGAACTCAGAACAGAGCAAGGCAAGGACCCGGATGTCCTGATCCTCTGCCCAGGCTGTTTCCTGAACTGTAACTAACATCGCTAAGCGCTGGCTGTGTGCTGCGCTTTACATGGGTGATCACATTTAATCCTCATAACAACCCTACGAGATGGGTTCAGCTGAAGAAACAGAAGCACAAAGAAGGTAAATAACCTCCACCTGGACTCACCAGGAATGACAGGCAAAACCATATTCAAACTCAAAATGTGACCCCGGAGTCTGTACACTTAACCACGGGCCCATACAGCAAGAGTCTGCGCTAGAGAGCACTCTTAGTACTGAGGACTCTACTGAGTTTCTGTTTATGCAGGTTCTACCTATTCATATTTACTGAATTAAAATATGGTAAGGGACTTTCCTAGTGGTGCAGTGGTTAAGAACCTGCCTGCCAATGCAGGGGACATGGGTTCGAGCCCTGGTCCAGGAAGATCCCACATGCTGCAAAGCAACTAAGCCCATGCGCCACAACTACTGAGCCTGCACCCTAGACCGGCGAGCCACAACTACTGAAGCCTGTGCACCTAGAGCCCGTGCTCTGCAACAAGAGAAGCCACCGCAATAAGAAGCCCACGTGCAGCAACGAAGACCCAACACAACCAAAAAAAAAGAAAAAAATTTTTTTTAACTGAGGATTCTTTTTTTAGATTTTAAACTTTGTATTTTGAGATAATTATAGCTTCACATGCAGCTGTAAGAAATAATACAGAAAGAACCTATGTACACTTTACAGTTCCCCCCAATGGTAACATCTTGCAAAACTACAGTGTAATATCACAACTGGGAGGGTCAGGTTGATAGAGCCCATTCAGATTTCACCATTTTCACATGTACCCATCTGAGTGTGCTCGTATCTAATTCTCTGCAATTTTACCACGTGCCCAGACTCATGCGGACCACCACCACAGTCCGATACGGACTTATGCCACCACTACAAGGCTCCCTTCATGTTACCCTTCTATAGCCACATCAACCTCCAAGCCCTCCCCTCCCTAACTCCTGATGACCACTAATCTGCTCTCCAGCTCTATAATTGTTATTCCGAGAATGTTAAATAAGCAGAGCCGTATGGTATGCAACCTTCTGAGAGAAGCTTTTTCACTCAGCACAATATCCCTGAGATCCATCCAAGCTGTGGCAGCTATCAGTTTTCACTCCTTTTTATTGCTGAGTAGTATTCCGTGGTGTGGATACGCTACAGTTTATTTAATGATTCATCCCCTAAAGAAAGTTTGGGTTCTAGTTTGGGGCTACCACAAATAAAGTTGCTATGGACACTCATATACAGATTTTTGGGTGAACATAGGTTTTCATTTCTTTGGGGATAAATTACCAAATGACAACTGGTGGGTCACATGATGAGCACCTCTAGTTTTATAAGAAACTACCAGTACACTTCAAGTGGGTGAATTGTATATTATGTGAATTATATCTTGATAAAGTTGTTTTTAAAAAAAGAAAATTTTCTAGAATGTACCGTTCTACATTCCCACCAGCAATGCATGAGAAGTCCATTTTCTCTGCATCCTTGCCACAATTTGGTGTTATCATCACTTTTTTTTTTTTAAGATTTAATTTTATTTATTTTTGGCTATGTTGGGTCTTCGTTGCTGCGCGTGGGCTTTCTCTAGTTGTGGCGAGCGGGGGCTACTCTTGGTTGCGGTGCTCTGGCTTCTCCTTGCGGTGGCTTCTCTTGCTGTCTAGGCGCACATGGGCTTCAGTAGTTGTGGCATGCAGGCTCGGTAGTTGTGGCTCGCGGGCTCTAGAGCGCAGGCTCAGTAGTTGTGGCGCATGGGCTTAGTTGCTCCGCGGCATGTGGGATCTTCCCAGACCAAGGCTCGAACCCGTGTCCCCTGCATTGGCAGGCGGATTCTTAACCACTGCGCCACCAGGGAAGCCCACTTCTGGGTATTTTTAATCCACCCCCTTGCCCTTTACCTATGAGGAAACAGGCCCGAGAGATGCAAGAAGAGTATAGTATGGTCAGGAGGGCAGGCTCTGGAGTCGCCTAGGTTGTAATCAGCCTCTGCTGATCAACAGCTACTGACAGCTAACTGGCTCCGTGCTCTAGCGTCTTCATCTGTAAAGTGGGAATAATAACTGTCCTATCTCAAGGGGTTGTTAAGAGGAGTAAATGAGCTGATACATTTAAAATACCTAGCACAGGGGCTTCCCTGGTGGCGCAGTTGTTGAGAGTCCGCCTGCCGATGCAGGGGACATGGGTTCGTGCCCCGGTCCGGGAAGATCCCACATGCCGCGGAGCGGCTGGGCGCTTGGGCCATGGCCGCTGAGCCTGCGCGTCTGGAGTCTGTGCTCCGCAACGGGAGAGGCCACAGCGGTGAGAGGCCCGCGTACCGCAAAAAAAAAAAAAAAAAAAAAAAAAAAAAAAAAATACCTAGCACAGAACCTGGCAGATCATAAACACTCAAGAAACGTTGAAGATTCTTACTTTTAATCACTCAGCTAGTTAATAGCAAGACCAGAAAAAAACACCCAAGTCTTTCAGATCCCAAAGCCCACAATCTTTTTTGTCTAACATTTTTGATTTACAGATCCTTTAAGGATCTGATAAAAGCCATCAGCCCTCTCTTTTGCTTGGCTTGCTTATTTACTTATTCACTCAACAAACATCTCCCGAGCACCTACTACGTGCCAGGCACTGGGGATGCTGTGGGGTTAACAGCCTGGTGGAAAGGAGCAATAGTTAGCAGTAATTACGGAAGTAAAGAAAACCGGGAGACAGGACTTCCCTGGTGGGGCAGTGGTTGGGAGTCTGCCAGCCAATGCAGGGGACATGGGTTCGAGCCCTGGTCCGGGAAGATCCCACATGCCGCAGAGCAACTAAGCCCGTGTGCCCCAACTACTGAGCCTGTACTCTGGAGCCTGCGAGCCACAACTACTGAAGCCCGTGCGCCTGGAGCCCGCGCTCTGCAACAAGAGAAGCCACCGCAATGAGAACGAAGGGTAGCCCCTGCTCACCACAACCAGAGAAAGCCCACACGCAGCAATGAAGACCCAATGCGGCCAAAAATAAATAAATTAATTAATTAAAAAAAAAAAGAAAACCAGGAGAACACAACAGAAGGAGGGGCCTGAACCCAGCAGGGGCACAGGAAGAATTTCCTGAGGAGGTACTATTTAAGATGGGATCAGAAAAATGCCCAGTAACCACTTCAGATAGGTTTTCCTAAAAATATGTCCCCTTTTCCCCAGGGCATCTCTTGGGCCCAAAGACTCTCCAGCCACCAACATCGAGAGTGGTGAAGAGCAGGGGGGAAGCCCAAAGGCTCTCCTGAGCTTTGGGAAGCCACACACACCCGGACGGACAGCCAGGTGGCAGCTGAGGGACCGCAGAAAGCACACTGCACTAGGCGTCAGATCTGCCCTCAAGACCCATTTCCCAGCTGTGTGACACTGTACAAACTTCCTGGCCCCTCTGAGTCTCCATTTCTTCATCTGCAAAATAGGACATAGTAGGGATAAGATATATTACTGTAAGTGGGCTACGGAACTGAAGCCTGGACTTGTCAAGTTTCACAGACACCTAGGTTCTCTGCTCCCCACCCCCTTTTTTAAACTACCAATGGTTTAGGCTAGAGTTACGTTTCTTTTGACTCAATTTACAGACATATCTTAGGGTTGGAATAGTGACACAAAAGGTCAGAGGCCTAGAGAAGGAACTGGGCTCCCTTCAAATATTCTAGTTGACTAAAAGAATCCTAAGTGTTTCAGGAGCCTTTAAAATGTTGTTTCATCTAATGATCCATTACTGCAAAGGAAACAATTCAAAACACAGAAAGAAGATGGTCATCTCAGCATTATTTATAAGCACAAAAAACTGAAAGTAAAAACATAACCTCATGTTGAAACATAAAGAAATGGTTACATACATTATAAATCCTCAGAAGGAATACTACACCGCCATTAATAACTTTCAGCACAAGATATGGAGAGCTACATGTCAGTTATATCTCAAAGCTGAGAAAAAAAAACAAGATATGGGTAAAAGCTGTAGATAATGTTAACTGGGAAAAGCATGCACGGAACTAAACATTCACAACGATAACAACTAGGCAATAAAATATGCATATAAAACAACTTCAGGAGGAAATATATAAAGAGAGCTGCCAGGGGCTTCCCTGGTGGCGCAGTGGTTAAGAAACTGCCTGCCAATGCAGGGAACATGGGTTCCAGCGCTGGTCTGGGAAGATCCCACATGCCACGGAGCAACTAAGCCTGTGCGCCACAACTACTGAGCCTGCGCTCTAGAGCCCTCAAGCCACAACTACTGAGCCCGTGTGCCACAACTACTGAAGCCCGCGTGCCTAGAACCAGTGCTCCGCAACAAGAGAAGCCACCGCAATGTGAAGACTGTGCGCCGCAACAAGAGTAGCCCCCACTCGCCGCAACTAGAGAAAGCCCGCCCGCGGCAACAAAGACCCAACGCAGCCAAAAATAAATAAATAAATAAATTGATTTTAAAAAAAGAAAAGAGCTGCCATATAGAGATTATGGGTCAGTTTTTCTCCCTTTTTTCTGTTTTCTAAACTTTCTGTGACATTGTATAACACTATAATTTTTATAATTAAAAAAAATTTTATATTTGAAAAAAGAGCACGTAAAGGAGTCTTGAGGCAGGTCACAGAGCAGATGGGACCCAAGACCTGGCACCAGCTGGGCTCTTCCAGTATGTCAGCATGGCCATCCTGTGTGCTACTGCCTTCTGAATGATGCAATGCCACCTCACCCAGATAAGCCACGGCCACTCAGCAAGGGGAGGACTCCTGTCAGAACTGAGGTTTCCGGAGTCCAGGCCACTTTCCACTGGGAGAAAACTGGCCCAATGGGGCATCTCCCACAGGCTTGAGGGACTCTGGGGTTCCAGGGTGGCTGGCCCCTACTCCCAGAGACAGCCTGCTTTGAAAACTATGGTTCTCTGCGTCACTGGACCTCTGATCCCCCTGGCCTCCAGTTTAGTTGGGCATTTATCTTGTTAATGCTATGGGGAACTCTAGGTCCAGAAAGCACAAAAAAGTCTAACGTGAGCAAGGGCCACAGCTGGCTCTAAGCCAAAGCCACAGGGCTACCTGATGTCCCCTAGGTCTGCTAAAATGGCAAATAACAGCGTGGCAGAGGGCTCACCTCATCCATACCGGAGGCAGTGAAGAAGATGCCAACCTCCTCTGCATATTTCTGCAGCTCCTTGTACTGGGCGTGGCTGAATTCCAGGTGGCGTTTGTGCTCCCCGTACGTCTTCCCCCAGGAATGCTTCGAAGTATACGGCCTCTCCAAGGCTTTCCGATTAAACTTATACTCCAGCTCACTCTTCTGGAACTTGGCACAGTCAGCGCCACACTCCTGCAACACACATTAGGGCTCCTTTAATGACCCGGCACAGATTCTGAGAGACAAGAGAAGTGTTGGGGCAACTGCTATGAAATTATTATCTTTAAAAATAACATCGGGGGCTTTCCTGGTGGCGCAGTAGTTGAGAGTCCGCCTGCCGATGCAGGGGACACGGGTTCGAGGCCTGGTCCGGGAAGATCCCACATGCCACGGAGCGGCTGGGCCCGTGAGCCATGGCCGCTGAGCCTGCGCGTCCGCTCCGCAACGGGAGAGGCCACAACAATGAGAGGCCCGCATACTGCAAAAAAAAAAAAAAAAAAAAACAACCCAGAAGTGGACTTCCCTGGTGGCGCAGTGGTTAAGAATCCGCCTGCCAATGCAGGGAACACGGGTTCGAGGCCTGGTCCGGGAGGATCCCACATGCCGTGGAGTGGCTGGGCCCGTGAGCCATGGCCGCTGCGCCTGCATGTCCGGAGCCTGTGCTCCGCAACGGGAGAGGCCACAACAATGAGAGGCCCGCATACCGCAAAAAAAAAAAAAAAAAAAAAAAAACATCAATTGACAGACGCATTAAGAACTCCCAAAGAAGAGAAACAGGAAAAACAAGGAAGTCTCAAAGGAATAAAAGGGTGGGGATGGGGGTTCTGCTCTACTTTTCCCTCTTAAAATGTAAAAAAAAAAAACGGGGGGGATGCTGGGCTTCCCTGGTGGCGCAGTGGTTGAGAGTCCACCTGCTGATGCAGGGGACGCGGGTTCGTGCCCCGGTCTGGGAGGGTCCCACGTGCCGCGGAGCGGCTGGGCCCGTGAGCCATGGCCGCTGGGCCTGTGCGTCCGGAGCCTGTGCTCCGCAACGGGAGAGGCCACAACGGTGAGAGGCCCGCGTACCGCAAAAAAAAAAAAAAAAAAAACCCACAAAAAAACTCTCCCGAAAGTAGGCATAGAGGGAACTTAACCTCAACATAATAAAGGCTGTATATGACAACCCCACAGCCAACATTGTTCTCAATGGTGAAACACTGAAACCATTTCCACTAAGATCAGGTACAAGACAAGGTTGCCCACTCTCACCACTCTTATTCAACATAGTTTTGGAAGTTTTAGCCACAGCACTCAGAGAAGAAAAAGAAATAAAAGGAATCCAAATTGGAAAAGAGGAAGTAAAACTGTCACTGTTTGCAGATGACATGATACTATACATAGAGGATCCCAAAGATGCTACCAGAAAACTACTAGAGCTAATCAATGAATTTGGTAAGGTACCAGGATACAAAATTAATGCACAGAAATCCCTTGTATTCCTATACACTAACGACGAAAAATCTGAAAGAGAAATTAAGGAAACACTTCAATTTACCATTGCAACAAAAAGAATTAAATACCTAGGTATAAACCTACCTAAGGACACAAAAGACCTGTATGCAGTAAACTATAAGACACTGATGAAAGAAGTTAAAGATGATACAAACAGATGGAGAGATATATCATGTTCTTGGATTGGAAGAGTCAACATTGTGAAAATGACTATACTACCCAAAGCAATCTACAGATTCAATGCAATTCCTATCAAACTACCAATGGCATTTTTCACAGAACTAGAACAAAAAATTTCACAATTTGAATGGAAACACAAAAGACCCCGAATAGCCAAAGCAATCTTGAGAAAGAAAAACAGAGCTGGAGGAATCAGGCTCCCTGACTTCAGACTATACTACAAAGCTACAGTAATCAAGATAATATAGTACTGGCACAAAAACAGAAATATAGATCAATTGAACAGGATAGAAAGCCCAGAGATAAACCCATACACATATGGTCACCTTATCTTTGATAAAGCAGGAAAGAATATACAGTGGAGAAAAGACAGCTTCTTCAATAAGTGGTGCTGGGAAAACTGGACAGCTACATGTAAAAGAATGAAATTAGAACACTCCCTAATTCCATACACAAAAATAGACTCAAAATAGATTAAAAACCTAAATGTAAGGCCAGACACTATAAAACTCTTAGAGGAAAACATAGGCAGAATACTCTATTACATATATCACAGCAAGATCCTTTTTGACCCACCTCCTAGAGAAATGAAAATAAAAACAGAAATAAACGTATGGGACCTAATGAAACTTAAAAGCTTTTGTACAGCAAAGGAAACCATAAACAAGATGAAAAGACAACCCTCAGAATGGGAGAAAATATCTGCAAACGAAGCAGCTGACAAAGGATTAATCTCCAAAATTTACAAGCAGCTCATGCAGCTCAATATCAAAAAAACAAACAACCCAATCCAAAAATGGGCAGAAGACCTAAATAGACAGTTCTCCAAAGAAGATATACAGATTGCCAAGAAACACATGAAAGAATGCTCAACATCATTAATCATTAGAGAAATGCAAATCAAAACTACAATGAGGCATCACCTCACACCAGTCAGAATGGCCATCATCAAAATATCTACAAACAACAAATGCTGTAGAGGGTGTGGAGAAAAGGGAACCCTCTTGCACTGTTGGTGGGAATGTAAATTGATACAGCCACTATGGAGAACAGTATGGAGGTTCCTTAGAAAACTAAAAATAGAACTACCATACGACCCAGCGATCCCACTACTGGGTATATACCCTGAGAAAACCATAATTCAAAAAGAGTCATGTACCACCATGTTCATTGCAGCTCTATTTACAATAGCCAGGACATGGAAGCAACCTATGTGTCCATCAACAGATGAATGCATAAAGAAGATGTGGCACATATATACAATGGAATATTACTCAGCCATAAAAAGAAACGAAATTGAGTTATTTGTAGTGAGGTGGATGGACCTAGAGACTGTCATACAGAGTGAAGCAAGTCAGAAAGAGAAAAACAAATACTGTATGCTAACACATATATATGGAATATAAAAAAAAATTGGTTCTGAAGAACCTGGGGCAGGACAGGAATAAAAACACAGACGTAGAGAATGGACTTGAGGACATGGGGAGGGGGAAGGGTAAGCTGGGACGAAGTGAGAGAGTGCTGTGGACCTATATACACTACCAAATGTAAATAGATAGCTAGTGGGAAGCAGCCGCATAGCACAGGGAGATCAGCTCGGTGCTTTGTGTCCACCTAGAGGGGTGGTATAGGGAGGGTGGGAGGGAGACGCAAGAGGGAGGAGATATGGGGATATATGTTTATGTATAGCTGATTCACTTTGTTATACAGCAGAAACTAACACAGGATTGTAAAGCAATTATACTCCAATAAAGATGTTAAAAAAAAAAAAAAGCCCCCAGATAGTTAAGATGCATGTTTCAGGAAAAATTTAAATGACCCCAGATTCTTGCATTTTCCCATACATAGAAAAGCACTAAAATCATTAACTTGAGATATCTGTTCTTTGTGATTAGATGTACTTTTTTACCAAGACTCATGCTTGATTACATGTATTTTGTAGCCAAAAAATCCATATATATACTGGCTTCTCCCCTACCTCTTTGGAGCAGTTTCTCAGATCTACTGAGAGACTGTATCCTGGGCTATAGTCCTCACTATAAAACTTAGCTCACAACTCTTCTGTTGCGCATTTTTATTTTGGTCAACAATTGAATGAACTGCCAATTAAAGAAGGTCACTTGCCACCTGGTTCTACAAGAATTCAGTCACTAGCCACTGCAGTTGCTGACCTTCAACATATCCTGAAAGTAATTCAGGGTAGAGATCAGGAATGAGGCTCTCTGTGCTCCAGGAAAACTGGCAGAACAGGCCTTTAGACAGTGAAGTATTTGTAGGAGAAATTTTTTATGAACCTGGATTCTTGAATCTTCCCACACTTAGAAAAGCACTAAAACCATTAACTAAGATATCTGTTCCTCATGACTAGCAGCAACCTTCCACAGAGATGTGTGCTTGATTACAGGCTCCCTTCATCAAAATCACATATATACTTACCTCCCTCCTCACCTCTAAAGAACGGTTTCTCAGAGACTGTCTCCCTGGTTATAGTCCTCAGTATGACACTGAATAAAATCAACTCACAGCTCTTATACTGTGCGTTTTTTTTCCAAGTTGACAGAACTCAACTTTTAATATTGTAAACAGATTTGGTACATGAACAAGCCAGCTTGTATGTAATATACTCTGGATAACTAAACTTGTGACTCCATTTGGCAAGAAAAAAAATCCTAAAATATAAGGATTTCAAAAGATTCCATTGCTTTAAGTTTAAAAATAAAGATACATACATATTATAAAACAAGTGAAACTGAAGCCTAGAGAGGAACAGACCAAGATTATCCAGCTGCCCAAGATTATTCAGCTAGTAAATGGTATCATGACTCCAGTCCAGCGCTCTTTCCACTATAACACAACCTCAAACTCTTCATTCTCCTCCCCCGGGGAATACTATCCTTCACAATTAAAACAGGAAGAAGAAAAGAACCACTATAACTTTGTTTCTATGGCTTCACTATTTCTAGGTATTTTTACAACTTCAGCATTCAGAGTGGACACCTCCAAAATAAGGTTGTTTCCTAAATTAAGAGCCGAAGTCTCCCCCTAGAAAACAATGTTACAGTACAAAGGCTGGAGCCCTGTGTCTAACAGCAAAGCTCTGAAATACATGAATTACTAGCTGTGGGCCCTCAGACAAGTCACTGAAATTCTCTGAGCCTTTAAAATGAAACCAACAGCATCTATTCCACTGTGTTGTTGTAGGAATTAAATGAGATGGTGCATTTAAAGCACTTGGCCCAGTAAGCGTTCAAAAATGTTAGCAATTGTTACTCTTTAAAGGTATTTTATTTTTTAGATTCCATAAGTGATAACATAGAGTATTTGTTTTCTTCTGACTTATTTCACTAAGCATAATATCCTCCAAGTCCACCCACCACATTGTTGTAAATGGCAGAATTTCATTATTTTTTATGCTTGAATAATATTCCATTGTGTATATCAACCATATCTTCTTTATCCATTCGTCTGTTGAGGGACACTTAGGTTGCAAATAGACTCAAGGATCTAGAGAACAAACTAATGGTTACCAGTGGGGAGAAGTAAGGGGGAGAGGTAAGATAGGAGTGGGGGATTAAGAAGCACCATCTACTATGTATAAAATAAATAAACAACAAGGATGTATTGTACAGCACAGGGAAATATAGCCATTATTTTGCAGTAACTTTAAATGGAGTATAATCTATAAAAATATTGAATCACTACGTTGTACACCTGAAACCAATGTTATTGCAAATCAATTATACTTCAATGAAAAAGTAAATAAAATTTTAAAATAAAAGTATTTTTATGATTCAGTAGGCGTCCATAAAAGCAGAGTTAGTCCTGGAGTAACAGAAAACCTAATCATGAATGACTGAGTGAACAGCACTGACTGAAGGGAAGTGAAAGGAAAAAAGATGGAGTGAGCTCTCGCTAAACCAAGGAATCACAGCGCAGACTTATGGTGGGGCCCGGGGTCACAATGAAGAACATGACAGGCCTCCCCTTCAGAGGGCTCACAGTCTAACAGAGAGAGTTTAAACAGACAGTGACAATACAATTCGATGGGACCAATTACAGGAGCCCAGCTTTGCAGGGAGGGATTGGAGAAAGTATCCAGAGAGGGAGCATAGATGTTCATTAACATCATATCACTAATAACCAACATGTATTGAGTCCTATTTGCCAAGTACTGTACTAAGAGCTTTACACGAGTTATCTCATTTAATCCTCACAACTCTATGAGGTAGTTAAGTACAAGGAATGGCAGGTGAGAGAGACAACAGCAATTTTCAGGAACTTCCTGGAAGTAATTCACTGTCGCTGAAAGATGTCAGAGATTAAAAAAAAAAAAAAAAAAAAAAGGCAAGAAGGGGCCAGGTCATTAAGGTCTTGAAGGCTTTATTAAAGGGTCTCGACTCTACCCGCGGGCAGTGGGAAGCCACTGAAGGTGCCAGGTGGCTGATCAAATCTGTGTTTCAGAAAGATCATTGTGCCACCAGAAGGGAGCGAGAGAGGTGGGAGTAAGGGGGGCGGGGGCAGATGCAGTAATGCAAACAAATCAGGATGGTGGCGGAGGGATGAAGAGGATTCGAAATGTTTGGAAATGGATCTGGCGAGCTGGACGGCAGGCCGGATGCAGGGCACCGAGAGGCAGAGGAAGGATGGCCCCAGCTCTGCGCAGCCCTGCCCCACCCCTGCCCAGGCCGGTCTTCCCCAGGCCCCGCCCCCCGCTCGGCGCCCGGGTACTCTAGACAGTCCCCTCACCTTGGCCATGCGGATCATGCGCTTGGCCACGTCCAGGTCGCCCTGGTGGTTCTGGCCGATCTCGGCAATGATGAAGCATGGGTGCTGCCCGCCCACCCAGCGCCCGGGACACAGCTCCAGCTCCAGCGGCATGGCAGCGGCTCGCGCTTCCGCGCCACACCACCCGTCACAGTCCCGCCGCCGCCGCCGCCGCCTTGGTCGTTTCGGTCAGCAGCCCAGCCGAGCCCACACGCCGGCCTCGCCACGTCAGCCCGCGGCCACCGCGCAGCCAATCCTCGAGCGCCGCCTCGCTCCAGACAGCCAATCAGGTTAGGGGGCGGAGCGACCCTCTAGGGGAGAGGTGCGGCGGGAAGAGGAAGCCCCGTGAACTTCTCGGGAGCTGGGCTTGCGGCTCACAGCCGGAGGCGTGCGTGACCTCTGGCGGCCGTGGGGTCCCTGCGTTCACCCATGAGCAGACATTCCCCGAAGGAGGCTGACGGCTGGGTGCCTTCGGCGTGGAGAGAGTGCGCGCCCTACAGTGTAATGGAAAAAACGGATCCTGGAGTTAGAATTACAGAGCTGGTTCGAGCCCAGCCCATGCCACTAACCAGCTCTTGATCCTGAATACCTTAGTCTTTCTCAGTTTTATTTTCCTTTTTCTCTGAAATGGGAAGATTATAAAGACCCCACCTCTTCAGGTTCGTGAGATGATGTATAGAACACCCTAATCACAGTACTGGGCCTGTAGTAAGCTTTCAGTAAGTGGTTGCCAGTCCTATTATACGAGAGGCAACAAGTTCAAAAAGCTCACTGAGGGCTTCCCTGGTGGCGCAGTGGTTGAGAGTCCGCCTGCCGATGCAGGGGACTCGGGTTCGTGCCCCATTCCGGGAAGATCCCACATGCCGCGGAGCGGCTGGGCCCGTGAGCCATGGCCGCTGAGCCTGCGCGTCCGGAGCCTGTGCTCCGCAACGTGAGAGGCCACAACAGTGAGAGGCCCGCGAACCGCAAAAAAAAAAAAAAAAAAAAAGTTCACTGACTTGTCCAAAGCCACCCAGAAAGCCGTGGTGCAGCTGGGATTAGGACCCTGGACTGCCTCCTAGCCTAGGGCTCTTGCAATACACTATACTGGGTTACAGACAAAGCTGAGAAATAAGAACCAGTTTGAAGGAAGAAATAACACTTGATTCCCAGCTTGACTTTCAGAACTAATGAGCAAAGTAACAATAACAGAAAGGAGAGGAGGAGGCAGTGTGGAAGGGAGAAGGGTAGGTTTGGGACACGCTGGTGTAAATATGCAGGTGAAACTGCCCACCAGGCAGGAGGAGAGGCAGGTCTGAAGCTCAGAGTGGAGGTCTGGGCTGGAGAGAGAGATGCGGGAGCCATTTTGAGGAAAGCCTGAGGATGGGTTTGACTCCTGAAGGACAGAGTGTGCAGAGGGATTAGCAGTGGAGAGGTGAGCCTTGTGCAGCTGTCCTGGAAGGACAGAGAACCAGGGTGTGTCCTGAGGAGAGACCCACAGATTCGAAGGCCCAGAGCAGTGCAGGAGAATGAGGAGCTAGAACTTGGGGGGAACATGGGGGCAGGGGGACCACTGGAGACAGCAGATTTGGTGGTGAAATGGATTTGGTGGCCAAAGGAAGATGAAGAAACACCAGAGGCGAAAATAGACTTTTCCTTGGAAAAGTTCAGTTGTTAAAAACAGACGGAAAATGGACCATGGGCTAGAGGGGGGTCCCAAAGTTGAGCGGTTCTGAAGAAGTGCAAGTTTGGAGGCCAGAAGGAAGCAACCAAAGGACAAGGAGATTGCAGCAGTGTTCATTCGTCTGCGATATGTTTAGACTAGAGGCCATGTGCTTTATGTCTCTCAAGTTTAAATGGCCTTTCACACCTGGGTAAGGCTGAGCACCAGGACCTGATTACAGAGAAAATTAAACCCAGCACTAAAGTAACTCAGTCACTTGGGGCTAAAGAAAACCATCATGGTTTTGCATAGTTCGTAAATAAGTGGAAATTAAGTTTAAAGGAAAAAAAAGAAATCACATTTAAAAATATGATCATCCCACAAAAGCAAATTAGGCTGTTGTTATTTGTGGTTAAATAAGGACTTTCACTAAATTAAAGTAGGTACTTATTTAGTACCTACCACAAATAAGGAGGAAAGTATACAATTTTTCTTCTACTCTTGTTCCTGTTTTTAAAGCCAGTTTCCAGTGCTTTCTGTTGCTTTTTCTGCTTGGATAATGAATCAGTGTTCTATCTGTCGAAATGGATGAGAACATGTGGGAAGGTCTTTAAAAACAAATTAAAACCAATGAGGGATCTTTTTTTTTTTTTTTTGGCAGGAGAGGGCAAGGAAGAACTTAATTTTGGAGAAACTAGGGTACCCAGAGTGCTGGGTCATGAGGGTCAAGGTCAAGGATTGGACCCAGTTCCTAGAGCTCAGACCCTGGGGCCTGGGACCCCAGTGGCTAGTTTGACTGTGCTCAGCCCCTCCTGCAGTTGATTCCCGCAAAGCCTCCTCCAGCCTAGGACTCCTGCCTAATTTTTTGCCACTCTGTGCTCTAGTTACACTGAACTATTTTTGAGTTCCCCTAAAGGATCATGTTCTCTCTCCTCTAGGCCTTGGCACAGGCAGTTTCCTAAGCCTGCACACTCCCTCCTCCCCTACACCCACCACGCTGAGCCCTGCCTTCTGCAGGTCCTTCTGCAAGTCCTTCAGGGTAGAAGTCACCTCCTCTCAGGACCTTCTCTGATCTCCCCAACAACCTTCTCTGGGCTCCCACAGCACCCTCTTTTGGCCCACTTACTACCCTTCATGGTGACTCCCTCTTTTCTTGTCTGTCATTCTCTCTAGACTGTGAGCTCCTCTGGGTTGGAACCATCTGGAGCACCTACTCAGCACTAAACCCAGGGCAAAGCCCTAGGGACACCATGGTGAACAAACAAGAAGTCCAGGCCTCTGCCCTTATGTGGCTTAGAGCCTTGTATTATAACTGTGTCCTCCAGGACAAAGACCTCCTTGAGAGCAGGGCCTGAACTGTTTCCTACTATATCCGTAGCACCAAGCACAGAACTTAACACTTCATAGGTGCCAATAAACATTCTGAATGGCCAAGTGCAGAAAAGGAAAGATGACAGCAAGGACTGAGGCATAACTGACTTCATACATTTACTCCTCAGGCCACATTCAGCCTCTTAGGTGAACATGACTGTTCCCTGAAGTCAGCTTTCTGGAAAGTTCCTCTGAGGAAGAAGTGAAGTATTAATGCACCCAAGCTCCCCGACCCCAGCCGCCGAGGACCTGCCCTGGTGTCACATGCCCCAGGTTCTCAGTTGTTCCATTTATAGGCACCCTTGATGGTCACACCCTGACCTACACCCACTTCCTGCTTCCTCAACCTTGGTCCTCATTCCTGGAACATAAGCATCATTTTTATACTGTCCCTGAGCAAACAAGCCCACCATCACACCTGGGGCAGTTTGGGAGGTGAAAGTCACCTCATACTGTCTCTGTGGAAGGACTTTTGACCTGGGATACACAACTTACCTGCCTCCATTTTCCAAATGCTACCTCACTCACCCATCCAGCAAATAATTCCTGCATGCGAGGCACCCATACAAGCACCAGGAATAGAAAGGGGAATGAAGAAGGTGGTCCTCTTTCTGTAAACTGTATTTTACAGTAAATGTAGTTTACAACAAAAGTAAACTATGTTCACGCACTGCTATAAAATCATGGACTATACTAACGAGGGCAACGAAGGAAACAAATTGAGTGCTGTGTGTGACTAACAAGGGGACCTTCTTTACACAGGTGGTCAGGAAGTGTCTTTCTGAAGAGTGGACACTGAAGCTGAGACCCCTATCCCAAATTTCTTCCAAATGATAATAATCTATTCCCACACTGGGCCCCCACAGGAGGTTGAAACAGTATAGTGTCCTGAAAAAATCACAGGGTTTGGAATAAGTCAGGCCTGGGTTCCACTCCCAGCTGTGTTCCTTCCTGATAAGGAACTTCTCATCTTCCAGCCAATGGAAACAACCACCACCAGAGGCCGTAGTGAGGACCATAGGAGACGAGGGGTGTGAGACCTCTAACAGCCTGGACCTGCAGCCCAAGGTTCTTGCCCCAGATACTTAAGAAAGAAGTCTCATCCTGAGCTCTGGCTCCCTGGCCTGCTTCCACTGCCTGTGTCCTGGAGGACCTTCCCTATCCTCATACCTCGTCTTGACAGTCTCTGCCTGTCACCAGCCTCATCTCCTCTTCATCCCCCACCACAACCCCCTGTCTGGCAGGTCCTGCCCCCTCCTCCCCCCAGTTAAGACAGTGGGTCTAGGGAATTCCCTGGAGGTCCAGTGGTTAGGACTCGGTGCTCTCACTGTGGTGGCCTGGGTTCAATCCAAGATGATTAGGTGTCCTTACAGAAAAGGGAAATTTGTGCACAAACGCATACACAAGAACCCCACATGAAAGACACAGGGAGAAGATGGCCATCTATAAGCTAGGGAGAGAGGCCAGGAACACATCCTTCCCTCGCAGCCCTCAGGAGGAACCAACCCTGCCGACACCTTGACCTTGGACTTCTAGCCTCCGGAACTGTAAAATGATAAACTTCTGTTGTTTATGTTACCCAGTCTATGGTACTTTGTTACAGCAGCCCCAGAAAGTTAATACACGTGAGGAAATGTCATTGAGGAAATATGCACTGAGGGCTGGGGGGTGAGGCACAGCAAAGGGACTCAGGCCCATGGCCCCGAGCACTCACTCTCTGGCAGGGGAGACAAGACAGGGAGCAGAGCAGCCAGTGCTAGGGCCATGAGAACAAGTTATCAAAGTCACTGAATGAGGAACCCAGGGAGGGGAGTTTCCCATCTGCTGGCCTGCTGGGGAGGCTAATGCCTTTGCACTGGTTCTTGAAGACTGGGATGGTTGGCTTATGCAGATGGAGGAAGAGTGCAGACAGAGGAGGCAGCACGAGCAAGGTGAAACACACAGGAATGTTCGGATGGCCAGGTAGGGCATATGGAGACTGGGCGCAGGAAGTAAGGCTGAGAGGGTGATTTGGGATGTTGTCTGTGTGTGCACTTGGTTGGGGGGGGTGGGTGGCACTGGAAAGTCACTGAAAGTTCCTGAGCTGCATCAGGAGAACCAGGCTGTGGGGAGATCCCTTGAGCAACATAGGGAGGACAGGTCCTGGGTGAAACACTGAGGGCCTCAAGTGGCCTATGATGTGGGAACTTGGATTTCCTCAGCCTCATTTCTTCCATTTCCCTCTTCCTCCTGCCGAAGCACCCGCGCTGTGGAGTGCTCGGGGTATCAGAAGTTCCCATCCACAGAGGGATCCTCTGAGATGAGCTTCTCCCAAGTCCAGTGGAATAGTCTACTGTTACTGGCTCATCCCTGGTCTTTACCCCAGGATTAGCACAAGGCAGGGAGAGAAGTTGACCTTGCTTTGCACTCTGGGGCCTTGCAACAGTCATCTTGAGCCTCAATTCCCTCATTTGAAAGATGGGGTCAGAATCCTCACACTGCCTCCCTTGAACAAGATAATGGATGTGAGCTATGCGAACTGTAGTGTGGTATGGACACACTGGGGGCCATCATTCTTTTGTCAGAAGTGGGGCTCAGGACGGGTCAGACTGGAGCTGGTCAGGCCAGAGCTTCGCAGAGTGGTTGTAGGTAGGATTTGGACAGGTACCTGTGGGAAGCACCAGGTGGCTACAGAAACAGGAAAGCAATGGGCTGATGTCCCAGCAGGAGTGAAACCTAATGGCAGATCAGGGAAAAGGTAGGGCCCTGACCCAGCACTGGTATGGACAAAGCCAAGGGCCTGACAGGAATTCCTATCCCCAGGGGCTGGCTGGGATCCTGCGGACTACTCGCTTCCCCAGAGTCCACGTCACCCACTCCCAGACTCCCCCAGTGCCAGGTCACCCACTCTGCTCAGATGCCCACCTCTCACCCACCTGCTGCTGCTGCAGCAGCTACCAGGTGCACAGCTGTGCAGAACCCTGGCTGCACGCCTGCTAGCCTAGTTGGCCACTGAGAGAAGCCCACGGTGTAGGCTGTTCCCAGCAGTTCTCCACATCACCCCTCAGTGTCCAGCTTTCTCACACTCATTAGCTTACCACAGCGTGCTTAGGGCACCCCCAATTTATAAATGGAAAACTGAGTCCCAAGAAGCAAAGGGTCTTTTGCCAGTTCACTAAGATGGTATATGGCAGGGCTGCCTCTCACAATGTGAAATTATTATGATTAAGAGTGGTAGTTGTATTTATAGATTGCCCACTGTTTGCCTGCACCCCTGAAGCATTTCATGGTTCTAATTCTTTTTTTTTTTTTTTTTTTTTGCTGTACGCGGGTCTCTCACTGTTGTGGCCTCTCCCATTGCGGAGCACAGGCTCCGGACGCGCAGGCTCAGCAGCCATGGCAGGCTCAGCAGCCATGGCTCACTGGCCCAGCCACTCCGCAGCATGTGGGATCTTCCCGGACTGGGGCACGAACCTGTGTCCCCTGCATCGGCAGGCGGACTCTCAACCACTGTGCCACCAGGGAAGCCCCCATGGTTCTAATTCTAAAAACGAGCTCAGTTCTCACTCTGTCTTCACTCTGTCCTGAGCCTCAGGGTCTTGTTAGCCAACATCTACTTTGCTCTGGAGAAGAAAGAAATAGGTCCACTAACTTTCTCATTAGAACAGAGCCAGGAACCAGACAGCCCTAAGGAGGAGCATTTGGCAAACAGCAGAAACTGAATTCGGGCAGAGCTGGGTTGGAATAGGCTGGCTATTCACTGGCTATGTGACTTTAGAAGCACTTCACCCCTAAATCCTTCAGTTTTCACGTCCGTGAAATGAGGATTACAGTTTAGCTCCCTCCCTCTGATTCAGAGCATTAGTACCCTGCTAGGGGCAGATATACATCTTGCTCATGCGAAGGTGAGTCTGTAATTCTGTCTTCCAGACTGATTAGTCTGACTAGTAAAACAGATTTACTAGTATTCCTGTTGCAGTTTTTGGATGACACCTCATTCACCATCAGTCTTGGGGGTGCAGTCCTCATCCAGCCTTGTCCAGGTAACTGTAACAGCCTCCTCAATGATCTCTTGCTACAGGTCTACCCCTTTCTACTCCACCAGCCTAAGGCACAGCTCTGACACTCTCCACGAGCCCAAACCCATACCTAACTCCTCAGGAGGGCGGGGTAAGTGGGAGTAACGGCACGTAGTAACTAACTACTAGCATGTCTACTGCTGGTGAGAACTTGGAATATACCCCCATTCCGATTTGTATAGCTGGATCAGAGCTGCAAGCTTGCTTAAGCTTGGGCCCCATATTTTCAGTCGAGGAACTGAAGGTTCACAGAAGGGAGGTGACTCAGGAGGGTCAAATACCAGCTAGTGGCCAGGCTGTGGCTAGAACAGGTCTCTGGGTTCTCTCTGAGGCCTCCCTCACCACACCTCCACTCCTCTTCCCCAGGGCTGGGGTGGGGTGACGTTGTAACGAACACACATGCTGACCTGGGTCAAGCCCCCTTAATCAGACAGAGTAACTCTAAGGGTCATTTTCTTCTCTCTTTATGCCCTTCTGACACCTCTGGGACAAGTTATAAAATACTTGGTCAGAGATTACGAAGCTGACCTAATTGGCTCTAGGAAAAACTTCAACACTTGCTTCAATCTTGGTGGCTTTCCTGCAGAGCAACTGTTTGGCAGCTGAAGCTTAAGTAACTTGACTCCCTTTCAAACTGTCAACACAGTGGTATCACCAGTCTCATTAAAATTGATGTCAGCACAACTCGACAGGGCTGGAGAAAAGGGAAGGTCATAGCCTAGGGATAGAACCACCTCTGTGGTTCTGTCTCACCCTTCTATGATGGGAGGGTGGTGTAGCCCAAATAGGAATGCCAGAAATGGAAACCATTGACTCTGCTGTAACTCAGCTCACTGTGTCCTAGTTAGGAGTCCTGGTAGTGGTGACGAGGAGTGGGGGCTAGCATCTTACACAAGGTGCTCTGAATTTCCATCAGAAGCGTCAGTCACTCTTCAGGGCCTGGATGCCTAAAGCAGGAGTAAACAAAAGGTAAGAGCAAAGTTGAAAGCAGGGCCAGGTTCTTTCACTACTTCACCAGGAAACCTTGGGCCAGTCCTTGACTCTTTCCTGTTCCTCAGTTTCCCCATACCCACAATGAGCAATAGTTCTAAGCCCTTTTATTTTTAAAAGACGAATGCTTCAAATGCATGCCAACATATCACACAGGAACAGGGCCATTGCTCTGGCTGGAGGGCAGGTGTGTGTGGAAGAGACCCCTCTCCCCACCCTGCAGGAAGGAGCAAGTAGGAACCAGTTATCCAGCCCATCACAGCTCCCACCCAGCTCAGACATTTATAACTTAAACATTCACTGCAAAAGTTGGGAGCAAACCCACTCAAACGTCTCCTTCAGATGGGAATTAACTCCAGAAATATGGTCTGCTCTGTGACCTCATCACCAAAAATCCTGCTCCTCAAGAAGTTTAAAATAGTCTTCAGTGAAGAGCAGCTAAGCCAGAGACTTACCTAGTGGCGCAGTGGTTAAGAATCCGCCTGCCAATGCAGGGGACGTGGGTTCAAGTCCTGGTCCGGGAAGATCCCACATGCCACGGAGCAACTAAGCCATGTGCGCTGCAACTACCGAGCCTGCTCCCTAGAGCCCATGAGCCACAACTACCGAGCCCGCGTGGTGCTACTGAAGCCCGTACGCCTAAAGCCCATGCTCCGCAACAAGAGAAGCCACCGCAATGAGAAGCCCGTGCACCGCAACGAAGAGTAGCCCCTGCTCGCCATTAACTAGAGAAAGCGCACGCGCAGCAACGAAGACCCAACACGGCCATAAATAAGTAAATAAATAAATATTAAGAGCAGCTAAGCCTCAAGGCCCTCCCAGAGGTCTGAATGTCACAGGCTTCTGGAAAATGTAATTTTAAAACAAGAAAAAGCATGATAGAAATGAAAAGCTGGTTTGAGAGTTCCCTAGAATCCTCACTGGCCACAGGCAGTAGATCCAACTGACATTTTGCAAAGTGAATGCAAAAGAAAGGTCTGCCGTTCAAGCCCCCTTGGGATAAGGTCCCAAATCACTGCTCCAGTCTCACCTGCCATTCCTCTTCTTCCTCATTCTCTAGTCAAACTTGCCTATTTGAAGCCAAGCGTACACAACTCCCTACCTCTGACCTCTGTCCATCATGTTCCTCCCTCCTTTCTCCATTTCTATTTCTAAACTCTACTCACATCTGCATGGGCATCTCAAATACTTTCCTTTCTAGGAAACTTCCCTAATCCTCCCAGTTGAAAGCTACCTTTCCTACCTCTAAATTACTCTAACACTTACTGGACCACTTGTTCTAGATCTTGGTAAATATCATTCCCATGTGTCTTCTCTTCCCTACTAGTTCCCATGAGCACCCAAGGGCTGGTTTGTCTTTTTTGCTGTTTGCAAAAAGCAAACTCCACTCTAAAGCCTAGAGGGGACTTTAATGTAAAGTACATGATTTGGGGGCTCCACTGACACTAAAATGACATAAATTCAGATTAGTTTCCAATCTTTTTTTTTTTTTTGCGATACGAGGGCCTCTCACTGTTGTGGCCTCTCCCGTTGTGGAGCACAGGCTCTGGACGCGCAGGCTCAGGACGCGCAGGCTCAGCGGCCATGGCTCATGGGCCCAGCCGCTCTGCGGCATGTGGGATCTTCCCGGACCAGGGCACGAACCCGTGTCCCCTGCATCGGCAGGCGGACTCTCAACCACTGCGCCACCAGGGAAGCCCTAGTTTCCAATCTTTAACATTGCTTTTACATGTGTAAAAACACACTCACTCCAGTAGCTTATAGCTAAGTTACCAAAACAATCCTCAAGTCTTCCACTACAAAAATTGACAATGTAGTCGCACATTAAATTGTTGAGCCACTGCATAAAGACTGCAGAATCTTACTCCTCCCCCAAATCCCTTTAAGATCTGTAAGAATAGAGCAAATTTCCATCTTCCGCAAAAAAAGCTGAGCTGACCTCAGGCAGTGTGTACCCACGCCCCTCCCCCTGCCAAGCCAAGCTTTTCACATGTCATTCCTCCTTAGCTCGCCTGTCTTGATAACAAACTATACCCTGTTCACCTGTCAGTCGAACCCTACATGTTTCAGCCTTCGTGCAAAGCCCATTTTTTTCTTCAGACCTTCCTGTCAGAAGCCATTTGGTCACACACCCTCAACTTTATAGTCTGGGAGGTAGTCCAGAGGGCAACACAAGGTCACACAGGAAATCAGTGGCAGAGCCAGAACTAGAATTCAGATCTCCTGGGACTCAGAGTAAGGCCTTCTCCTTTATACTACCCTCCTTTACTTAATTCATCTATTATTTGAATCTAACATTATTTTTACTGGCTTTCAGGGGCTCCAGAGCATTGAATTTCACACATTATTTTTCAAAAGTCTACCTCCTTACTCTCAGTCATCAAGAATGAGGATTAGAGTTAAATGCTCAAAGATCCTACATACTTGTGTATTTCCCCTCAACAACCACTAATATAAAAACACCAAAGAAACCAGTTCTTTAGTGTGTTTCAACACAGGCTTACAATCAAAGTCTTAAATTACAAATGTAAGCATACAACTAGGCTTTACCAAAGAGGAATGTGTTTATTTCACTTAAATTCTTAAAAATACTTTTTTGGCAGTTGTCACATAAAATGTCCTAATGTAAAAAAATTTTCATTAAAAAGAAAAGAAAAGCATGAAAAAACAGACCCAAAATGTTAAGATTTTATTTACAAAGCTTCTTTGTTGTACAGAAAGTAAAAATGCTGTTACAATCTCAGTGTAACTGGCAGCCACAGACCGTTGACTCACCAATCACAGCTATCCACGCTACAGCAAGACTCTTACACGAAAACCTAACAATGCTTACAATTTTGTTGGGGTGAAGTCCCCAAGCTTGGTGGTGGATTTCCAAGAGGGACTAAATGGAGGAAGGTGGAATGTCACAGGAACTATTCTTTGGCTCTTTGGGTGGGTGGGTGTCCTGGGGTTTGTATCACAGCTACTTTTTTTTTTTTTTTTTAAACAGCTACCAAATCCATGTGAACAGTCCAACCAATACTGAACAGTTCTTTTTTTGCAGGTTATTTGGGGTCTTAATCATCTTCTCCTTCATCATCTGTTTCTCTCTTCCTCTTTTCACCTTTCCCGCTTTCTTCCTCTTCTGTACAATAATAAAAATTCATTTTGAGACAACTGGAAAGGCATTTACTTTGCCTAATTATTGCTAACAGAGGTAACAACAATGAATTTTTTAACGGTTGGGAGATAAAAAATGATGTAAAAGCTTGATCAAACGATAGGTTGTTAATTAAGAAGTTTTAATTCTAAGAAGCATAAATAGTAGCCGCGGAACCAAGAAGGGTAAAATGCACAGCAGCATCTCAAATCACAGCAAAGTTAACTCAGTTTTCTCAAGTTAAGTTGCTGTCTAACCAAATGTTTATTTTTCTTACACTTGTTGGTCACCAAAATCAGACATTAGCAGTTATTAAAATAAATAGCAAGGACTCCGGAGCTCCTTAAGCCTACTTCCTCATTTGTAAAATGGGGACAATGGCACTGACTCCATAGGGTTATTCTGAGGATTAAATGAAATAGCACGAAGTATTTAGCCTAGAACTTGGCAAGACTCAAACTGTTGCACGTTTATATTAACTAACAAGAGATTTCTCAGACTCCTTAAGCATTTGAGACATAGAGACCTATACATCGTTCTGTTTTTTCAACTAGTAAAAACTCACTGCTACTTTAATGAAATTAGCTAAATCTGCACTAAATTGTGTTCCAAAAAGCTCCCTGAAGGCAGAGACCAGGTCCTAATCAATGCTGTATCCAAAGTAATTTTAGTCCTGTGACTTGCACAGAGAAGATGCTGCTGAGAAAGTATGAACCAACGGAAAGCACAGCAACCAACCCAGTACTCTGAAACTTACACAAGCGTTAGAATCTACTTTCTAATAAATAAACAGATGTTTCACTGGTTTTGGTTGTGGTGGGGAAAGGAATAACACCAATAAAACTAGAAAGGTGCTATTTATCTACCCTGCAAAGATTACAATCCAATTAAGATTTTTTTTTAATGAAAAAACTCCAAACACAGAAATCTCATGCCTAACAGTAACACAAACGATGGGGTCTAAAGACACAACATGTGGGGACTGAGGCCGGGGCTGCCTATCCTCATACAGGCACTACTAACTGCTGTAGAGCAGGTGGGTGAACCAGTACACACACACTAATGGGGCTTTACAAGTGCTTCTGAAGATCACCAGGGCCAAAGGCATTTTATTTTCTTCTCAGTGATTTCAAATTCTAAATTAATGGACATTTCCCTTGATCTTTAACTGACAGGGACCAAAAATGCATGCATTAACCCACCTTCATCCTCATCCTCATCTTCATCCTCATCGTCTTCATCTTCATCAACTTCTCCATCATGTCCAAATTCTTCTTCCTAAAGAATGGTAAATAGCATATCATTATTAGATTAATTCTGCCAAGTTAAGAAGTACGAAGAAAAACAAGAATTGTCAATTAAATTTAACAGTTCATTCAAAGAGAAAACTGTAACGTTACTTTTATCTACTTTAATATAGTGAGAACTGCTGGTTTTTCTTAAATTAATGAGCTTAATTAAAAATTGCTTTTCAGGGCTTCCCTGGTGGCGCAGTGGTTGAGAGTCCGCCTGCCGATGCAGGGGACACGGGTTCGTGCCCCGGTCCGGGAAGATCCCGCATGCCGCGGAGCGGCTGGGCCCGTGAGCCATGGCCGCTGAGCCTGCGCGTCCAGAGCCTGTGCTCCGCAGCGGGAGAGGCCACAACAGTGAGAGGCCCGCGTACCGCAAAAAAAAAAAAAAATAATAATAAAAAAAAAAAAAATTGCTTTTCAGAAGTAAGCATTAATTGAAGACTAATTAAAGACATCTTTAATTAGTATACAACTTACAATGGATAACTACAGAAATAATTTTAAAAACTTCAAAGCAGGTTGGACAAAGACTTCCATATTCCCTTTTTCATAAAAAGCTCCTTTCAGAAACTTAACTTCATTAGACACCTATGAGATTATACAAATGCTCAGCCTTACGTTTGTACTACAAAAGAACTTTTTTTTTTTTTTTTGATGATGTCTAATTTTCTTGGCCTGTATTCACAAGTCCCCTTTAGGGCCAAAGTCACTCCTTTCTCCTATCCTTCTATGGTATTCAGCTCCTCAGAGATAACTGTTATTACTGCCTGTCCCATAAATTAGACTACCTGCCTCTTTCAGAGCAGGACCACATTTTTCTTCAACTTTTCATCCTCAACTCTTTAACACAGCAGGTACATAATGCATTTACTGCATTAAGCTGGATATACAGGAAGTTCAGACTTTACCGGTAAACATACCCTTCACTTCAATACAACAAAGGGGAGGACATCCCATCAGTTCTCAATGTTTCCAGTTTTCTCACCATACTGAATGCTCTTGTTGCTGCCTCCCAAAGTTAAAGGGTCAAAACTTACTCTGCAGAGCCAAGCACTGCTTAGTTAGCATTCAGGAAGTATTCTATTTAGTATTTTCTAAAAGGGGGACAAGAGCTAAATTCATCAGATCACTATTAGTCTATTTACAAGTATACTAATTTCTTCAGAAGACTTTTCTTTTTTAAACAATCCACACTTTTATTTTAATTACAAATGGGAAGCAGGGTAGCAAGAAGTGCACTGACCTCCCCACTGACTTCATCTTCATCCTCCTCCCCTTCTACATCTTCGTCTTCATCTTCATCCTCTTCATCATCAAACTCTTCTTCCTCACCATCCTCATCCTCCTCCTTGTCCTCATCTTCTCCTTCTGAAAACAGTCCAAAAGGAATACATCAAATACCCTGTGTGTCTCACAAGGTACACCTACTCAGGTGGTGGGGAGCTTTGGGTTGGTCCACAGGACAAATGCTGGGCCACACCAATGTCAGGGAAAACCACGAACCACAGTCACCTCCTTTCTTGCAAGTTGCTGAGGCTCAGTCCCTTTGACCTGAGCCCCATAAAATCCAGAGGCCAGGAGTCCTGGCGGACCAAGTGTACACTACAATACTTACCGATGAAATGATACAATGCCTAAGATGTGCTTCAAAATAAGGAAGGGGAGAAGTGGGTGGGAGTGTGTGTGTGTGTAAAATAATATCAGATCATGGCTGAAACTCAGTAATGGGAACATGAAAGTTAAAGTTAGTTTTACTGTTATTTCTACCTTTGTCTATGTCTGAAATTCTCCATAGTAAAAAGTCACACACACAAAAAAAACCCCAAAAAAGACCCACCAACCTCCTTCTCTGGGGTAAGGGTACCACCACAAACCAGCTGTGCAAATCAGGAACCTGGGAAACACCCATAATAACCCCATGATGGGGATGGGGGTGAGGGTAGTGGTGGTAGCCAGGCAGGCTGAAAGGCACCTGTGTCCTGTGTTTCTACTCCATTTGGTGCAGGCCTCTCATCAACTAGTTCTTACCTCTCCAGGTCCTGGAGCTCACTGTGCTCTCTCCTGCCTCCGGACCCCACATGCTCTTCCCTTTCTTTTCTGTGTGGCTAACACTGGCTCAACCTTTGAGTCTCAGTTAAACATCACTTCCTCAGGCCAACTTGCCAGACCCCCAGTCTCAGCTCCTATGCTCTCACACACCTGGTGCTTCTCCATTACCACACACTTTGCTCGCTTGTGATTAGTTATTTAGTTATGATTACTTAACATTTCTCTTCTTAGTAGACAGTAAGCTCCAAGGGACAGGAACCATGTTTGTTTTTTCTTAAAACTATTTTTAGATAGTTTTAAAAGCCCTGGCACATAAGAAATTCTCAAATACTTGTTGCCTGACTGATCTTGCTCTCAAGAACTGCCTTCCACTCTCCAAGGAATTTTCTTTACAGGCTCCTGCACATGGGTGGCTGCTCAACCCATTTAAGGTGGACTTAAATACGGACAACTAAACTGGTTTTTAAGAAAAACTGAGAACCAGCAATGAAGGGACTAAGTGATGTAAACATTTGGAACAAGATGAAACATCCTATTCAGCGTCCACTTTACCATCTAACATCCCATCTCTTTTTGCCTTGTCTCAAACCTGCTGCAAAACAAAACTGTAAAATTCTTCCAGAGTACTACCCCACTAATTGCAACCGAGGTGCCTGATGATGTTCTCCACTTTTCTTAACCATTTCTGTCTTATAAACTTTCATCTTTAAAGAGATATTGAAAATAATGCTTCAAATACAGTAATGTTGCAAATTCTAGCAACATCAGGAATTCCAGGAGAATAAGTTTTCTTCATGCTGATTGATGTGATCACTAATAGCTCTGCTTCCTCTAAGCCACTCAGGTGAGAAACCTTTTATCCTAAGAGTGACTCAGAGTAAACAAGTCACTGTGCGAGGAAAGCACAAGCTGATTAGGAGGGATAGTTTGGGTAGAAAATATACAAAGATTCTTAAAGACAACAGGATGTAAAAAACCTTGATCAAATGTCAAAAATAGGGGCTTCCCTGGTGGCACAGTGGTTAAGAATCTGCCTGCCAACGCAGGGGACACAGGTTCGAGCCCTCGTCTGGGAGGATCCCACATGCCGCGGAGCAGCTGGGCCCGTGTGCCGCAGCTGCTGAGCCTGCGTGCCTTGATCCGTGCTCCGCAATGAGGGAGGCCACCGCAATGGGAGGCCCGCACACCGCGGCGAAGAGTGGCCCCTGCTCACCTCGACTAGAGAGAGCCCGCACGCAGCAACGAAGACCCAATGCAGCCAAAAATAAATAAATTTATTTTTTTTTAAAGTCAAAAATAAAAAGTATATTCTAATTCCATGTTATAGCTAGAAATTTCCTTCATTAATGAAAAATGGAATCCAACACATACTGCTTTCAAATCATTACCTTTTAAAACTCTATAGTCATATATCGAAGCAGGAAAGATATTTATATTTGAATGTAAAAAACATGTACCAAGTACCTACCAAGTGCTAGGCCCTGTGAATAAAGAGATAAGAAGATAATCATAGGGACTTCCCTGGTGGTCCAGTGGTTAAGAACCCGCCTTCCAATGTGGGGGACGAGGGTTCGATCCCTGGTCGGGGAACTAAGATCCCACGTGCCGTGGGACAACGAAGCCACAGCTAGAGAGCTGGCATGCCGCAACGAAAGATCCTGCGTGCCGCAACTAAGACCCGACATGGCCAAATAAATAAATTAATTTAAAAAAAAAGAAGGTAATCGTAGCATAGTTCAAAGGGACAAGAATAGCAGAGTGACAAGTGCTACGAAAGAGGTAAGCGAGGGGATGCTCTGGCACATACAAGGACCTAGGTCTCCAGCATCATAAAATGCTTCCCGGAAGTGTTGACAAAGCCGAGTTGGTAAGGATAAGTAGGCAGTAGCCAAGAAAGGGAAACAGCTAGGAGAAAGGCAGGAGACCTGAGGCAATGGTCCTTTTAGTAAACCATAAACCACAAGTACTTCAAAAAATGGACTGAAGCAGTCTATGATCTCTAGGCTCCAAATTCAAGACTAATTAGCTAGCAAACCATTTTCTATTTTGATCATTTGAAGACTTCAATGCCCTAAGAGTTTCAAATTTAACAGAACGCCTACATGCATGGATATAAATTATTTTTCTCAATAGCAAGAGCATTCAGTGGCCTAATCAGGACCTTTGGAAAGCAGAAATTAAGTTCACTGCACGTTGCTTTGTGCCCACTCACCTTCATCATCCTCTTCTTCATCCACACCATCCACCTCGGCATCTGAGTCAGGGGCTTCACGATCCTCTCGGTCATAGCCATCCAGGTAGGTCAGCTGGGGAAGGAGCTTGAAGACACTCTCTCGGTAGTCATTCAGGTTCGTAACCTCACAGTTAAACAGATCCAGGCTTTTCAGACATTCCAACTTTTTCTGAGGAAAAGGATCAAGAAACATACCTACTAAACCAAAGGAACATAAGCAACAAAACCCATCTCCTAAAGAGGTAAAATTCTAGGCTCTGAATTCAATTAGCTGCTACCTACTCAGCCTTGTACATAGGAAAACATTTCAAGTCCTTTGCAACCTTTATATTAGGTCACTAGATTTTTAATTAGTCCTTCCCTTCTACCTCTCTCCTCTCAGAGAACTGTTTTCTTTTGGCAGTATGAATAGTCTTAAGAAATATGAATTTGAAATATTAAAACTGGATCTTTTTACAATATGAGACAAAACAGAGACTTTAACAAATTTGGTTCAAAACTAGGTTTTAATGTTTGAGTAATCAAATGACCAATAAGAACCTGCTGCGTTATCAAGCAGTCAGTCTTCAGTGCTCTGGGGTGGTAGAATAGGAAGGGAAAAAAAATTTTCAAATCAATCAACATCAAGATCCTTGACATTTCTACTTGGGGACATAGATGGGAAACACTCGAGAACAGAACCTAGTAAAGCACAAAGTGTGGTGATGCAGATCTTTTCTGGGAAGACAGGAGTCAGTGCAAGCTGGGGGAAAAGAAGGGGGACTCAGAGTTGAAACTTCAAAAGTAGAGAAACTTTACACTCTTTTCTTCTATTTTAATTTTGGGGGGAAAGATTGACACTATTACCAGAACTTTCTGATGTAAAACTCTTCTGATTTTACCACACCTTGAAGTTTTGTTGTAATACCTCTCTGTTTGAAACCTCAGTTTCATCTATCTAAAACAGTTAAGATCTAAAAACTTGGCCCAAGAAGTTTTCTGAGCAACCAAAGCGAATAGGAAAATGTCCACGTATTCTACTCAGATCTTCATTTGTTATTACATCAGTGTACTAGTATTTCAATACCAGGTCTATTAAGTTTTGATTAAGGGTGAATTAAGAGATTGGGAGGGCAGAGTTAGTATTACAGGCAAGTAAGGAGACAGCAACAGAAAGTGACAATAGACCCTCATAGGGAGCAGAAGAGGGGGCAAACCGATAAAGAGTAAACGCAAAATGTGAAGTACTGTGAGGCCTGGTGCCTTTTAAAATAGGGGCTTGGGGGGCATATGGATATACGGCTTCATAAATTTAACTTTTAATGGTTCTGAGTCAAGAGAAAAGTTTGCCATTCTCTAAAAAATTACTGAGAGGATCTCTGTATGAAGCAAGTTGCAAAAAAATAAATGTTGATGTTTAAAGACTTCGATGTTTTATTGGGAAATCTATTTCAACATTCACAAGGACCTGGGAAGAAACAAAGATGAAACAAAACCTTGTCTGCAGGACTTGAGGTATCTGTGTAGTTCTTGGGAGTTACAAAATCATTTGAAAATCTGTGCTCTAAAGCAGGCCTTGGCAAATGACAGCTGGCTGGCCCACTCCGGCCTGCCTCCCGTAGTTGTAAACCAAGTTTTACTGGAACACAGCCACACTCACTTGTTTATGTATTATGTATGGCTTCTTTTATGCTACAAATGGCAAAGTGGAGTAGTTGTGACAGAGACTGCATGGCCTACAAAGCCTAGAAGATCTCTTATCTGGTCCTTTAGAGGAAGGGGTTGATGATCCCTGCACTCACAAATCTTCGTCCTCCTGGTCAAAGAGGTTCCCATACTGGTTTTATTCTCACTGAACAGCCCTTGGGAACAAGAAGCCAAGCATGGAACACAGAACAGTGTTACAGCAACAGGCAAATGTACTCCTCAAAACACCAATGTACAGTGATCCAAGAGCTTTGTGGATCCAGTAACGTGCTTATGTAAGTCACACTGAGGTCTTAAGAAAGCTGTCACACTGATCCAATAATGTGCTTATGTAAGTCACACTGAGGTCTTAAGAAAGCTGTTCCCAGCCCTTCTGATCATAGGGAGAACTGCTTTTCTGTCATGTAGCTTTCAGATTAGGTTCCCTACTGGACAGCCCCTGACCCCCAGAAGCCCAGGTATGACTTCTTGACAAAGGGGGAAAAAAATGCTGAAATACCACCCCAGACAACTGTAGAACTCTTTTCTCTTCACAGAAAGGTTGACTCTATACCAGCTAAGATAGAACCATGAATGTATTTAGGCAGCTTTCCCAGAGGCTCAGTATAAATTCTTCACTCAAAGGAATGAGCCATTTACTGTTCAACATTATTTCCTAGGAATGGATGTGCAAAAATACATACAACTCCAGATCTTTAATGCTCAACAGTGCCCCAAGCCCGTTTTCTAATTCTATCAACTAGCCTAGTACACAGGGCCTCCAAGGCTTTCCTGTTTCTGCAACTCTGAATCTGTGACATTTTTTGCTACTTCTTCAGAAAGGACCCATTATGAATAATTCGGACATGCCAAACAGTATGCTAGAAAACGAAGTGAAAGCAAATAAACAACAAAACCCCCAATAATTGTAGGACTCTAGAATTGTTTAAAGCAGTAAAATTGTGCTTTAAGGCCCAAAATACACTACACACAGGTTATTCAGGATCCCAATGTAATGTGTAAATACTGCTTAAAACAACAACAACAACAAAAAAAAAAACCCCACAACTCTACCATTTCAGAAATTTGGCCTAAAACTAATAGGCTAGCCATAATAAACATTAAACATTTTATTAACAATAATTTTGCTTGCCTTCTTAGAATTTAGAAGGGCTTTGGGGGATGGTTTGGATGGCCCAGGTCTCTTAAAAAAGGTGTCCAAGGAAGTTTGAATTGATGCCTTCTTTGTCTCTCGATTAATGTCCCTGTAGTAAGCAGAGGCATTCACAATCATTGCATTGACTGTAAGAACTGGGCTCAACGTAGACGGTGTTCAAAATGTATGTGGTTGATGAGGATGAGGATGGTGTTTTCCCCACTGAAGAATACTTTCAGAAGTCAAAATGGACCCAACATTTCCCCCCTTCACCTTCTCCTACAGTTTTATTTATCCTGAAGTTATAATGTCAGGAGACCCACTTAGCGCCCCCAGGAATCTGAATAGAAAGTTCAGGAGAATGGTAGGAGCTCAGCCTTTCCCAGACAGCCCTGGGTGTGTGGCACTGTGGCTCTGTCACTCCCTAGCCAAGTGTGTGACTCTGGACAAGGGATTCAGCCTCTCCTAAGCCTCAGCTTCCTCATGTGTAAAATGAGGGCCATGCTATTTCTATCCATTTTATAGAAATGTTGAGGATTACTAATGAGATAACATACATAAAGCAACCACTACAGTGTATGGTACATAGCAGATCCTCCAAAAATGGTACATATTATAATAATTATTTTTCTCATACTTCATTGCCCCAGGGGACTGAGACTTCCATAGCCATCAAAGGGCCCTAATAAATCACTGACCAGGTCAGGAACAATTCCCACACAATGTTTGCTTCTGCTCTGCCTCTGAATGCTAGGACACGGACAAAAGCTTCTGATGAAACATCAAAGACGACTAAGGCTGCCAGGAGAATTAGGCAATGGCCAGTGGTTTAGCATGGAAAGGTACTGCCCGGTGCTCTGTTCTAGAGAGAAGGGGTTCCTGTGCTTACAATGACCCTAAATTGATAGCCTGTCACTAACACAAACAATAAAGGCTTAGAGTACCCCATGGGACTGGGAGACCATCAGCACTTAATTTAGTGCTCCCGTTAGAACTCCCAGCTTAGGTCAATTTGGGTATGGAATAAATTTATAGGTTAAAAAGAGAAGAACAGGTCCCAGGGGCAGTGGAAAGAATGGTGGACTTGGATTTGAATCCCTACTCGCCATTTATTCTGCAGCTGCTGAGTAATTAAACTTGGTTTCCTCATTTCTAAAAGGAGGACATTCCCTCTTCTTTGCATTACATGAGAATACAATGGGCAAATGTTAACATCCTTGAATAAAGCAAACTGCAATAAATGTTTGCTTAAACATTGGAAATGGGGATTGATTTGGAGGAAAACAGAACTAGTGAAAAAGGAGGGAGCCCAAGTATCTGAGTGAACTGGTAACAGAAAAAAGGGGACAAAATTCATGGAGCAAAGGTGAACAACAGGCTCGCAACATTTATGAGAAATGAGCTAAATGTGGTCTACTTAATGAAACATAAAAACAAAGGGACTAGGTAAACAGTGACTAAATCTACACTGGAACAGAGCCTCAATTACTATTAGGAGGGAAAAGACCCTATAGTTTTAGCAGGAAATCCTCTTTATTAAAAGTCATAATTTAACTCTATCTTCTCTTGAAATATCAACAGCACATTCTGTACAAATGATATGAAGTGCAAATATTTTAATATATTGTGGTATCAGAAAAGATAGAGATAGCAGAAGGATGCCTTATCTTCTTGGGTTCTGCTCTGCTGGATCCTGAAAGACAGCTCCTATCTGCTGTATAGCCCCTCTCCCAATTAATGTTTGCACATTAAGTCAGATGGAAATACTGACTTTATGTATAACAGAAAAAAAACCAACAAAAACCCAGAAAGCTGCCACAAACTTCTCTGGGTGATAAGAAACAAGTTTGAGTTCCATTTGCCTTATTAAAATAGAATTCTACTTCTATAAATAGAATGTCATATTTAGGGGAAAAAGTCATTTAACAATCTTGAAATCATAGGAATTTCCAGGTGGCAGCCAAAGAGAACAGGCTGTGGGGCTACCCCCTACACTGCATTAACCCCTGCCTCCAGAAGCTCTTTTCTGGTCACTACAAGTTCCACTAGACTGGACCCCCATTAACACAGCTTCCCAACTTACAAAGCAAAATAAGTGCATTACCTTATTTTATTCTCAGAACTCCTAAGTGAGGTAAGTTAGGCAGGGATTATTATTCTTCCTGCTTCATAAGTGAGGAAACTGAGGCCCAGAGAGAAGAAGCAATTTGCCCAAGGTCACACAGCAAGTCTACAACCCAACTGGCACTTAACTTTCCATAGCTTATCCCAGTATGTAAGACTAAGGAGAATTTGGGGGTTCCCATGCAAAACTTTAGGCAACAGTGATCCAGCTACAGCACAAGATCATGAATTAGAAGACCTAAAACTCACTGGAGCTGCCCCTGGCCTGTTCCATCTACAGATCAGATATGTCACCCAATATAAACAGCCTTTTCTGTAAAAGTATAATATAGAACAGTCTGGCCAGTCTGGGGAAACAATTTTAAGATAAATGTTTAAGGCTATAGTTAATACATGACATTTAAAAAGGACAAAAAAGAAAAGAATTCCCCTTTGAAGGAAGCTACCACAATAATAAGGGAGGGAGAACAAAGTCACAGGAACACGTATAACTAAAGAGGCCCTGATTCTTTAAAACTGGACTCTTTCTATAAGAAGTACTATAAAAAACCACAATTTTCTCAGTCAATTATTATTTCCAATTATTTCCCTCACAATAAAGAAATATGAAAATGAAAATGACCAATAAGTCCTGGTTTTCAAATTCCTGATTACTTACCAAAGGTTCCAGGGTGCTGATATCTTTCAGTTTATTTCCACTTAAGTTTAGATGTGTAAGATTTGGAAGTTTTTCTGCTAACATATCCAGACCTCCAAAGATTCTATTGTCACTGAGCTCAAGCTGTTAAGAGAAAATGCACACAGCACACAAATACACACAGAGAAACACATATCATTAAAGTGTTATAAATAACGAATACAGTTCTCAAACACCAAGATCAAATGATTGCTATTTTTTATTAGGGCAGGTGTGTTCATTTTGTTTGATTAAACCCAAATAAGTAGTTTACAGATCCCAGGAACACTTCTGGGAAGGAGAGACATGTTAGGATTAGAAGAGTTGTATTTTCTTAACCAGCTGCTAATTATAACAGTTTGCTGGCCCCTAACATCAGCAAATACATTTTCTAACCTAAAAAGTGGGTCAAAGCAAATGAGAATTCTTTGAGAAGTTGTAATACTCTATACCTGCCAGGAAGGTTAAATGGTCTGTGCATTCTAAGCAGCTATTCTGTGTGCCAAGCAAAGCTCACAATGCCCACTTGAAACCTAATCTGGTTCTGTTCAGTGCTGGCTCGCCATGGAGTTCTACATCTGGAAGCCACCAGGGAATGTTGCTCTGAAGGCTACAGGAATGGTACAAGCCCTTAAAGAAGCTCCATGACTTCGGAAAAAGGGACTGGGGCAACAGCTTCAGGGCTGACGAAACCAACTCCCCAGAGGACACTTCTTGCACAAACCTGGCACTAGCCTTTGTAAGAACCCACTCTAATTTCTTAGCTGCAGGTCAAGTAGCACAGCAAGTGGTATGCCAATGAAGGAACAAGCCTTCACCAAGGAATATTGGACTCTTAGAGTGAAAGAAATTGGAGCCTGGAAAAATAAGATGGTTGAGAGAATCTAATTCAAACTCTTCATTTTGCAGATGAAGAAAACTAAGGCCAGACAGCTAGTTTCAATTCTCTTTTAACTGCCAACAACAATGGTAACTGTATCTAACCCTTACATAGTACTTCAGGCACTGTTCAAAGCACTAGAAATCCATGAACTCATTTGATCTCACAATCACCCTAGAATTATCACCCCCATTTACAGATGACAAAAATGAACTATGAAGAGACTACATAAGTGCCCACAGATCACACAGCTGTTACATCGGTGAACCTATGATTTGAAGCCAGGCAGGCTAGCTTCAATGTGCTCCCCCCTATGCTATGTACCTAGAACAGCATGACAACTTATGCAATTTAGTCTGGCATGCAATGAAATGAAGTACATGATGCAGAATACAGGAACTTTTAAAAATTTAAATATTTGTTGAAAGAATGAGTTTAAAAAACAGTAAGTCTGCTGCTTTGGTGTTATTAAGCATTTCGGAAGAGAAAAATGCAACATTTCAATACATTTTTTTCCTTCTGATGGGACAGCCCAGTAAAATATCTAAAATTTCTCTTGGTTGGTTAGAATATCGACATATGTAGTATTCACATCCTTTCAACATGCATATCTTAGGAAGTAGAGATAACAAGGCAATCTGCCAAAGCATTTAGTGGCATATTTATTTTGAAATGAAATCAATCTGTAAATTTAGGAAACCTGTGACATTTATACACCAAAATCTCTTTCAGAACCTGTTTCTTGTTAAAAAAAACAATCTGTGCTCTAGGGTAGGAAGAAAATCAGCTGTGAGAACACCCAATGTGCCTTTAAGTTTGGTTTACAGATATCTCTAATTCCTCCCTCTCTGACCCTACAAGGTAAGTGATTAATAAGACTTCAGAAGGATTTGATACTGATACACTGTTCCCTGATACACTGACTTTCTGAGTAAGTGTGATAGTACACAGACCATAGTAATTCAGGAAAATGTACCAGGATGCTAGGAAAGCAGAACAGAACACAAAACACATAGTAGGGACCTGCTAGCATCAAGTTTATGTAGATACAGGCTAAAAAGCCATCAGTTTTTTATGGGCTTATCAGAGCTTCCAATGTCACAATAACCTATGCAAACATAAAAGGATTACACTTGAACCTCTAAAGGAAATGCCTGTCAGAAAAAAGAAAAAAAATTTACAAATTTAAACATAACAGAATTCCTTCTGATAGGAGGGTCGCCCTGAAACTCATGAGGACATCCTGAGCATTTATTACCTATAAAAGGCAAATAAGTAAAAAGCACTTTTGGATTTTAATTCATGTACTTAACCAAAAAACAAGTCCCTCTCAGAATTCAAGCAAGCAAGCTACAGCAACAGCCTACCTGTCCTTTGCCTCAATTTGATTTCAGTTTTCTATGTGTATCTTTTTTAGATGCAGGTTCAACTTAAATTCCCTAATAAAGAGATTAGGTAAACAGTGGAGAATTCTGCAACACTGCCATGACCACAAACATTTTCGTATGTAATGGAAAAGATACTGGGTTAGCAAATAGGAAGATATGGGTTCTAGCTTTGGTTCCAGTACTAACCACTTCTGTGGGTGGCTTTAGGCAAATTACTGTACCTTTCTGGGTCTACTGCTGTGCCTGTAAAACAAGGCTAGAAGATCTAAGTTTCTTCCAGTTCTGACATTCTGGGGCTTTGTGACAGGGCAACGTGCAAGGACATGAAAAAAACATTTTTCCTGAGGTTTTTTTGTTTGTTGTTTTTTTTGGGGGGGGGTTGTTAGAAGGGATAGCGAATGGTTTATAATTAGACCAATAAAGCCCTAACAATGGGCCGTCAACTAGGATAGGGAAGTACAGCAGTCTTGTTAAAATGAACTCTTGCAGTCAATCACAACAGATTTAAACTTCCTAGTCATTAAGAATTACATAATGGGTTTGAAATAACATAGACTACAAATTTGAAAGGTCTATACTTCAATTCTCCCTTAATCAACATAAAACATGAAGAATGGGAGAGGTACCTGTGGTTCTTAAACCAGAGCATACTAAGAACAATACGAGTTAACATCATAGCAACAGATTCATAACAAGTAATAAATTATTTTCAAAATAATTATTCTTCATAACTACTATTTATTCAGCACCCAACATGTATTATTTCCAAACATCATAGCAATTCTGCAAGGTCAGGTGGTATTACAAGTTTACAGATGAGGAAACTGAGTCTTAGAGAGATTAAGTAACCTGAGGAAGATTTACCCATCAGGGAAATGTTAGAGCTGGAATTCAATCCCAGATCTGCCCAGTTCCAAAGGCCATATGCTTTCTGCTACACTAAATGCTTCCTTACAGATAGAATCATATATTTTTCCCTTCCGCAGGATGGTTCTCTCTTCTACTGTTAACGAAAAAGCACTTACCTTTTTCAATTTAGGTAGTTTGGGGAGATTTGAAACTGAAATCAAGCCTACATTTATTAAACTGAGGAACTCTAAGTTCACAAATTCAGCTGTTAGGCCCTCAATTTTCCCATCATTTGATTTGCAATTGTCCAGGACAAGTTCTCGAACCTGTGGGTGACAAAGTGGGGAAGAAAAGCTTTAAAAAACATGCAGAATACAAAAAATAATGCAAAAACTTCAACCATAAATACCCACCAAACCACCCACATATAGTGGCAGCCTCAACTTAGACCTAGGTCAGTTATAAATAAATGAAAAATGATTAAGCCTTTAGTAACAATATTCTAATAGATATCAAGGGTGGAATGTCACACCATGGTACAAATAAAGATTTAAACTCTTTACTTTCCAGAGACCGAAACTACAGTTCTTACGAGATAAGTGAAGAAATGATATCCCCCTTATTCCTTTTCCCAAGTCTGTTCCGCAAGGGGCAGCTTTAACTACAAATGCGGAGTGAAGATACCCCCCCAACCCCTGCAACCCCTTTAGGCCAAGTTTTCCTCAAGGCCTAGGAGACTGACACAAGGAAAAGAGGAAAGCTTCACTTTTCCCATCAAGGTCACTAAGAGATTGTGGCTACAGGTTTCTGGACTATACATTTCTACTTTTGGTCTTATTAATCTTTACTAAGATTATTTTGACACTAGGAAAAGATCAAGATGCAAGAGGCCTTAATTCAAAACAAAGATCATTTTGTGTTACATGTAAGAAAGTATTTCTAGGGGAGAGAACTTGTTAGACATTAGGTTCCTTTTTCAGACCACAAAATCTCCTTATGTGGAGGTACTGAAATTCAGAATTCAAATCCATCCAAAGGTATCACATCTGAAGATTGTGAATACTGATTATTTAATAAAGTCTACTGTGTGAATATCTACCATGATAATCCCTACTGCCATTCTTGCTCTGTGGTTGACTCTGAAACTTGAAAGTTTTAAACACGTTTTGATAAATTTACACTGATGCAAATTAGTTTTAACTGCCAAAGGCATTCTTGCAGTGAATCTAACACGTTTAATAGCACTAATCAAGCATGTATGAGAAGGAGATGCTGATAGTTCTAAAATGAAAATAGGGGCTAGTAGTATCTTCATTCTCTCATACAAAATCCAAGGATACTACTCTAGCAATTGCTAACATTTATGGAGAATTTACTCATTTTTCTTTGTACCATCATACCCTCCCCTCAGTTACAGAGAAGGAAACTGATTTAGAGAGTCAGTGACACCCATAATACCACAACTTCTTGCTCGCTTCTTCACTACTTCTCACTACTCTACTTCCTCCTCAGAAGCCTTGCTTTCAGCATGCATACAGGCCCATTATATCTTTTGTTTCTTTCTTCCCTTCCTTCCACTTTTCTCTAGCTACCTCGGACATTCTTTCCTCTTCTGATGAAAATTAGCACATCTGAAAACTTAAGGTAGACTGAGGAGAGCTGGGCTCCAGAGACAGATGCTTAGGGTTGAATTCTGGCTTTGCCACTCACAACCTGTGTGACCTTAGGCAAGTCACTTAACCTATCTGTGCCTCAGTTTCCTCATCTGTGAAGTAAAACTGTTATAGAAAGTAGTGCTTGGGGCATAGTGAATACTGAGAAAGTAACCTCTGGGAAAGGGTGCAGGAGAATGACAAAGACCTTTGCTATTTACTTTATTCCTATCTGTACTAAGTTTTCTACAAACATGTATTTCTTTTGTATTAAAAAAAAAAAAAGTAGGACTTCCCTTGGTGGCACAGTGGTTGGGAATCCGCCTGCCGATGCAGGGGACACGGGTTCGATCCCTGGTCCGGGAAGATCCCACATGCCACGGAGCAACTAAGCCCATGCACCATAACTACTGAGCCTGCGTGCCACAACTACTGAAGCCCGTGCGCCTAGAGCCCGTGCCCCTCAACCAAAGAAGCCACCGCAATAGTAAGCCCGCACACTGCAACAAAGAGTAGCCCCCCTTGTCGCAACTAGAGAAAGCCCAGGCGCAGCAACAAAGACCCAACGCAGCCATAAATAAATAAATAAATACATTTATTTAAAAAAAGAGTAAAACCAGCAAATCATTTTTTAAAAAAAAGGTCAACTGTAATCACCCACCAACTTAAGTAGTATACTGCAATACAACTAAATGTTTCTATTTGATTTGGGGGGTTTTCTATGACTATATCTGACAGAGAATCCAAAAACGTTACACAGAATGACACCAATATGCCAAAAGCCAACTAAGGAGGAATTTAGATAGCCGTTTTGCCTCCCAGCCCATGGGTGTACCTCTTGGACATTTCTCTCAACTGGTAAAATTCTGCTTTAACTAGAGTCATCAAAGAGTTAGTACAAGTCTGCTGAACCAAATAGCCGAATAGGAATCAAGGAGAAATTGGTAGGGAAAAAAAGATGTTAAAGTGGTCCAAATCTGCAAATCTAACTGCTAAGTATGAAAGATAATGGAGAGGAATTGAGGTTCTGGTTTAAAGAAATGGGAACTATGTAGCTGGATGGAAATAGGAAGGAACAGCTTTGGGGATGGGGTGGGGGGGGAGAGCAGGTATATAATGAATACCACGAAGAATACCAAGTTTAAAGTTCTCATGAGAAGTCCAGGTGAAAGTGAAATCCAGGTGAAACCCCCAGGCAGCTGGACATGAGGGTCTGGAGTTCACGGGAGTTCTAGTTTTAAGTTCTGTATTTGGAAGTCATCAGGGCAGAGACAGTAGTGAAAAGATGGAATTCCTAGGAAGAGAACCAAGGATGGAACCTGGGGGATCCTGCAAAGGTGACTTGAGAGGAATCAGTAGTACCCAAAGGTGAAGCATTAGTTTCAAACACCTAGAAAGGTTTACGAAATAAGGCCTAAGAAGTTACTGAGGGGGGAAAAAAAAAGGATTGAAAAAAATTAGGTAACTGTCCATCAACAAAGGACTCATTTCCAGGATACAATGTATGATGAAAAAGGTACAAAATGTATTAAATGTTTTCATTTATGTCACATATCACACATTCACTTTCTTATATTCTTCTCAGGGAGGGAAAGTGACTGGCTGGGGGACTTCCATAACCTTATTTAACATTTCTATGATGAGATTAATCTATTAAAAAATGTAAAGGTTAAAAAAAAGGTCACTGCTAGGGACTTCCCTGATGGTCCAGTGACTAAGGCTCCACGCTCCCAATGCAGGGAGCCCAGGTTCCATCCCTGGCCAGGGAACTAGACTCCCCATGACACAACTAAGACCTAGCGGGGTCAAATAAAGAAATAAATATTAAAAATAAAATAATTTTTAAAAAAGGTCACTACTAGCCTTGAAATTTCATCAAGCTTCATGATGGCAGGGTCATGTCTATTTTAGTTACCACCATACCCCAGTATGAGAAGGAGCTTTCACAACTGTCAAATGCAGAAAAAATGGCATTGGGGTTTGTGTCCGGATTGTAGGGGAATGAGCAGATGATGAAACAGAGGAAACCTGGGTATGAAGAGAACCTACTTTCTGATCTTAAGCATAATCACATTAATGCAAATCATATTGCTGTTTGTCACTTAATACTTTGGTTTTTTTTTCAGTCTTTGTATATTTTAAATACAGCAAGATGAAACAATATTACTTAGCATATTTTCACAATTATAAATATTTTTTAATGGCTAAAGAAATTAAAGTGTATGGATGCACCATAAATTACAATCCTCCCTAATGAACATGTTTCCAAGTTTATTATATATAATGCCATGCTATCTTTTTATGTGAAGTTTCTTTTGTAATAAGGATTGTTTCCTCACAATCTATTGCTAGGTGAAAAAAAATATAAATGTTAGAGTCTCTGAGTTTTGAGTTCTTTATTTAAAATGGCAACCAATCCCTCAACACTTTTTTGTGACCTTTCTTGACATATGGAAATTCTAGGTATTTGCATATAGTTATCTTTTTCTTGAGGATAGTTTTTACCCTAAGTGAGGAAAAAACCAAACACCCCAAAAGAAATACTGACAAAAAAGCAGACAAGCCATAAAAATATAAATCATCAGTAAACGAAAAAATCATTCAATGACAACAAATTATAAAAGATACGTATTAAAAATGAGATGTTATTCTACTCTTATTGAGGATAGGGCAGCTCTTTCATGGAGAAGAGATGGATAGGATGGGTATAGGTGCAGGTAAGTTTGTAAGTGGGAGAGTGAGAAGTCAGGGAACGCACACCTGAGACCTTTAATTTTCTCCATGAGTAGGAGGCAACAGAATATATTGGGGTGAGTACAGGGAAGGACTGGGCTGTATGGCTCAGCAGTGAAATCATGTCCCTAGACTTTTCCAGGAAGGCTAAGCACGTAGTAAAGAAATGGGCTAACTCCAGAGGCACAGTAAGAAGATGAGCCACAAACAAGCACAGAGCAGAGTGGGAAATTACTGCAGAAAGCAGAGACCAAAGGAGGGTCCACTTAGGGCTGTGCCCAAGGATGACAGGTCTGGAAAGCCTGCCATAAGCAGCCTTCTAGCCAGTCTAAAGTTCTAAACAGGACCCTGGTGAAAAGGTGTCTGCTCTCAGGCATTGTTTCAGCAGCGTTTGAGATAACTAAGCCTCCCCTCTCCCCCAATTCCTTCTTGAGGGTGAAGGGATCCAGACTGCCTTACAAAGGAAGGCATATGGGGTGGGGGACATACAATGCCATGGCATCCCAATCTAGACCCAGAATGTGAGGTTCTAATCAAGAAAAAGCAGCCCTAGTTTTTCCTCCTTATGTCCCAAATCCTCCCAGGAGGGAAGGTTGGGCAGGCACTTGTACATTTGTGGGCACAACTCAAGGAGTTATTTGGTCCAAGGCAGAGTTACCAACCAGGCTTTCTGAGTGAAGAAAGATGGCTTAACTTTGGGGGCCAAATTCACTCTTCTTCATCCCTCATCTTCCAACTAAACTAGTTTTTTCTCAAACGTTAATTTAAGGTAAACACTTAAGAGCTAAAGACAAAAATCCAAACTGTTTCCTATTCAACTTTTGTTTTTGATAGTTATCAGCAAAGCTGATACTCTAGTTTTTCAACGCAAATTTTGAAATATATTGCAACCAAGTTACAGGGATTGGGGCTAGGAGCCCCATAGGAGATCAAGCAATTTTCCTTTCATCCTCTCCAACTTGCTCTCATTTCCTACTTCCCTAGCTACTCTTTTTCTTTTTTAAAATTAATTTAATTTATTTATTTTTGGCTGTTCTGGGTCTTCGTTGCTGCACGGGGGTTTTCTGTAGTTGTGGTGAGCGGGGGCTACTCTTTGTTGCGGTGCGCGGGCTTCTCATTGAAGTGGCTTCTCTTGTTGCGGAGCAGGGCTCTAGGCACGGGGGCTTCAGCAGTTGTGGCACGTGGGCTCTAGAGCTTAGCCTCGATAGTTGTGGCACACGGGCTTAGTTGCTCTGTGGCATGTGGGATCTTCCTGGACCAGGGCTCGAACCCGTGTCCCCTGCATTGGCAGGAGGATTCTTAACCACTGTGCCACCAGGGAAGCCCCCCTAGCTACTCTTTAAAAAGAAAAAAAGAAAATCAATTTTCCGTAACTGGTTGAGTGACCTTCCCCAATCATCAATTATAACTGTTATGAGAGGGGAAAAGAAGATATAGAGGATTAAAAATCATTGAGTTATCAAATTTTTGTTAGAAAATACATGATTATTATAGTAAGCGAAATATGTGCAAATATGTCCAAAATGTGGAAGGTAACTCCTGCCACCCTTGATAATTTCCATCTTTCTGAGTTAACCAGTCTTCAAACCTTCCACCCTACTATTATTTTAAAATAATGTTTGCAAAATGACAGTAGAATAGAACATTAGCAGTTCTCAAATGTGTCTGGATGGCAGAACTGTTGGTATGAAGGAAGGAAACACTCATACCCTACTGGTGGGGAGAACCATTCTAGAAAGCAATTTGACAGAGATTCACATTACAAAATGTTCATTTCAATACTACTTAAAACAGTAAAAAACCTTCTAACCACCTAATGGGGATGGTTAAATTATGACCTATGCAGACGTTAACAATGAGGCTGTAAAATAATAAACTGTGCCAGAGAAAGATAAAGATGTTTACTATATTTTAACAAGATATTATATGCATTAATAGCATGATCTGAGTTTAGGAAAAAACATTCTCGTGGACTATACACCAGAATGTCTAGATGGTAGGATGGGTGTGTATGAGACTTCTGGGTTTTTTAATTTTTCCTTATCTTTATCTACTATTTTTTTAGCTTATCTGTATCAAATTTTTCTTCAATGAAGACTGTATTCCTTATACAAGGAAAAGAACCCAATTAGCTGCTATGCAACCAATTAGAATATCCCACGGAGCTCAAAATCACATCACAACAGACACAACAATAAATGCCAAAAGTTGGGGGAAAGGTTCTTCTCACGTTGTCTTTTTCTTCCTTTTTTCTTTTTAAGGCCGCACCATGCAGCATGTGGGATCTTAGTTCCCCAGTCAGGGATCAAACCCGTGCCCCATGCATTGGGAGCGCGAAGCGTTAACCACTGGAACGCCAGGTAAGTCCCCTCACGTTATTTATTTTAAAAATTAATTTTTTTTTAGTAAATTGGGACTAAGGAAAGACTACTCTTATTTGTGGGATATGAAATGTCTCAGTCTAGCATACAGCCCACCAGTGTTCCACAGGGGCACTGATTGTAAACCACAGGAACTGCATGACTTTCTAACTTTGAACACAAGACTGGAACAGAGCTAACATCGAGGCTAGATACCCCTAGATTCATAGTTAATGAGGTGCCTCGTATCAGTGGCATGTTTGGCATAATAGAAAGATTAGGGCCTCACATATAGAACAGGTATTTTCTCCAATTCTGGAATATATCTAAATTACAAATTTAGATATAGATAATATCTATATCTTGCTACTGCATGTCTCTTCTCACATCTGACAACACCACCAATTTCTGTGGTATACATGGTATGTTCTAGTACTATACAATTTGCTCTCAGTGAAATAACTGACAATACCAATAATATTTTGTATAAAATATTTCCTATCCTTGCCTATATTTAAAAACAGTGATCACTGTTCTTTTTGAAGATTATTTTAAAATGCCATCTTAAGCCATTTTTTCCACTATGAGAACAAACCTCTGATATAAAGAGGTGTTTTGGACTTAGAAAAAACTGAATTATTATAGTTCTTTATGAGTCACCCCTTAGGGAAATGAGCATACCGGTTTATAACAGGTGAAATGGAACCTATTATCTTGGTCTGTCTCATGTACTTTGGCTAAAGAACACAAGAAGTAAAGTGTTACCAGGGTCTTCTTCAAACCCCAAAATAAAATAAAAACAAAAAAGCCACACTCACAATAAAAGCCCATCTGGGGATTTCCCTGGTGGCTCAGTGGTTAAGAATCCACCTGCCAATGCAGGGGACACGGGTTCGAGCCCTGGTCCAGGAAGATCCCACATGCCGCGGAGCAACTAAGCCCGTGCACCACAACTACTGAGCCCACGTGCCACAACTACTGAAGCCCGTGTGCCTAGAGCCCGTGCTCCACAACAGGAGAAGCCACCGCAATGAGAAGCCCGCGCACCGCAACAAAGAGTAGCCTCCCCCCGCAAGTAGAGAAAACCCGCGTGCAGCAAGGAAGACCCAACACAGCCAAAAATAAATTAATTAATTAAAAAAAAAAGTCAAGGGCTTCCCTGGTGGCACAGTGGTTGAGAATCTGCCTGCCAATGCAGGGGACATGGGTTCGAGCCCTGGTCTGGGAAAATCCCACATGCTGCGGAGCAACTAGGCCCATGAGCCACAACTACTGAGCCTGCGCGTCTGGTGCTCCGCAACGAGAGGCCGCGATAGTGAGAGGCCAGCGCACTGCGATGAAGAGTGGCCCCCGCTTGCCGCAACTAGAGGAAGCCCTCGCACAGAAACGAAGACCCAACACAGCAAAAATAAATAAATAAAATTTTAAAAAGATGTGTTTTCTTAAATTAAAAAAAAGTCAAGATTTTTTTTAAAAGGTCATATATTAAAAAACAAAAAACAGTGGATTACAGTAGGAGAGCGCAGTCCAATACAGTAGCCACTAGTCACCTGTGGCTTTTGAATTCCTGATATGTGAATACTGCAACTGACAAACTGACCTTTCAGTGTAAGTTAAATAGCCACACGACTCTAGCCTGTTTTGGGCAAAAGGGCAAGGCTTAAGCTGATTTCTTGAAAAATTAACGCTTGCACATACATGTTTTAAAAAAGCAATATATTAGTTATTTCATATAAGAACAAATTCCACATACAACTAGCCCAGCTGTATTTCCCAGAAGGAGCAACAGTGCTCTTAGCTGAGTATTTTAAGAGTACTTTATGCACCCTCAAAGAATTCAATTTCCAGATTTTAAGGCACTTTGAAGACCCATGTGTACTCTTCTTTTGGAAAATTTAGCTAAATCTAATTCCTCCACATTCTCCTCATTTGCAACTACGCAGTAATAATTCAAACGTCTTAAATTAACAACTCCTCAAAATGAGATCACAACTCTACAAGTTTTACAGTATGAAGAAGCTTAACGGTTCAATATACTAGCACGTGGCCGACACAAAATGTCTGACTGATGGACGAAAGGGACCACTGAGGTCAAACCTCAACCTTAAAAACCCAGAGCACCGAGTCGAGACGCCTACCTCCCGAGGTCCTCCAGGGACAAGCGGGGAGGCCACGAGGTGCAGCGACCCGGCGCCTCATTTGTGGAGACCTCAGGGATTCAAAACCTCATGCACAGAAGGGAATGCCGGTTGACGAGTTCCCACAAGTTGGCAACTTGTTACCCATAGCTCCCTGACTGCACGAAACGCGCCCATCGCCAGCCTCGGCTGCCCCAGGGCCAAAAGACGCCACTCACCCGAAGAAGGGGTCTGGCAGAGGCACGGCCTCCCCGCCCGGGGGCCAGGAAACATGGCCCCGCGCCCGGCCGCGGGAAGGCGCTCTAGTTCGCGGGGAGGGCCAGGGGAGAAAAGAAAGCCGATTCTTACACGTCCACCCGCCGCTCACGCACCCGCGGCGGGCGAGTTCCGGCCTGGGTCGGCGGCCCTGGAGCACGTGCGAGGGCAGAGGCCGCCCGGCCCGTGATCCCAGCCGAGGCCCGCCCGTACCCCCGACGCTCGACCGGGGCGGAGGCGGCCGCCTGGCGTTGCCCTTTTAAGAAGGGGGGAGGGAGACGGCAGCGCGCCCAAGAGATGAGTCGGCGGCGGCCGGAGCGCGCGGCTACAGCCAGAGCGAGCCAAGCCTTGGCGAGGCGGGCACCATACAAGCCGCAGGCTCGGCCCGGGGAGCGGCGGCCCACAGCCACCGCCGGTGCGGACGGGCAGAGCTCGGCTGGCCGAGCCAGCAGGCCGGCTCACGCGGCGGAGGGAGACGAGCGCTCGCCAACATGGCGCTGTGTCGGCCTGTGGCGCGCCCCGGCTGACGCGAGGAGCCGCCGCCGCCCGCCCACACCGAGGGGCCAGTCTCTCAGGCAGGGGCCCCCGGTCTCCGCTGCGGCGGCACGGGGGAAGGGAGAAGCCGCCTACGCCACACCGGCGGCCCCGGGCCGAGCAAGGCCCGCCCTGGGAGGCCGGGACTGGGCAAGGCCCGGGGGGCAAAAAGGGAGCTAGAAAAATGCCGGAGAAAGTTTTATTTTTAGGCTTGAAAAATGGCGGGAACCGCATCCTTTTTTCAAACTTGGCCTGGGGAGGGGCGGCGGTTGCGCCACCGACGCCGCCCGAGCTCGCCCCTCCCCCGCTCCACGCGCGCCAGGCCATGCCCGCCCAAGCCCCCCAGCGCCCGAGGGGACTTCCCGTCCCCCTCAGAGGCAAAGAGCCCCCTACTCGCCCCTCGGCCCCTGCCCTAGCCGGGCCGGCGCCAACCGCGAGGCCTGGCCGGAGAAGCCCCCCCCCCCCCGCCCCGCCCGAACCCCTTCCCCGGCCGGCCCGGGGCGCGCGGAGCCCGGCCTGGCCCGCAATGGGCCCAGCCCCAGCTGGCCGCGCGGCTCCTCGGCAGGCCGGGCCTCCGCCCGGCCGCGCGTCCCGGGAGGCTGCAAACATGGCTCCCAGCGTTACACAACCCCCTCCTCCCTCCCTTGCCGCCGGCCACACGCACACGCGCTCCTCCGGGAAAGGACCCCGGCGGGTGAGGAGCTCAAAGTTTGCTTTCCCCACCCCACCGCCTTCCCCGGACGGCCGCGGGGGCCCGTGGGCGCCAAAGAGTTAATCCCCGCGCGCTCGCTCCCCCCTCCGCGTTCGCCCGCCTTCCCCGTCCGAGCCCGCGAGCTGCGCTCTTCCCCGCGCCGGGCCGGCGAACCCGCGATCGGGGCCCCGCAGGTGGCCACCATTACATGCAAGTCATCGGGGGAGAGGGCGCCCGAAGGGGGCTCTGCTTACAGCTGCCGGGGTCCGGTTCCTCAGCTCCAGGTGGATCCTCCTCTTCATGTCCATGTTTCTCTCTTCCCCCCTCTCCAAACTTAACTTTCCGCGGCGGGGGCGGAGGGGGGAGAGGCGTCCCAGCCTGCGCAGCGAGGGCCGTCAGAAGGGGTCTGCTAGCAGCAGAGGCCGGCGGCGCGGTCCCGGGTGGTGGGCGGCGTGCGGGCAGGCGAACGGAGCCCCCGGAGCCAAGTTACTCACGGGAGCGGAGAGAAACCATGGAGGGAAAAGGGGGCTGGAGCGCAGCGCAGGTCTCACTACCGCCGCCCCCGGCCGCGGCCCCGCACTGCGCTTAAACCGGCGACGCGTCGCGGGTGGCTGCTCGGCTCGACTCGGCCCCGCGCGACGCCGCTCGGCTCGGCGGCCGCGGTGCACCAAGGACGGGGCGGGGAGAGGCGCGGCGGGAGGGGCGGAGGCTGGGGGGAAAAAGCGCAGCCGGGTGGACGGGAGTGACTTACTCCCGCCCTCAGATCGCACGTGGGGGCGGCTGATGTAAGACCCGCCTCGGGAGCTTCCCCGCCCGCAGCTAAGCTGAGACCCCGAGGTCCCTCCTCGACGCGCTCGGAGGTGGGTCTCCAGCCCGCGCTTGGACGTTTGCCGGGAGGGCTGAGGGGGGGACTTTACAGCCCGGCTTCGGGGGTCCCTAAGGCCAAGTCCTTCCGCGGAGGCTCGGCCAGGCCAGCCCGACACCCGCGAAGGCGGGAGACTTGTAGAGAGCGCGGGACGAGGGCTTTCGGGTTCACCTCCCGCTCCTCCGCACCGTGTGGGGCCAACAGCCCGAGCCCCGCGTCTCCTTGACCGGGTGGGGCTGGAAGTGCTGCGAGGATCCTTGTCGGGGACAGAATCGCGGCGGGCCCGTGTTCTACCGCGTGGCACCGGGTGGAGTCGGCCTTCGTGGCCGGCGGGGACACGGCAGCCCCGGCTGCTTGCCTAAGCCACAGGGGAGCCGAGCGTCCCCAAGTCCGGGAGAAGCTCCCTGGGTTTTCTAACATTTAAATATAGGGTAGCGAAGGCAGCAATTAACATCTCTAATGGGGCCTCGGAGTTTACAGAGTTTCTTCGAAGACTTTTATCTCGTTTATTTTTAAGGGCACCCCTGTGAGGTGTGTGAATTCTCGATGGTCTCCATTTCGGGGATTGGCAGGTAGCCTTTGTAATGGGCTGGCTCAGAGAGCTCCCTGAGAGACAGGGTTAGAGCACTAGGTCGGCTTTGCAGACCTCAGGGAAATAATGTAACGTTATATTCAGCTTAAAATAAGTAAATACATCACGTGTCAAATCAGATACCATCTTAATTCTAGTATGGACAAGAGGCTCCAAGATTGAGAACAATTTATGAAGAGAGAAAAACAATTCTATACATTAACCTAAGGTTTTCTTCAAGTTAAAAAAGACTGCACTCTTCCATTTCACCTAAGTTCATTTAGTGGCAAACAAAACTACCTATATCAATTTTTAAAATAACAGATACATTAAAATGTCAAAGCAAAAAAGTTTTAGAAGGATTATGGAAAAAGGCAAAAAAAACTTTCTAGTATGTTGTTTCCTGAGTCTTGTATTTAAAATGTTGGTCTCAGCAGTCATCTCTGTGACTGGAAAATGATGAGGGAAGTGCTCTTCAGGATGTCACACTAGGTCTGTAACTGTAAGGTTATGAGAACCACAGGGCCAAGAGATGAAGGCTTTTACAAAAAAACTAGCAAATTATTTCCATGAGCTAACAAGCAGTGATTGAGCATCCACTTTTAGGGCTTAATATGTTCTTTCTAATTTAATGCTCAGACGACCCTGTGAAGTAGATTGTATTATAGTCGTTTTACAGATGAGGAACTGAAGCTGTGTGGCCAACAAGAGGTGGAGCTGGGGTTTAAACCCAGATGGGCCTGACTCCAAGGCCTGTGTCTTTTCTGCTACACTATCAGTCTGTGTGGAATGAAGTCGTAGCATGGGGGTCTGCTTTGGAACAGTAGGTTGGGAACAATTGTAGAGAGGCTTTAATACCAAACAGAGGCTGCAGGCACCATCTTGTAGGTAAAGGGGAGATGCTGAAGGAGACTGGGACGTGGTAGCTCTGTGCTAGAGAGAGTGGGAACCTGGTGGTTTGAGGGGGAGGTGATATCAATCCTTAGGGAGAAAGAGGGCAGAATCTTGGGATCCTGTCCTCTCTTTATGACCAACTCAACGGTATGAGGACTCACAAGATAAATGTGTGTTTTATAAGATTAAGCTACAAAGTAATTAATAAACATAGCCACAATGTGCAGCAAATAAAAAGAACGCTAAAGAGCCAGAAGAGAGACTACAGACCCGGCACTGTCCCTTCTGACACAGCCGGTGCTGGCATGCACCTCTGTGAACAAAGAGCATGTGTTCCAGTGACATGCTTCTTTGTCAGGGGCTTCACTGCCAAAGGCATAAATAACACAGGCAGAATAGGGTGTGTCTCACTGTCCTGCCAACATCTTCCACTGGACTGTCAGTCCACAGGCCTGAAGGGGCTGTTGTCACACTGCCCTGGTTGTGAATATTGCTGTACTTAACATCATTCTATGTATGCATCTGGGTGTGAAAAAGAAGTAGAATATTGAACTGTATCTAAGCTACAATCATTATCATGATTTTGGATTTATGGATTTGAAGGACTGGAAGGGAATAAGGAAAAGCAAAAACATCTTAGTTTGTGAGGGAGTCTGAACTATGGGTAAATCTCTTTTACTTCCATTGATGTTAATGTTTACCTAATAAGTAATACAGGTATCAAACAATGCCTGGTTTTGGCACTCCTTTGACTCTTAAAACTGCTTGTTGATCAGAATGTGTGTATTCCAATAAGCTCCAAAATGTCTGAGGAGAACACTCGGAGCTAGTTTGTAGCTCCTTGGATCTGCTCTCCACCCCACTGCCTCAGCAATGTCATCAGATGATCAGAGCCTTCCACAAACTTTTTGTCTGTGAACAGACTTCAACAAATCTGAAGATAAAACAGGCCCACTCAGGCACTGGCTTAACTGGCCTTGAAACCAGTTTAGCAGAATGGGCACCTTTTCTCTTTAAGAAAGACAGTATATGAAGGTGATGCATAAGATGGGATGAAGAAATCATTACTCTTTAAATATTAAACACCTCCATTCTTTCCCTCCTCTCCATACACATTTGCATACACTGGTAAATCTGTCCGCTGAGTCTCCACAGTACGGTCTGTGTGCCTGTTATAGCAGCTAGGCAACACGTGGGAGTTGTTGAAGGATCTAAATTCTCAGCGAGACTGTGAGCTCATACAAATATTTCTGGATGATATGAATGGAGAGCAGGAGCCTGGGGCCATCTTTAGAACATAGGTGCCCTGCAAATGTGTTATGTTGAAATAATGTCACGCGTGCTCAAAAATATTACCTAGAAACAGCTGAGACACTGAGACAAAGGGAGAGACGAAGGCAAATCGTTGGGTGAAAATGGGTTAAGGAATAAGATCCTGTTAGTCACCAGATGGTAAAAAAAAAAAAAAAAAAAAAATGAGGAGGGGAAAGTGTCAGGTGTGCAGGCAGCTGCAGGTCCAGTAAGGGGCCCCTGCCAAGACAGCCAGATTCCGTTCTGCTCTCTGAAACAGCTGTAGGTGCGTGGCCTTCCTGGGGCAGCAAGGAAGAGCTATGACCACCAAGAGTCGGGTTTAACATTTATTAAACACTATCCTTATGCCAAGTACTGTGCTTGGGACTTTTGTGTACGTTGCATCTCAGTTGATGCTGGCACCAGCTCACTGGGACAAGACTATAATTCCCTTTTATTGTTTAAGAAACAGGCTTAGCAAGGCCAAGTGGAACTCACATAGCTAGTAAGAACCTGGATTTCTCTGTCATTAAAATCTCACTGTAATTCATTCTCATTACTTTGATCCACTAGTCTTCACAACTGCTTCTGAAGACTTTGATCCACTAGTCCTCACAACTGCTTCTGAAAAGCCTTTTTGTTTTCTCTGCTTTAAGAAGATTTACATGCTCAAGGAGGGGGTGGAGAGGAAGTTAAAAAAAAGAAAAAATTAAAGAAAATATTAAATTTTAAAATTAGATTCCTACTATTGAGACATATCCACCATTAAGGTGTATATCCTTGCAGCTTTTTTTTCTATATTATACATATTTTTTAAGAAAACAATATTGGGGGGACTTCGCTGGTGGTCCAGGGGTTAAGACTCTGCGCTTCCACAGCAGGGGGCGCGGGTTCCATCCCTGGTTGGGGAACTAAGACCCGCATGCCACGTGACGCAGCCACAAAATTTAAAAAGAAAATTATGTTTCACGATTAAAAAAAAACAATATTGGGATCAGATTGAAGATTTTTGCTTGAAACTTGTTTTTCCAGCCAACACTATGGTAAGTAATGAGTTAATACTCATGACAAATATGAGTGTTAACTTTGTTCAGTGTTTTTCCCTTTTTAGAGATGGACTCTAGTAATGTGGGAATCCACTCCATCACTTACAGGCTGTGTGCTTTGGGACAAACCACATAACCTCTAGGAGCCTCAGGCTGCTCATCTCGGGACTGTTGTGAGGATTAGACACGATCCTGTGGGTGAAGCTCCTACCTGGCGCTGTGCCTGGCACTCTCTCTGTGCCCCAGTCACAGTTGCTGCAAGGCAGAGTCCCTCCCTTCTAAGCAGAGGCCCAGAGCTTGCTAGCCTCCTCAGGGGTTATCGAAGTTCTGCTGTGGCCATTAATCTTCCACTTCTGCTTCATGCCCTTCATCTCCTGTAGTTACCTTGCCCTTTTGGCTGAGGGATGGGCTCACCTCAAACCAATGTAAATTGTTTGTTTGTTTGTTTTTATTTTTTTTTTGCTGCACTGAGTGGCTGGCGAGATCTTAGTTCCCCGACCACGGATTGAACCCAGGCCACCACAGTGAAAGTGCTGAGTCCTAACCACTGGACCGCCAGGGAATTCTCTAATCAATGTAAGTTTTGACTTTCAAAAAGGGTGGACTCATTTTCTGTTTCATGCAGGCCGTGGTCTCTCTTGAGTAACTGAGAACATACTCCTGGAAAATATCTGTGTGGCCCCGCGGTGTTGGACATCCCTCTCCTCCATAATTAGCCAGCATCCCCGCCATCTGGACTCACTCATACCTCACAGGGATTTCCTTGTCCACACAGAACTAAGATTGATCCAAGAGCCCTGCTCCTGCTGACCGAACTCTACCATCTGTTCTCAAGCTTGCTTTGCCAGCTCCTGCCCAGCCAGGGGCCCCTCAGTGGGCATGCAAGGTGGTTTGTGTGTACCCTAATTTGCTAGTCTCTTATTTTGGTAAAGGCCCAAAGTCCCAAATACCCTCACACTCTGCTTCTTCCTTGAAAAGCAGGGCAGCCGGTTTCCTGATTTCTTTATGTTTATTTATGCACATACTAGAGAAAACTTGGAATGTATACTTAACCAGAAAAAAAAAAAGAAAAAGAAGAAGAAGAAAGAAAAAGAAAAGAAAAATCTCAATTCAGAGCTAAACACTGCTCACGTTTTGGTGTCTATTCTTCCAGTCTTTTCTCTACACACATATGGCACTTTCTCAAGTCTCAGATTGCCAGAAGCATCATCTCATTAATAACAGCTTTTCAGGCAGGCAGGGAGGGGGGAACCAGTACATTAAATATTCATATTGATTGTAAGAGACATTTTTATTTCAGAAATAGTAAGTGGTGGAAAAAAAGTATCACAGTACCTAGGAAATACGGTGTATATTACATTTAAAATATTTTAAGTGGGATACTATAACCTGCTTTTTTCAGTTAACATATTATGAAAATATTTCCATACCATTGAATAGTCTTTTACAATATATATTCCTTGAGGACATTCTTCTACAAAATGAAAATAGCTTTTCTTTTTCTGAATATAAAGACAATATATATTCATGTAGCAAATGCATAAAATGCACCAAAAGTATAAAGAAGAAAATACAAGCCAGCTAAAATCCCATTACCTAGCAGCAACCACTGTTAGCATTTTTGTTAACAGTGAGCTATTTCTATGAACGTAGATGCATAAGTAAAATATATTATATAAGTGGAATACTACTATATAGAGCACTTTGTAACATGCTTTTATTTTTCACTTAGCAGTAGGTCACAGGAATTGCTCCAAGTCAATAAATCATTTCATCATTTTTAAAGTCTGCATCATATTTCATTGTACAGATGAAATGGTAGCACAATTTATTCACCTAGTCTTCTACTGATAGACATTTAGTTTACTTCCAGTTGTTCACCATTATACATAACATCTTTGTACAGTTATCTCCTTGAAATAAATGCCTAGAAATACAACTCCTGAATCAGAGTACATATTTTTCAAATCGGATATACATGGCAAATTGCCCTTCAGACGCTGTTCCTCTTTTATGCTCCCATTAGCAGTGTGTAAGACTTCCACTCAGTCTTGCCTAAACTGGGTATTATCTTTTAAAAATCTTTGTCAATCATTTTTCAACTAATGTCAAGTTTGAAAACCTAAGGGTGCCAAGACAATTCAATGTGAAAGAATAGTCTTTTAAACAAAATGTGCTTGGACTCATATAGCCATATGCAAAAGAAAGAAGTTGAACCTCTGCCTCACACCATATATAAAAATTAACTCAAAATGTACCATAGACTTAAATACAAGAGCTGGAACTATAAGACTCAGGAAACCTAGGAGTAAATCTTCATGACCTTGTATTAGGCAAAGCTTTCTTAGATATGACACCAAAAGCACAACAAGCCAAAGAAGAAAGAGATAAATTGGACTTAATCAAAATGTAAAACTTTCGTGCTTCAAATGATACCATCAAGAAAGTGAAAAGACAATGCATGGAATGAGAGAAAATATTTGTGAATCATATATCTAATAAGGGACTTGTATCCAGAATAGATAAAGAACTATTAGAGCTCAACAAAAAAAAGACAAATAACCCAATTAAAAATGGGCAGAGAATTTGAATAGACATTTCTCCAAAGAAGATATACAAATGGCCAATAAGCACAAAAAGAAGCTTAATGTTATTAGGCATTCGGGAAATGAAAATCAAAACCACAATGAGATACCACTTCGCACTTACTAGGATGGCTATAATTAAAATGATGGACAACAAGTGTTGGTGAGGATGTGGAAAAGTTGGAACCCTTGTGCATTGCTTGTGAGAATGTAAAATGGTGCAGCTGCTGTGGAAAACAGCTTGGCAGTTCCTCAAAAAGTTAAACATAGAGCCAGCAGTTTCACTGTTAGTTATATACTCAAGAGACTAAAAATACATGTCCATATGAAATTTGTACATGAATGTTTATAGCAGCATTATTCATAATTGTCATAAATTGGAAACAACCAAAATGTCCATAAACTGGACATTTTGGTTGTTTATCCATAACAGAATAGATAAACAAAATGTAGTATATACATACAATGGAATTTTTTTCAGACATGAGAAGGAATGAAGTACTGATACGTGCTTCAACATGCATGAACCTTAAAAATATTATGTTAGCTGAAAGAAGTCAGGCAAGATGACCACATAGTGTATGACTCCATTTATATGGAATGTCTAAAAAAAGCAAATCCATAGAGACAGAAAATAGATTAGTGGTCGCCAAGGGCTGGGAGTAATAGGGAATGACTTCTAATGAGTATGGGGTTTCTTTCTGGAATAACAGGAATGCTCTGGAATTTGATAGTAGTGATGGTTGCACAACTCTCTGAACATACTAAAAACTACTGAATTGTACACTTTAGAAGTGAACTTTATGGTAACTGAGTTACATCTCAATAAAACTGTAAACATTTTTTATCAATTAGGTAAGTTGGCAATGATATCTTTACTTTAATTTGTACTTGTTTATATATAACTAATGGGGCTGAATATTTTTTCAGGTATTTATAAGGAATTTGTTTTCCTTTATAAGTTACCTGTTTATGTCCTGTTGGTATTTTAAATTTATTTATTAATAAGTGCTCTGTATATATTAAGAATATTAACCCTTAGTCTGACATTCATGTTCAAACTATTTTCCCCAGTTGTTTGCTTTTAAATTTTTATTTATGTATGTATATATACATACACAAACACACATACTGGGGACGGTGATGAAGAAAAATTTCAAATTTTTATTCAGGATAAAAATTGATCTTTATGGTTATTGCTCTCATGTCATGAGAGCCTTCCCCACCCCAAGACTATATCAATATTCACCTATATTTTCATCTGATACTTCTGGTTTCATTTTTTATGTGAAATCTATAATCTATATAGATTAATATTTTAATGTATGCCTTGAAGTAAAGGTCTAATTTTCTTTATTTTCTTTATTTATTTTTTTTTCTGGTATGCGGGCCTCTCACTGTTGTGGCCTCTCCCGCTGCGGAGCACAGGCTCCGGACGCACAGGCTCAGCGGCCATGGCTCACAGGCCCAGCCGCTCCGCGGCATGTGGGATCCTCCCGGACCGGGGCACGAACCCGTGTCCCCTGCATCGGCAGGCGGACTCTCAACCACTGCACCACCAGGGAAGCCCCTAATTTTCTTTATTTTTAATGGTTAGCTACTTGTCCCAATACCATGTGTTAAGTAATTATCTTTCCCCCAATGAACATGAAATGTGACCCTTAACACATACTAAGTTCTTACATATTCCTAAGTCTATTTCTGGACCTCCTTCTCTGTTCACTTATTTTTCTATCTCACCAGTACCCCTCTGGGACAGTTTAGCAAGTGGAAAGCCAGTGGACAAATGACAGAAGACCAGAAGTTTATTCTCTGGAGACATGGGCTCAGAGCGGCACTGGACTCGGGGACACCAGGCCCAGGTGAGAGTGCATCTCCATTAACCATGTAGAAGTAGAGAACATAACTTTCAGAATGCACAGTGTCACCACTAGTCCTATGCTACCCTCCATATTATCTCCCTCCCTATTTATTATCATTCTTCCCTGGAAGAACACACAGTTGGCCCTTTTTTTTTTTTTTGGCCTCACTATGTGGCATGTGGGATCTTAGTTCCCTGACCAGGGATTGAACCTGTGCCCCCTGCAGTGGAAGTGTGGAGTCTTAACCACTGGACAGCCAGGGAAATCCCCACGCTTGACCCTTGAACAATGCAGGTTCGTACTGTGGGGGACCACTTATACGTGAATTTTTTTCAATATATACAAATTACAGTCCTATACAATATAAGGTTCATTGAATCCGTGGATGCAGATTAGATGTGGAGGGCCGACTGTAAAGTTATACATTGATTTTCAACTTCAGGGAGGATTGGCAAACCTAACCCTTGTGTTGTTCAAGAGTCAGCTGTACCATCAGTCAAGATGTAAAATGATATCAGAAGGATTTCTGGTTAGTCATGATGTATTTAACTCATATGCTTATCTCCACATCCTCCCAAATCCTTAAAAGTATCTAAAGATAAAGTTGAGGAAATTTTCCCAGAAAGTAGAACAAAAAGGTAATGAAATATACTGAAGGACAAATAAAATCAAAGGATCAGTCCAGGAGGTCCAATATCCAACTAATCAGAGTTCAAGAAAGAGAGAAAAAATAAAATGCAGGGAATTAAGTGGAAGTCTACATCCCAAATGGTGAGATACCCCTCCAACTCCCCTTTCCCCACTTAGTTCCAGAATGCTAATAGCTAATCTCCAAAGGCAGGAGATTGGAGGATTCTTTTCTGAGGAAAGTGACTGGTTTATTTTTTATTTTTAAAAAATATTTATTTATTTATTTATTTTTGTCTGCGTTGGGTCTTCGCTGCTGTGCGTGGGCTTTCTCTAGTTGCGGTGAGCGGGGGCTACTTTTCGTTGAGGTGCACGGGCTTCTCATTGAGGTGGCTTCTCTTGTTGCAGAGCACAGGCTCTAGGCACGCGGGCTTCAGTAGTTGTGGTGCATGAGCTTAGTTGCTCCACGGCGTGTGGGATCTTTCCGGCCCAGGGATTGAACCCATGTCCCCTGCATTGGCAGATGGATTCTTAACCACTGCGCCACGAGGGAAGTCCAAAGTGGCTAGTTTAAGAGTGAATGTCTAAGATAACCAAATTTCTTTTATTTTAGCTATAATTTCCAAGGGCACTTTTTTGTCTTTATAATTATTCATTTTTCATAGCATCCTGTTTTTATTTCATTGATGTAACATCTCTTCTCCTTGAGAAGATAAAGTTTTATTCTGATACCTGAATTGTCTCCATTTTCTCCAAGTTCCTTTTTACTAACTCAGATTTCTGGCTCTAGTGTTAGGGTCTGTTAACTCAAAACAATAAAACAGCTGGTTATTTTACCAGCAAAACGAGCTTATTTGGGAGCAGCAAAGAATTGCAACTCAGGACACACAACTATGGTGAACCATATGCAAGTCCAGTTAAGAAAAAGAAAGGAGACTCTTTTATAGACCAGAAGGGGAAATTGGGAGGGGCTGTTAAAAACAAAAAGTCCATTGGAGGAAACTGGGACTTTGAAGTATAGTGACCTTTCACTGGCTGAGCTGTTGCCAGGCAAGGAGAAATCTTTCTTCCTCCCAAGGTGGTATAGTAGTGTCACTTCTTGCTAGAGATGCAAGGTAGGTCTCTACCTGTCAGGATCTCTATGGATGTTGCGTGGTATGTACATGAGAGCTCTCCCTCTGGCCTCCCAGCTCCATTTTAGTGAGGTTTCCTTTTGTTAATTTTCACAAGTCTTTCCTGAGTATCTGACCATCCTTGAATGTCCATTCATATTTACGAGAGAGGGGCTAAACAGATGACTGGAAACTGATGAACTGATAGGTCTTAGAGACTTGTGGTGATCAGGAAGCAAGCAGGCATTTCCATTAAGAGACCTCCAAATGCCAGTATTTTCAGTACCTACGGCTGTAAAGGATGAAATTATCAAGCAATAGTACAACACAATTCCTTTGGATTTCCAGGTTGAAACGGCCCATCAAGGCATATTATAATGAAAATCAGAAAACCAGAGATCCTGAAAGTGTCCTAAGAGAGAAAAAAGTCATAATGAAAGAATCAAAATGGTATGAGACTTAATAGACCATGGGGAAGTAGAAGATAGTGGAGGAACTGATGCCTTCTGAGGAAATTCTGAGGAAAAGGATCATCCTCTTAGAACGTAACACACAGCCAAACTGTCTTTCAAGAGTGAGAGAAGAATAAAAATATTTTCAGACATTCAGGATCTCAAAATATTAACCCTCCACGCACCCTTTCTCAGGAAGCTACTGGAGAATACCCTCCCTTAAGGGTAGCTGTAGTGGGCCTCGAGGACAACCCAATACAGATGGAAAGAGAGGACAGGGGCTCCAGGAGGTATGCTGGAAAGTAAACATGAAGATTACCTCTGTGCAGCCACCTTGAGAGGTGACTTTGCAGCTTTGACAGAGAAATGAAAACAATAAAAAGAGGTCATTCGTAACTCCAGGAAAAATAAAAAGTTGTACAAGAAATATAATTACAATATGTTATATGGCTCATCTGTAAACATTATGTAGTCACATAACATAAATAACCAACACTGAAAGGAGGTGGGAAGTCAAAGCTGTGTGGGAGTGAGGACCTGAGAGCTAAATCCTTATTTTTCATAGTAGGAAGTCAATAGTTAATGTTCAAAAAACATTGGATGTAATATAACCACATTATTTATATAAAAGAAGGCAAACACCAGAGACGACAGCTAAAAGAATTGAAGTTGCTGTCTCTGCAGAAGAGGGAGGAAAGTGGGAGGGGCCAGGCAGGAGAATGCTGTTTTGGTAACAAGCTCCGTAGTAGTCTTTTTTTTTTTTGCGTTTAAAACTCTCTCCTTGTATTACTCGGAAACAAATGACATTTAAATCAAAAAGCTTGCGAGCTGTTAGAGGTGGCCCCTGACAGTGGGTGTGGATGCTGGGATAAGGTGTTCTGCCTGCCTGAGATCTATTCCGAAAGGGCTGGAGGTCCCCAGAGCCCAGAGGACAGACGGTGTGGGAGGGGCCAAGGGCCTTCCCGCCTTTTCTGGGGCACTCTGCTCCTGGGATGGAGGTGGGCGTGATAGGGGCTCAAAATTGGGTTGGATTTTCTTCATACAGCTGCAACGTGCACTTTATAAGGGTAGAGATGTTGCCAAGACTCTGGCATTACGTTTCTGTCAGATTTTGTACAGTGTTGGGAGATTCCTAATTTCCCGATTTCTTCAAATGTGGTTTTTTTTAACCTCTTTATTGGAGTATAATTGCTTTACAATGGTGTGTTAGTTTCTGCTTTATAACAAAGTGAATCAGCTATACATATACATATATCCCCATATCTCTTCCCTCTTGCATCTCCCTCCCTCCCACCCCTCTGCTGTGTTTTAGAGAGAAGTTGAGAGAGTGCAGGGGGCCACTCAGAAGCCACTGTGTTTGGACATCTGGGTTCTTCTTTCTACAACAGCCTGAGCAGGTCGGCCTCCCTCTCACTCTCTTTTTCTCCTCTCTCTCTCTCTCTTAAACTGAGGAATAATTACAGTAAAATACACAGATGTTAAGCATATAGTTGGTGAGTTTTAACAAAGGTGTTCACCTGTGTAACCAACACCTCAATCAAGATAGAAAGCACTGCTATCGCATCCCCCGTGTCCCTTCCAGTGCCCCATCAGAGGCAACACTTGTTCTAAATTATATCCCCAAGAGACGATTTTGCTGCGTTCTTGGACTTAATATGAAAGAAATCATACACCTGTACTCTCGTGTGTCTGACTTCTTTCCCTCAACATATTTTTGAGAATCATCTGGGTTGTTGAATGCATCAGTAGCTCGTTTCTTTTTATTGATGAGTACGATTCCAGTGTATGAATAACATTGCCATTTATTTATTCACTTTCTTAACAAGTCTCTTCTTTCTCAAGACCAGCCTTGTTTCTGAGCTGGAGCAAGTCTTCTTTACATGACCCTTTTTACTAACACACTAATGAGGTTGTTTCCACTGAGTGGAGTTGAAAGATTAAAATTTAGGCTTTATGAAGGACCAGCATCATTTACACACATGTTATAAATGGAAATTGGATGTAATACATGCTCATTTAGATTGAAGCTATTTGTGCACCAGGAGACCAATTAAAAGCCTGTGACAATAACCCAATGTGAGGTAACTGAAGTTTGCACCAGAGTTTTTGCTGTGAAAAGAGAAAGGGAGGAACAGATGGGATAAATATTTCGCAGGAAAACCTGACAGGGCTTTGTGACAGATTAGGTGTATGGGATGAAGGGGCAGGACGAAACAAATGCTATTTCCGCGTGGACATCTGCCTGGTGGGTCCCTCTTCTCTTTCACCTTGGGCCAGTCACTCCCTCTGCAAGCTCTGTCCTGTTGGGAAGTTTAAGGAGCTCTGATTCAGTGGCTCAGCCTGCCGTCCATGCCCACTTGTACCTTTTATACACACCTCGGAGCTATTGAAAGGCATAGTGAAATTGCAGAAAGAACACTGAGTTTGGACTTGGTTAGTTTTTCATTCTTTCACTTGCTTAGGCTCCCTAAGTCTCAGTTTCCACATAGGTGAAATGAAGGTGAGTAAATATCCCCACCCTACCAGATCGTTTTGAGAATCAGGGGAAGTGACTTCAAATTTCTTATAATGGTTCACAAGAAACTGATAAGAGAAATCGCCTGTAGGAGGGGGTAAGAGGGATGGGGGAAGAAGTGGGAGTGAAACTTTTAGTGAACACCTTTTTTTTTTTTAACCATGTGAGCATATTACCTTTTAAAAAGAAAATCCTAGTAAGCTATCTGTACAAATGATTAGGCATTCTAGACTGCTGAAAAGGACAGAGCCTGGCTACCTCCTGTCTGTGAGAATCTTGAGGTCCATTAGCCCAGAAGTCCTATCACTCCAGGTTAGCTGACAATAGCCAATTATTTCACCTTAATGACAAAAAATGGGTTTTGGGTTGCAGTGAGAGAACTCTGCTCCAAGAGTAAAGAGATCTGGATCCTGGTCCTGGATTTTCTGTGTCATTCAGGTGGGTTCCTTCTCTTCTCTGTGTCTTCTATTGAATGAAGGAGTAAGACTGCATGATCTTTGAGATGCTTCCAGCTCTGACATGCTAGAATATAATGCTAACTTCTAAGCAACAGAGGGTCTCATAATGTGATATCTGTAAAGGATTTGCTGGCGACATTTTTGTATCTAAGACGGGAGCAGGGCAAAGAATCACGTACTTCTCTTTTCACCTTTTATTTCCCTTGATACTGAAGTATCCAGAAGCAAGGAGTCAAGTGGAGTGTGTTTTCCAGAAAAGAAAATTGAGCTGTGTTTCAGTAGAACCATTGGTGCAATCCCATTGCTGTTTGCTACTGACATTAGCCAAAGGGTGTATCAGTGGTATTTTATGTATACACGGCACTTTATATGGATAAAGTTATATCCACTTTATATGGATATCTACTTTATATGGATAAAGTTCCTATTCAATGAATAGGAACTCAAAGATCATATAGTTCAAATTCTAACAAGACTCAAACAATGGCCTTTGGGGCTTCCCTGGTGGTGCAGTGGTTGAGAATCCGCCTGCCAGTGCAGGGGACACGGGTTCGAGCCCTGGTCTGGGAAGATCCCACATGCCGCGGAGCAACTAGGCCCGTGAGCCACAACTACTGAGCCTGTGCGTCTGGAGCTTGTGCTCCGCAACAAGACAGGCCGCGATAGTGAGAGGCCTGCACACTGCGATGAAGAGTGGCCCCCGCTCGCCGCAACTAGAGAAAGCCCTCGCACAGAAACAAAGACCCAACACAGCCAAAAATAATAAATAAATAAATTTAAAAAAACGAAAACAACAATGGCCTTTGGTGCCAAGGAACTCATCTCCTCCTGAGGTGCTTCATTCCGTTTTCATCTTGCTCAAATCATTAGGAAACTGTTCCTTAGGCTGAGCTGAAATCTTGACTTCATGATCACTGTTAGTGCCAGCTTAGCTCTCTGGGGCTACAAACTACACCTATGTTCTCTCTGGCCAAGGTTGCAAACTGCTGAAATGCAGGCCAGTATTAGACCATGTCTTGTTGGCTCTTAATAGTGTTTAAAAATATCTCAATTAGTTTTTGACATTAAAACATCATGAGTTTTTTGTTTGTTTACATAAACTGTTTCTGACTTTTCTGGAAAGATCAAAAGGTCTGTGCAGCTGCCTCCCCAGTATGATTCTTCCCTTTTTAGTAAACAATTCAAAGCTTTGTTCCAGTCCCTATCCTCTCTGGCTCAGCCTATGTGCTGTTGGGAGAGGCTGATCCCACCCCTGGTTCTAGAACAGGGCATGCAAACTAGTCCTAATTCATCAGCATAACCCTACCTTTTGTCACCTTTGTTGATTCAGAAACAAGCACTGTTTCAAGACTGGGTTCCTTGGAAACAGAATCCGAGATGGAGAGCTGCATGCAGAAGGCTTACTGAGGAGTGTCCTTAGGACACACACCTATGGGAACCTGAAGAAGACAAGGGTGGGGGTGGAGAGAAGCCGACCAGCAAAGTAAGTGCAATGTAGTTACAACCAAAGCCTCAGCTGATCCCAGGAACTCAGGAATGGGGATGGTCCTTCAGAGTTGTCCCAAACTGAAGTAAGGGGGCCAGACATTTGTATTCCCACATCAGCCAGTCACAGGCCTCAGGCTGCACCCTGGAAGGGGGTGTAAAACCTTGGAGGAAGTAGTTTCCTAAGGCTGAGAACAAGACTATTCCCAGCAGCTGAGGGATGGATGTGTTCCCCCTGAAGAGGGGACCTGGGCTGAGCCCCATAGTATCTCCTACAGGCATAAGACTCAATCCAGATTAATAGAGATTTGCTAGGACTCCTGAGAAAGAGGCTTCCAGAAGTGACCTGTATCTCTCTGGATATGGACAAGGAGCTCTGGGACTTGTCCTTAGCCATCTCACATCAAGGTCAACTTTGATAACACTGGAGCTCTGCTGAATCAAACCAACCCTGAAGCTTAAATTACCTGGACTTTAGTGTGAGCTTCATCGTTAAGTCAGTTTTCTGGTTGTGTTTTAATTACTTACAAATGAACATACTTTGACACATTCTGCATTGCAGAGCTACATTCCCTGGCAATAACCCTCTGAATAGCAGCTGCCTCCCTTTAAGATGGGTCACTCGGTTTCCAGTTTACTAGTGCCCACTTGGCTTTTAGAGGTGGTAGCAGAGAGCTAAATCCTAATCTTCTAATAATATGAAGTCAATAGATAATGTCTAAAGTGGAAAAACCAAGACATAGAACAGAGCATGTGTCTATAAATATGAAGTAAACATCAGAAGAAATAGCTAAAAGCGTTGGCAGTAGTTGCTTCTGGGGAGCTCTGTCAGGGTGGGATGGGACAAGGCACTGCAACTGGTTTTTGTGGGAAGCTTTGAAGTGCTCATTGATTTGAAACTCTGTGTATCCCCGGTTGCTAATGCATGCCCTGGGGCATCTTGCCCTGCTCTGGGACTCTCCCATCTCCTAGTTCTCTTGCCTTCCTCTGGCCTTTCTTCTGGGTAGGGGGTTTCCTAAATGCTGGTTGATAATCATCTTAAGCTACCCTTTCTCTCTTTATTATCTTATGCATTCTATCCGCTCCTGGGAGACTTTGTTCCCTACTCCTGCTCTCTCCTCTTTAGCTCCTGATCCATATTTCTTCCACAGGATCACCTTGGAATTCCCCTGCCCTATTTCCAACTTGCACGAGGAGGTAACCAAGGTCTCTCCTAGCTCTAACATGCTATAAGGTCTGAAAAATTATATGGAAACATTTAACAAGTCATAAGAATGGATCTCTTTCATTTACTTAATATCATTAGCCATTTTTTTCTTTTGTCCTGTTGACTGAAAAAATGCACAACCTAAAAGCTGAGAATTATGTTTTATTTGGCTAACAAAACTGAGGATGAAAGCCCAGGACGAAACCTCTCAGATAGCTCTGAGAGACTGCTCTGAGGAGGTACGGGAAGAGCCGGGATATATAGGAGTATTTGCAGCAAAGAGCAGGTAGTCAGAACTCCAAAAGATTACTGTTTTTCATTTTAATGCTTTATTTATTTATTTATTTTTGGACTGTTTTTTACTGTGGTAAAATTTATATAACATAAAGTTCACCATTTTAACCATTTAAAAATATACAATTCAGTAGCATTTAGTTATGAAACCACCACCACTACTTAGTTCCAGAACATTTTCATCACCCTGAGGGAAACCCCGTACCCATTAAGCAGTCGCTCCACCTTCTGGCCTCCCCTCACCCTGGGCAACTCCTTATCTGCTCTCTGTCTCTATAGATTTGCCTATTTGGGACATTTCATGTAAGTTGAGTCATATAATTTGAAGTCTTTCAATACTGTGAAAGAGCCAAGTAACATCTTAATATTATTATGAAAATAATTTTGATCTTATTATGGACCTCCTGGAAGAGTATCAGGATCCCCCAGAGGTCTGCAGAGCAGACTTTGAGAGCTGCTGGTCTAGGTCATCCAAGGTGTGGGGCACCAGCCAGCTCCCCATTACAGCTTCTCTCCCAGCACAAGGTGATTGTCATGTCCCCACGTCCAACCTGAGGCCTCCACACCTCAGCTTCTCATTTCCCGTGAAAACTCGGTCGGCCACTTCCTGCAAAGTTGAGATTACAATGGATTCACATTCAAACTGCCCAGAGGAACCAAACAACCAAATGCGGACACATTTCAAGTTATAAATCTGAATGTGGTAAAAAAAACTATACCACAAACTGGTTTCCAGTAAAATTCTGATCACTTCCTGCCACTGTCATTACATTTTATAATCACAGTAATTACCTTTTACCTGTGATGAGAGCTGTCATGTACTTTTGAATATCAAGCAGCAGCCATGCCATAAATTGCTAGCCCCTTTTTCCTCTAATGATCACAGCTTATTTTATTCTTCAAGTATTCTTCTCAGAGTAATCAGCACGCTTATTATACAGCATATTCAAATGTTAATGCGTACACTGAACTCACGCTATTGTGAGACCCATTTGCTCAGGAGCTAAAATTATGTTGCCACTCTGCTTGGTGCTAGAGGTTCTGTGCTCGAAACTGGTTTTCCACATACAAGGAGCCCAGGTTATTTAACGAGAATGTGAGCTAGAATGAGGAGTTAACACTTAGTATAGAACCTGGAAGCTAAATGGGGTCAGCATGTATGGGGCCTACACATTTTGAATTAGCTATCCATCACTGTGGAGACAATCAGTATTTGAGCAGACTGGCTTTGGGGCATGTTTAACATCTTTTCTCCAGGGTCTCTACCAAACCCTGCCTCTGCAGGTTAAACTGCCCAAATCACAGCTTTGACAACTGGAAACATTTTCCTCATACTGAGCTGAAATCTGCTAGAGCTTTCACTCATTTGTTTTTTTTTTTAATTTCTATCTTTCACTCGTTTGTTTTTGCTCTACCCTCTGGAGCCACATAAAGCATGCCTGCTTTCCGTTCTGTGATTGCCCTTTAGAGATTTAGGACAGTGACCTTGTCCCCATGGTCTGCTCTCGTAAGGCTCAATTGTCCCAGGTCCTTATAGGACAGGTTACCAGTCCCTTTACCACTGTGGTCATTCAGCTTGTCAATGTTCACCCTTTAAAAAAAGAGTGAGATGCTCAGAATCTGAAACAGTGATCAACGTGTGGTCTGGTCAGGGTGGAATTGAGCAGGTCTCTGTTGGATGTGAATTCTCTTGTTGGATATGATTCTATTAGTGCTTTCCAAGAGGATATTGCCTTTCTTGTTATCCGTTACTGATTCCTAATTAGCTAAAACTACCAAGTCTTCTAAGCCATATATTGGCACTTAGGCATTAACCATTTAGACCCCAAAGCAGGATCTGAGATTTGTCACCATTACATTGCATCCTGTTAAATTTGGCCCAGTGCTTTGGCCTATCAAGACCCTTTTTTGTATCCTGAATCTATCCTTTCCATCCACAGGTGTAATCAATCTATCAATATTGCTATCTGTATATAAATCAAAGTTAAAAAAGCCTGACAGAAAAGGCCTCAGGATGGAGCCCAGAGACCTCAAATCAAAGTATTTGTTTAACCAGTTATAAGCCTCCCTCCCCAGCCCCAATATACACACCTCCATCCTCCAACTGTTCCATCCTCTAACTCAAGCTGTCAGGGAGGGAAAACACCAAAGAATATTCCAGGTTACTAACTAGCTGGTTAAAGTAGCCTAGAAAAGAAACTGAGGAAAAGAAGGGAGGGAGAGGATAAGGCCTGGTGGAGAGCCCAACGTGGCAGGACATTTTCTCTGAAATTACTTCCTCTAAGCCCACACTCCTGCACAGGTTGGGGAGGTATTAAGGTATGAGTCAAATGGAAGATAGTCCAGGGTTCTGCTGCAATGAGAGAGAGGAAATCAATAACCAGGAAACAGGACCAATGTTGGAAGCTAGAAGATAGTCAATTAGTATATCAACCTGGAGGGACTAGGCAGAAGAGAACAGAGACAGGCGTGGAGAATGAAGCAAAGAATAAGCGTGGGAAACAGCATCTAGGCTTGCTAAGTGGGCTTCAGAGCTGTGCTGTTCAACATGGTGGCCACTAGCTACAGGTGGCTATTTTAATTTAAATTCATAAAAATTAAATTTAAAAATCAGTTCTTGGGACTTCCCTGGTGGCACAGTGGTTAAGAATCCGCCTACCAATGCAGGGGACATGGGCTCGAGCCTTGGTCTGGGAAGATACCACATGCTGTGGAGCAACTAAGCCTGTGTGCCACAACTACTGAAACCCGTGCGCCTAGAGCCCGTGCTCTACAACAAGAGAAGCCACCGCAATGAGAAGCCCGCGCACTGCAACGAAGAGTAGCCACTGCTCGCTGAAACTAGAGAAAGCCCACACAGAGCAACAAAGACCCAACGCAGCCAAAAATAAATAAATGAATAAATAAATAAATAAAATTTTAAATAACATTAAAAAAATCAGTTCCTCCATCACATTAGCCACATTTACAGTGTTCCATAGTCACATGTGACTAGTGGCTACCATATTGGATCATAAAGAAGAACATTCCCATCATTGTGGAAAGTTCTATTGGACAGCTCTGCTCTAGAACATTCTAGATGTACTTCTAAAAAAGGGCCAAACCAGGTAGGATATCATTTTAATGTGCTTATTTTTCCTTTGCTTTCTTCAAGACCCGGCTCATATATCAATTCTTCTGGGAATTCGCCACATGTGTGGTCTGTGACGGTATGCTATAGGCATCCAAGCATTCTGAGCTATGCAGTTCTTTGTGGTAATGCGTGGATCTAGATAGGACTTAGTATGGAGATCCTGGCATAGCTATTTGTCAATCCTTAACCAAAATGTGGCCTTTCTCTATCTGGGGAAAGCATCCTCCTTGACAAAGCAATTAGCTTTGGGGCAGGAGGGAAAGGAGGGAAACACTGGCTTAGCCAGCCAGATCTGCTGAATCCACCTCTGTAGCTGTAAAAATAATTTGTAATAAAAGCTTTTGACCTCCTGTCCATAAACATTACATAGGCCATCTCGGCCAGGCCATCAAGAAATGGAAGTCAGGGTGTGATTTGCTTGATACAAGATATCTTGTCATCTTACCTGTGGACCCTCACTAAATTTTCAGTCTGCTGTCTTTCTCTTTCAATTTTCTGTGCTGGAACTCTTAGAATTTCTCATAATAAGATCTGTCATTTCTACCTTCTAAATCTCTCTAGAATCTGTCCTTTCCTTTAATACCCTCAGTGAATTTATCTTCTCTCTCCTTTCCCACCCAGCCCCCTTATTGTCACCTAAATGCTCTAAGAACATTACTTGATTATGGCATTCTCCTCCATAAAACCCCTCAGTGGCTCCCCATGACATCATAAAAGCCTCTCCTTGGGCCCCCAGCTACCCCTCTGGTTTCAGGTCTTTCCATTCCCTGGTGTGTAGCACGCATTCCAGCTTCTCTGTTACTGTGCCCAGAGCCAAGATGCCTTTTCATATCCCTGTGCCTTTGTATACTCGCACCTCCCTCTGTCTGAAATGCGCCCCCCACCACCTTTAATCCCCCTGGAGAATTTCTACACCCTTGTTAAGGTAACATTTAAATCTTATCTCTTCTGAGAAGCCCAGCCTGAGCCCTCAGACAGACTTAAGTGATCCATCAACTGTGCCCAAACGCTGTGTGGGCTTTGGTCATAACCCAGTCTGTATATGACACTCATGAGTCTGTTTCTCCCACTAAACTGTGAGGTCTCAAGGGCAGGCAGCACATCTGACTCATCTCTTACCCACTGTGGCAAGCACAGGACCTGACTCACAACAAACACTTACTAAATGCCTGTTAGAATGAACAATAATCTGTGCCATTATGAGGTTCTGCTATGAGGGTCCTCTGTGTGGAGCTGCCATGCTCCTTAGGGTTCACCCTTGCTGATAGAGGCCTAGGGCCAAGTGGCACTGGTAGCTGAGGATGTGCAAAAAAGCAAAAGGCCTGCAGCTGCTCCCACTGAAAGCCTCCCTGTATGCGTGCAGCTCGTTCCCTCTCAGACTTTGTGACTCGCACAAGCCCATTCCTTGTCTTTCATGAAAAACACACAGGACCCCTTGGAGAATGTTCCTGTAGGGACCCATCTGTGGGTAATTCTATGGGGGAGAATTATGGGCAAGGGGGAAAAACATCTCAATAGAATGGAGAGGGATGAAGCATTGCTACTCTTGCTTAGCATTGGGATGTCGCTGGAGGGGGAATGTAGGAGCTGGTAGCAACACTTCTTATGTGTCAGAAAGTACAGCATACCCTGTGGTTACCAAAACCTTCCACTTTTATCATCTTCTTGAGCCTGTTATCCACCCTGAGGGGCAGGCAAGACAGAGCTGGGGCTATTTGTAGATAAGGAAACTAATATCCAGAGAGGTGAAGTGACTTGCCCAAGGTCATGTTTTGAGCAAAGGCCCACAAAAATGAAGTGACTTTCCCAGGGTTGTGAAGTAATAATCAGAACTATAACATATGGGGTTACTTGTAAAAATTTCTGCGGGTTTTAAACTATTTGTTTATTTATTTACTTACTTATTTTTGGCTGCGTTGGGTCTTTGTTGCTGCGCATAGGCTTTCTCTAGTTGAGGCAAGCGGGGGCTACTCTTCGTTGCGGTGTGCGGGCTTCTCATTGTGGTGGCTTCTCTTGCTGCAGAGCACGGGCTCTAGGAGCGTGGGCTTCAGTAGTTGTGGCACGCAGGCTCAGTAGTTGTGGCTCGCCGGCTTAGTTGCTCCGCGGCACGTGGGATCTTCCCGGACTAGGAAGAACCCGTGTTCCCCTGCATCGGCAGGCGGATTCTTAACCACTGCGCCACCAGGGAAGTTCCTCTGTGGGGTTTTCTTTAATAAACTTTTTGAAATCAGAAACATTTTCTAGTAAATTGAGTCCACACAGGGCTTTCAGACATCTCTTGGGAAATTTGACTAGATGACATTGAAGATTTCTTCCAGCGGTGAAATTCTATGAAATTTAGTGTTTACTGTGTCCCAGGTTCAGGTAACTCCATAAAGTACAATTACCAGTTTGCAAGTAACTTCCAAAACAAATAGCTCTCCTGCCCAGTCAAGCATCGCTGTCTGACTTACTAGAAAGTCTCATGCCCATTACTTACATATTGTATCACCTACTCATCAATCTATTCTTTCCACTCCTACTCCCTACGCTGTAGCAACTCTATTACTTGATCAATTGTTCACTTCCTCTGTCAGAGATAACTAGGATTTAGAGCTAAAGGCATAATTTCTATATAAGACTAGAAAGCAGAACTGTTGTGACTTATTGAGATCTTAATTTAATTCCCATTAAAGGGGAATTGAATCGACTGGATTAGTGAAGTTTCATTCTACTCATTCCTCCTCAGAGAAACGACTGAATCCATGTGGGTGCCATATTTGGTAGTGGGATATGGGAATGGAGTTTTCCATAGATCAGGGTAGGGGTAGGATTTTCTAGAAAGGAAAATCTGTCTTGGTTGGATGGACCAAGTTATTTAAATTCTGCCTGATAATTCTGCCCAGTCTCTTTGCATGAGCACAAAGTATTGTACACCCATCTGAACTGGGTAAAAACAGAAGTTAATAGCAGCTCTGTGGAAATAGATACCCTACTTATCTTCTGATCCAAGAGTCCAGGCTCTATCTGCTGCACCACACACTCTTCAGGGTGATAATTGCTCCTATTAGTTAGTGTTTCCTGAGAAGTGAAGCATAGTGTCCAATTTTAATAATGAAGGCTATGGCAGTAATAACATGTAACATCCTATTTTATTTTCATCAAGAAGACCAAGCCAATCAGATAGAAGTATTATGGGTAATTCTGAGTATTGCTGGCAGTCTCTGAAGATGGCAATTCTGTCTGGGTTTGTTTTAATTTCTCTCTTGATTACCAAGAACATTCTGACACTTAAGAATAGATGTGCTTGTTGCTGACGGGGAGGGGAGGGCTCATTACAAAGAGCTGGGGCAGACCTGCACCCTCTTTTCTTCCAGTGGAACATCAGACTTTGCGACATGACTCCCACACAGGTGTCTATCACAGCTGAGCAACTCTGGCTTCCCTAAAATGAGATGAGAGTGCTAACAATAAAGGGTGACAATACAGAACATAAAGAAGCACAAAGGAAGTCTTCATCCTCACATTGAACTTGCCCAAGATAAATGCTGATGAAATCAGATCTGATCACATCCTGAGCTCCATCTGTTAAAGGTGCTCACAGCCACTTAGGAGAATGCCAGGGAAGGAAGACCTGACAATACATTTTCTGCCTGCTAAAGTAACTCCTTCTCTTCTCTCTGGCTAAAAATACAACCAAAGTGTCACTAAAACACACACACACACACACACCACGCACAAACCCAAAATACAAGAAAGCCTAACATTTGTTGAACAGACTGTGACAGAATATCAATTAGCTAAGTGTTTGGTATGCAAACATCCCCGATGCGAACTTACCCAGAGGAGGACTTGCAGGGAGGGGGAACGGAGAGTGTCAGAGAATTAGGGAGGGAGCAAGGCAGGCTGCCACCAATGGAAAGTGCTGGAACCAAAGCTCAAGACCTAGTTGACAGGTGAGAATGGTGCAATTGGCTTTTACGTCCACCTAGTAGCAGAGTTCTAGCCAGAGTCATCTCTACCTCAACTGGTTCAGGTGACGACCATTTACTTGAACGTATAGTATAACATTCAGCACTGGCGCTGAACCATTTGGAAGGCTGCAATTCTTCAGCAGTGTTCACTTTTGGGCAGGGACTCATCTAGGTTATGCTAACTCTAAACTTCAAGCCCAGGGGATAGAATCTGCTGGAAGCAGGGAGTTGAAGTTTCCAAATTAATAAGACTAAAGCATCATGTTAGGTTCTAGTACATATTCTATGCCCGAGTAGCTAAAACTCCAAGGAGTGAATAAAGAGCAAAAACAGGAGAGGTTAGGGCTTCCCTGGTGGCGCAGTGGTTGAGAGTCCGCCTGCAGATGCAGGGGATGTGGGTGCGTGCCCCGGTCCGGGAAGATCCCACATGCCGCGGAGCGGCTGGGCCCGTGAGCCATGGCCGCCGAGCCTGCGCGTCCGGAGCCTGTGCTCCGCAACGGGAGAGGCCACAACAGGGAGAGGCCCGCGTACCACAAAAAAAAAAAAAAAAAAAAAAAAGAGGAGAGGTTAGCATTCAAATAGAGACCCTGTGGAGAAGCTGATATGAATAACAGTGGGTCAGTGGCAGACCAGGGAATGAATCGAGTCTTTTGCTCTGTCCCTTTTGAATTATAAAACAGTTCCTGCAAAGGGCAGTTTGGTTTTAGGATAATTTGGACATGATCTAGAAATTCTGTGAAATGAAAAGAATTCACTGATTAATTACATAGGCCAACCTTTCCCAAGAGGTGATATGCATTCATTCCACTTGGGGCAGTGCAGATAATTTCAGATGAAACATCTTTTACTTTAATAGTTCAGTATTTATTTTAATGTACCTTAGAAGAATTATAATTTGTTATACCACAAACCTGTGATTTCACTGGTGATATTGTTGGTTTTCCATTTACATTGGTGATATAAAATTTCCATTTTAAATACTTTTAGGAAAAAAAAGTTTATTTGAAGGAAAACATTAAGTAAATAATAATACAGAAGGTGTTATTACAAGAATAGGGCAAAAATCATGAAGAGAGAATGTAACAATTGGAAAGTTTGGGAAATACTTCATCAAACCAGGGGATAAGGTAGATTGACTTGTAGACAGAAGAGTTCGGAATAGCAGGCAGGTAAAGGGAAAATGATAGAACTCTCAGAGGATCTGGATTCCGGTTCCAGCTGCCACTAGGCCTGTGTGACATTGGCCCCCTCTGGATCTCCTTATCTATAAAATAACTCTCATGCCTTGCTTAGCTTTATTATTTAGCAGTTCTATTTCACTTATTGTTATTGACATTATGAACAATCATAATGACAGCCAGAGCAGTAAGGTCTGCTATGTGCCAGATTCTTTCCAATAGTCATCATTCTTAATTCTCATAATAGTCATGAAAGGTAGGTGTTATAATACCCATTCCATATATGAGGGAATTGAGGGTGGAAGATCCTGGCCACACAGAACCTGATTTGAATGAACTTAGATCTGACTCTGGAGCCTGTGTTTGTTCCTCTGAGCCTGGTTGAATCATAGTAGTTAATTCCTATTCACTCTCAAAACTAAGCTCGAGATCACCTATTCCAGTAAGACTGCTTTGACCTTATCTCTTCATCTTGGTTAGATGTCCCTCCTCTGTGTTCCCTTAATTTTCTATGTATGCCATTTTTCCTATTTGCCTTTATATTCCCAGCACCCTACACACTTTGGGACACAGATTAGATAGTCAACAAATTGCAGAAAGAGGGAGAGGATGAGGGAGAGGGAAATGGGAAAGAAAGGAGGGAGAGAGGATCAAAAAAGAATATATATTGCTGCCTTATTTTATTAAATATGAAAGAAGTAGAATTGAGAGGCAGGAGAGCAAGGTGGTTAAGCATATGGCCTCCTAGATCCAAACCACCCAGCTTTGCCACTTATTAGGTGTTTGACTTAGGGCGCAGGTTCAATACCTGTGCTTCAGTTTCTTCATCTACAAAATAGGGATATTAGTGATACCTACCTTAAAAGCTGTTGTAAAGACTAAATGAACTATCTTATATAAAGTACTTAGAAGACTGCCTGGAATATGATAAGCAGGTGCTCAATAAATATTGGCTATCATTATTATTTCTGTGAAATTAATAAAAGGGGAAAAGCTTAACACTATTGTAAAGTGAAAAAAACACATAATACTATTACACACATAGAGCCTCATCATTTTTCCAATTCTACTTGTTGACCAATGCAGTCATTTCAAGGCAGTTATGAATAAAGAGGATTATAGCTAGAGGATACACAATATAATATCTTTATCTTTCTACTTCTATGACAGCAGAATTAAGCACTCCACCTCTACTCTTAGAACATTTGGAAATATTGATGTTAAAATTATCATACTGTATTATATTCTAAATTCAGATTTACTTATTGTCTATCACCCTCAATTAGACTGAGTTCCTTGGAGGAAAGGACTCCTGTTTGATTCTTCTCTATGTCTCCAATTCTTAGTAAAGGGGCTGGCAAGAAATAAATGTTCAATAAATGTTTGCTGAATGAACATTATAGAAAAGATGTGTACATGTGAACAATAAAATAAATATGATGTGATATTTATCATACAAGAGGCTCAGATCAAGTGACACTATAGCTCAAAAAGGAGAGATCACCTCTATGTAGGAAAAGGTAGTAGAAAAGAATGGTTAAATCTGTGAACTTTAGAGTCAGACTGCTTTGGTTTTGAGCTCTAACTACGGCACCTATGAGCTTATGTGACCTTGGGATGTAACCTAACTTCTTTAAACCTTAATTTCCTTATCAGTGCAATGGGGATAATATTAGTTAGAAGAACTACATGAGATAATGTTTGTAACATGTCAGGTACCTATTATGTGTTTGTAGAGTAGCTAATATATCATCATCATCATCATCACCAAAGGCTTTGTGATGGGGGCACTCACCATCTGGATGAGCAGACACAAGTGAAGAGCACTGAAGAGCAAGGAGGTGTGAATAAAGGTACTGTGGGTGTTAGAAAGAATCAAAGCCAAACAGGGAGGGCAAGTGGCACTATTTAATTGGAACATTGGGTATTTTCAGGAAAGTAATGGGAGACAAGATTGGGAAGTTGGCTTTAAATGCCAGACTGACAAGTTTAGTCTTTATTCTACACATAATACTGAGACTTTACGGGATTCTAAACGGGGTAGAGACCAGTTCTGAGCCAGTTTTATGGGGAGTGTTCTGGCTGTTTGTGCAGGACAATCTGGGGAAGGTGAGGGGAGATAGAAGAAAATAAACCACTTAGGAAGCTTCTCCAATACTTCCAATGAGAAGTTGAGGTCCCCCTCTGGGATGGTGGTATGGGAAAGGAAAAGAGGGAATAAGCATGTGGGACATTGGGAAGAATAAACTCAGAACTGTGTCCAACTGGATGTGAGAAGCAAAGGGAGGAGGTGGAGGCAGAGGCAAAGACAATTCTGAACTGGATTGCCAGTTAGAACTGGATGTCCAGGAACAAGGTGCCGCTCTTCTATAGTAGAATAGTTAAGAATGGCAGAAATAAGGCGTAGGAGAGACTGGTTTTAGGGGGAAGATATATTTGCTTTTTTTTAATTTTTGTGGTACGCGGGCCTCTCACTGTTGTGGCCTCTCCCGTTGTGGAGCACAGGCTCCGGACGCGCAGGCCCAGCGGCCATGGCTCATGGGCCCAGCCTCTCTGCGGCATGTGGGATCTTCCCGGACCGGGGCACGAACCCGTGTCCACTGCATCTGCAGGCGGACTCTCAACCACTGCGCCACCAGGGAAGCCCTATATTTGCTTTTTGCTATGCTAAGTTTAAGGTGCAGTGGGATATTCAGGTAAAGAATGATATTCAAGAGACACTTGAAAATGTGATCTTTCAACTCAGACTGGTAATTATTTAGAAGATATCTGCATAAAGGTAATAGCTAAAGGTATACAGTTGGATTGACTGTCTAAGAGTGAGAGAGAAAAGACTCAGAGGAGTCATCCTTGGGAAGTACTTCTCATAGCTAGAGGAGTAAAAGAGAAGTGTGTGGAGGAGGGGGCGGGGAGGAAGGAGGGATGAAGAACACGTTACCATAGAAACTACAGTGAAGTCACAGAGAGAGAGAAGTGAGAAGGGACCACTGGACTTGGCCATTAGGAATCATTGCTGACTTACGAGAGAACAATACGTGGAAGAGAAAACTAGATTGTGGATGCAAAGGAAAGAAGAAGTTATATGGGGAAAGGAAGCATTCGACTTGAGAGTACACTGTTAGTTCCGGAAGTTCAGGAATGTGAGGACAGAGATGTGATGGGGGCTCGAGGTGGGAGCAGACTTGTTCTTCCCCAGATAAATGACCACACATCAATGTTTAGTCAGAGATGCTTATTGTCTATTCATTAAGAAATAGAAAGCAATATTGGTGGAGGAGGCCGGAGGAGGGACTTTGGAACAAACTAAATTGAAAGTCAGGTTACAGCCATCCTAAAGTCATAGACCGTGTTATCTGTATGTGTGCAGTAGCATCTGTTTCAGCAGAGACAGAACTTATTTATCATGCATCAGCAGGCTGTGTGAGAGAGGGAAACCAGAAACTCCCCTTCTCCACTAAGGAAAACAAAGCACGATCAACTCTTTGAAAATAATTTAAAAGGTTTGAAAAAGTATTTTAGCAAGGAAAGAACACTAAGAAAAAAAAGTGTATGATAGCTTCCCTTTCTTGACTTTTCCACCCAAATGCACTCCAGGACAATGCCCAGGTGTATCATCAGAACACTTCCAATAACACTATCATTAGAACACTTCCAATAATACTATTAACACTGCCTGAGTTTATGGCATGTCTATCTGCACAGTGCTTTTTATTTTATAGAAAGCTCTCATGATCTCTTTTATCCTCCCAGAATCCCTGGGAGGTATTACTTTTTCTCTGTTTTATAAGGGAAGAAACTGAGAATCAGAAAGAATTGAGAGATTTTCCCCCAAATTACACAGCCAGGAAATGGTAGAGTCCCAAATCCCTTGCTCTTTTTTTTCTACACGTTTTCAAATTCCATTCACACGGTCTTCACAGCATAACACTCCATATATGGGATGACAAACCAAAGTGTAGCAAAGTGAGCGCCCTCTTTTCTATAATTCTATCAATATGGCCTAAAACTACATCAGTTTTGGGGCACTTTTATTAGGTCAAGTTTCTCACTGAATAGTATCCAGTGCTCCCTTTTCACCCCCATCATAAAGAGCCCCAGGGCAGAAGTTCTTAGGAATGTTTTTCCCTCCCTCCCACATCTGCCCAGTTCAACCAGGCCTCTGAAATGCATGAACAAGGCCTCAACACTTACTTAAACGTGCTCCAGATGGGTCAGGAGGCAGGAAAGCAATTCTCTCCTTCAATATCTAGTTTGGTCTAGTAGGAAGAAGGCCAGACTTGGAGGCTGCAGGCTCAGGTTTCATGCTCAAACTACCAGTCTAGCTCTGTGACCCTAGTAAAATCACTTTACACTCTGAGCACCAGTGCCTTGATCTGAAAAATGAGGATACTAATAGCTATTTTATAAGTTTGCCACAAAGATTCAGGGAAGCACTTGTGAAAGTGGCCCTGTGATGGGTTTGACATTCTGATACTCTGCTGTAGCTGCCTTGAAATTCTTAATAGTTTTTGAAGGAGGAGCTCTGTATTTTCATTTTGGACTGGGCCCTGCAAATTATGTTGCTGGTCCTGCCTGTATGTCCTTGGCCAAGTCACTTAACCTTTCTGGGCTCCAGTCCATAATTAATTAAATTCTTAGGAAAGAAATTGTTAGGAAAATTCTCAATCCTCCTTCTATCTACCTAGTAGCAAAATTTGACAGGTTGATCACTCCCTCCTCCTTGAAACATTTTTTCCACTTGACTTCCAGAACACTACACTTTCCTGGTTATTCTCTGCCTCACTGGCTGCTCCTTTGCTGTTTTTTCCCTAATCTATTAGCATGTCCAAAACTAAACTCCTGATCATCTCCTGCAAGCCTGCTCCCCCCAGTCTTCTTTGTCTGTTAATGGTATCTCCATCTTTCCAGTTGCTCAGACCAAAACCCTTGTCATACTCTTTGATTCTTTATCACTCACTGCATATCCAGTTTGTAAGCTACTCCAAAGCCTGACCACTTCTTCATCACTCCCATCACAGTCCAAGCCTTAATCATCTGGATTCTGCAGGATCCTTCTAACTGGTCTCCCTGCTTCCACCTCCTCCCCTGTCCCCATGGTCTGTTCTTTACATAGAATAATCCTTGAGAAATATGCCAGGGACTTCCTTGGAGGTCCAGTGGTTAAGACTTCATGCTTCCACTGCAGCGGGCGCAGGTTTGATCCCTGGTTGGGGAACTAAGATCCCGCATGCCAAGCAGCGTTGCCAAAAATTAAAAAAGAAAAAGTCAGATGGCATCCATCCTCTGTTCAAAACCATCCCATGACTATCCATCTCAATCAGAGTAGACATCCCTACAAGGGGCAATAAGCTATCTCTCTGAACCCACCTCCTACCACTCCCTCACCTCAGGCCATTTGCCAGTGCCTCTCTGCCTACAGTGCCCTCCCAGATGGCAGCCTGGCAGGCCCCTCACCTCCTTCAGTCCCGAACAACTGTCACCCTGTTTAAAATAGCAACCACCATCAACTTTCCTCCCTTGTTCCTTATCCTATCATTCCATGCTCACTTTTCTTTCTTCTTTTCAAAAAATTAATTAATTTATTTATTTTTGGCTGCACTGGGTCTTCATTGCTGCGCGGTCTTTCTCTAGTTGCGGTGAGCCGGGGCTGCTCTTTGTTGTGGTGCGTGGGCTTCTCGTTGCAGTAGCTTCTCTTGTTGCGGAGCACAGGCTGTAGGCACGTGGGCTTCAGTAGTTGTGGCACGTGGGCTCAGTAGTTGTGGCTCGCAGGCTCTAGAGCGCAGACTCAGTAGTTGTGGCGCACGGGCTTAGTTGCTCCGCAGCATGTGGGATCTTCCTGGACCAGGGTTCAAACCCATGTTCCCTGCATTGGCAGGAGGATTCTTAACCACTGCGCCACCAGGGAAATCCTAACTGCTATATCTTCAGCACAGAGGTCAGTGCCAGTGAATGACAGTAGAAAGAGCTCTGGAACAGATGATGGTATTACTAAGTAACAGCAGCATCAGCCCCTCTGAGCGTATAAAGTACTTTCACAGGCTGCACACCCATGAGGCTGGCCCTGCATACAGGAGTGAGGGCATTTATGGGGACTGCTCTGGGCTAAGCCTCCTACTAGATTATACTGTGGGGATAGAAAGGTGAATCAGGAGTGGTAACCACCCTCAAAGAGTTTGTGGCCTAGAGAGAGGTACTATGTATATATGCAAATAACTCTAGAACAAGGCAGCTTTTGTTAAAAATATCTGGCCTTGAATGCCTAACATCTCACATACTGCTAACGACTCTAGACTTCACTACAGAGGGAAAGGACAATGAACTATGGCTTGTGAATTTACTGACTGGCTATTTTTGTCCCAGACAAGTTCCTGCTGTGGCCTGCTTATCACAACAGAGACACCTTGCCTAACTTCCAATCTAGTTTGCTCCAAACTCCCTCCACCTGCCCCCTCCACCCAGTATTGCTCTCTAATTACTGTTAACTTGAGACCCCACCCTCATACAGTCCCTCCACATTCTGCTCCTAGATATCAGAACATGGGGTGGAATCAACTTAGGCAGGCTGCAGCAGGGTGAAAAGGGTCTAAATATTATTTTCCTCCAATAAAGATGTGCATATCTCTATGGGCGTACAGTACCCAGAACTCAGGGACTAACATCGGTCCACCTTCGTCCACCTTTGTAGTCTGACAGCCTTGCTCAGTACATGGCACAGAGGAGGCATTCAGGAAGGTTTGCTGAATCGTTGAACTGGGTCTTACAAGCTTTAAGAATAATTGTATTTAAGAAGTAATTCTGTATCTTCTGTAAGACGTCCTAGAAGTATTCTAAAAGGTTATCTTATTTCATTATCATAAGAAATAACCTAATCAGTAAGAATTAAAACATATCAAATAAAGCGACTAATTTAAAATGCCAGTTTAAGTTATAAAACACTCTTGTTTTATAATTTTCAAAGCTACTTTAGTTTGTATTTGAGTTTTTAAAACCCTGTATCTGAAAATCCAAAAATTATCATGAGATAAATTACAAGTTACACTTTCCATTCCTTATAGGACTTCTTGGAATAGGGACTCCCTGGAGTTATCTGAATTTTTAGGTAGAGATTAACTTATGAGAAAGACTGGGGAACCGAGAAACTTAAAGCTAGAGCTTAGGATCTAGTAATTAAATACCACATTAAGTTTTGGTGGTAAGCCCTTGAGTGCTTGTTATATAATTCTCAATATTTTTCAGTGTGTTTGAAAAACCTGCTTCTCTCATATGTTCACATCACACATACATTTTCATACCCAGGTAAGATGAAGCATAACAAGATGACCCATCTTATAATCAGTAAGATGTGGTGCCACCAGTAAGTAAGAAAATTTGGGGCAGGTAAATCTTCCCCCTCCTTGGTTCTCAATTTCTCTGTGTATAAATAGGGGGAGGGACTAGATGGTTTAGGAAGAGATGCTAATGCCTTAAGAGTCTATGGAAGTAGAGGGCATCTACTCATATTATAAAGGTTCTCTCGTTATAAAGGATTCCCTTCAGGTTTTCTCTGAGTTCTTTAGTGCATTTAAACTGTGACTTGACTTACCAAAATCTTGTCACTATATTTTTATTACTAATAACAGCAACTAACACTTACTAAGCAGGTTGAATATGCTAGGCACCATGTATTCAATATGACAGGCACATATGAAATGCATTATTTGATTCAGTCATCCCAATAACCTCATGAGGTACATACCAATATTGTCCCATTTTGTAGGTAGGTAAACTGGCTCCAAGACTAAGTGGCCTAAGGTGACTGAATTAGGGAATGTGGCAACCCTGGAATTCAAACTCTCTTCACTTCAATATCTGACTCCAGATACAGTGTTAACCCTGCATCTCACAGACTGTTTGCCTGTAATAGGAGGTGGTCAGTGTTCCTTTCCTTGGTGAACAATCCTGATCCTCTGTGCCTCTTTGCCTTCACAAATCGGGTGACCGATTGAAGATGGGTGATTCCTTTGGTTTCAACTTAATTTCTGTGACATAATATGCTGATATTTTCATTAAGAAATGCTTTTTTACTTTCCCTGGATGAGTCACAGTGGATTTCACTAGTTATCTTGAGTCACTTGTGAATGATTAGGTGAGCAGAAGAGGGTTCAAATTTGCTTTGAATTCCCAATTTAGTTCTTTATGTCTAGTATCTAAGTCTAACAGCAAGACTTTCCATTACTTTGCATCAGGTTAAGATGAAAAAATGCCACATGCAGGAAAACAATATAAGATTAATTTCACATCTTCATAGTTTTCACATTCATAATATTCACTTTCACAAGAACTGTGTGAAGTGGGCAAGTCAGGAATTATTCACCCACTTTGCAAATGAGGAAGGATAGTCACGAAAGGGGAAGTGATTTGTTCAAGGACATTGAGCTGGTTAGGTGCTAGACTTGGTGTTCTTCCTATACTATGCCACCTCTGTATGTAAAAAGGAACATCGGACTCAGGTACTTCTTAGCAGACCCAAATGACTGCCATACCGGTGGCTGTGACGTACCAGCCTGTGGCTGCAGGGCTGCCTGTATAACTAGCCACTATGGTGGAGGAGGACATAGCACCAGCTGTGCCCCTGCTCACACCTGTGCAGTATGATAAAGAAAGTAGAAGTAGCCAGCAGCTGTGGTCCAACTAGATAAAACTTTTAGGCAGGAAGTCAAGTGACAAGTGAACTTGGGTATGTGTGTGTTTTTAACTGTTAGTTACTTTTGACATTTTAAAAAAGGGTTCTTGTGGAAGTCAGACCAAACAGCAGGAAGGTATTGCAGCAAGATGGATTTGGGAAAGGACCAGTCTCACTTGATGCTCCATCAGACACCTGATCCTCATCAGGAAGAGACCCATGTTCCAGGTAATGAAAGAGACCTTAAGAGGTAGTGGCTGTTGGGAAGGATTGGACTATGATTATTTTCCTCTTTTTATGGCTCTGGCAAAAAAGGGGCATAATTGGATACGTTCATATATTAGAATGGAAGAATTGGGGCTATATAACTTTCTGAGGTGCCTTCTAGCACTGAGATTCTAATAAGCCAGAGAAACACAAGGAAATAATAAATAAATTATTAATAATATATATAAATGAAAGATAACGAAAATACCCAATACCAGATAGTTGTGGTAAAACAGATACAACCATATACTTCTTTGGTAGTGTAAGTATAGTGAAACTTTTGGAACGGGATCTGGCAATAAGTAGCAAGAACGATAATAGTGTTTATTCTTTTGACTCACTAATCTTAGTCTTTGGATCTATCCTAAAGCAGCATTTCTGCTGCTTTTGCAGAACCCTAGGCCTTGAGGCAGTGATTTAAAACTTTTTAATGCCATGGATCCCTTTGGCATTCTGATGAACCTCTAGACCCCTTCTTAGACTAAGAAGTCTAAACACATAAAATTAAATACATAGGATTATAAAGGAAACAATTATATTAAGATAAGTTATCAAAATAAAAAACTATGATATAATAATATATGTGCTTATTTATAGATGCATTAAATAACAAGATCTAGTGGTGGATCTAATTACCACTGTATCAAATCAAATATATCATCTCAAATAAATGATATTTTAAGGTATCTGCAATAACTGTCATGTTATATGAAGAAAATCTGTAATTTCTTTTTGTGACAAAATCACACACTGCTAAAACTACCGTGGTTTGTTACCTACATTCATAATTGAAGGAAATGGTCATTTAAATTAAAGATTGGTAAAAATAAAAGTATAATTTTCCCCCATCCAAGTTCACCATTAAGGACTTCTGTCCTAAAAACAAAAGGTGCCATGGTCCAAGGGGCATTTTCTCTTTTGGGGGTCCTGGTGCAAATTTGAAATCATTCTATAGTCTCTAAGAAGTTCTACATCAAAGACCAAGTTAACTTTTCACAAACTTGGATGGCAACAGAACCTTTCTTGATATTAACTTTAATATTCCAAAGAACTTGGAGAAACATCATCCAAAGGAAAAATATACAAAAGAAAAAAAAGAAAAATATTCATGTGTACATGAAGTATTTATTATAATTTGATCTACAATGGCAAAAAAAAATAACTGGCAACAACCTAAATGCTCAATACGAGTGGAGTGAGTGGATAAATGAGAATACATCAACTCAATTAAGTATCATGTAACTGCTAAAGTTATAATTATGAGGACAAGATGATGGAATATATTTTTGATGTATCAGGTTAATAAATGATAAAACTGTGGTATGCCATCATTGCAACTTTGTTTAATATAGGGACTAGATGAATACAAGGAATAAAATGAAAACAGGTTATAGGATGGCAGAACATGGCTGATTTTTTTCTTTTATGTTTGTACAATATGTACACTATTTTGAAAAAATTAATAGGTTGGTAGCACACTTATGTACAAATACTGACCTTTTCGTTTAAAAAATGTTGACCGAATGTTTGCTCCCAGGCATTCTTCAGAGATACAAGAATAAATAAGATATAGTTCTTGTCCTCAAAAGGCTAGGAGGAAAAACTTACACACCCAGTAAGGGGATTCTACCATTTTTCTATAGGACTCTTTTCCTGTTAATGCCACAATTCATCATTATCTCCCATAACTTTCATTTTGATCCTACAGAAGTCATTGGAACTTGGAGTTTAAGAAACAGAGAGCAACTCAGAAAAAGAAAAGCTGAAGTGCAAGAAAAGCAAACTTCACAATGGCAATTTGGGTATGGTATTGCTGCAAGGGGAAAGGAACTGATATTTATCTAGCATATGCTACTTGTCAAGTGGTGCTGAGCACTTTTACGCACTATATTTCATCTTTCCAAAAATCCCATAAATTGGGAGCTGTTATCCTTATTTTACAAAAAAAAAAAAAAAAGAAACCAAGTCTCTGAAGGTTAAATCTCTTGCCTAAAGTCACCCATCTAGTAAAGTGATGGGAACAGAATCTTATTTATGGTCTCTTTTAATTACAGTACCAGGTGATCAAATTATGTATATTGTAGAGAGGCCTGGTGTTCAACCACCCTAGTAATATAACCATAGAAGTATCTTTTGGGAGCGGGAGACACCATTGAGAAGACCCCCAAGCTTGTTCTCCAAGCTTTCTATTAGTGAAATTCTTCTTGAATGAGTGTAGTTAACTCTCCATGGAGTAAACCAAAGCACTGTCTGTAAATGAGTGATGGAAGACTTTGAGAGTTCCTAAGTGTCCAAAGTCAGCTGTATGTAATCTCAGGAAGGGAGTACATGAACATGACTATAAATTAGGCAGCATCTAACTGCACCATTTAGAATATAACTGTGAAAACAGAGGTATTGCCTGCTTGGAAATAAAAAAGGGGAGCCCAAGGAGCCAAAGTACAGCATCCATCTGAGCCAGGGTTTCTCAACGCTGGTGGTATTAATGCTGTGGGTAGGCGACTTCTTTGTGTGGGAGGCTGTCCTGTGCGTTGAAGATGTTTCGCAGCATCACTAGCCTCTAGAAACCCACAGGACTCTCCCCTCCCCATTGTGACAACCAAAAATGTCTCCAGACCTTGTTAAATGTCTCCTGGGGTCAGGGGAGAGGAGGTAAAATGCTCCCAGTTGAGAACCACTGATCTAAGCACTCTTCTTCTTTAAAAATTTTTTAAGATTTAGATGTGTATTTCTTCTTTACTGTAAAAATGTTTCCTTCAATGGCAAAAATAACATAGGTATACATTTTTCACAGGGCCGGGCTCTGCTTTGTGAAAAAAAAACAAAAAAACATAGGTATACATTTTTCTAGGCATCATTTTTTTAAAAAACATACAGTGCAGATGTTTTAAGTACCTATTCCCACTGTGGACTGAGTATCGTCTGTTCTGCAACAACACATGTTTCTACAACACCAGTTAGCTCACATGTGATTGGTAAATAGGAGAATGATGTCAGTATAATGTGGAAATTGTGTTAGTTCATAATTTTTCCTACTCGGAAGAAGCCAGAATAGTGGGAATAGAGTTAAAACCTTCGCAGGAAAGGAAAAAGCTTGGCTGCTGTATAGACAGGGTCCTTTTCAGCCTTCATCCGGGGCTTCTTCCCCAGAGAAGGACATTAGTAGCCTTGCAATGATCTCCACACATAGAAGGTTGCACTTCCTCCTGTGCTCAACTTAGTGGCAGCCCTGCTGGCTCAGAGCACCCTTATTTGCATGATCTCAGCACTGAAAGCCTGCATTTACATTGTTGCTTTTGTGCATTTTTACCATCCCTGAGGCAGCCTCCAGCCATAGTAAGCTGCCTGTCTGGACTATCCAAGTTATCTCTACCTTGTCCCAATTACTGTTTATGCTAGTGCTAAAAAGTTGCATAGGATTTGAGTCATTTGCCCCAACTTTATTTTTTCCCCATAAGCACTGTCACTTTTAGTGCATGATTTTGCAGAAAGTGAGGTTTTTCAGGAATGCATATATGTTATAGCAGAAACTTCTGTACTCAAGTCCTCTGGCAGGTGACTCTGTTGAAGAACACACAATTAGTTCCCCTAATTCCTTACTCACCCAGCAACCTTCTGATCATTTCTTGCCTTCCCAAGTCTTTGCGTTTCTCACTGTTCATTTAAAAATTGGTCTTTAAGTTTACATATCAATCTCTTAGAGCTGGTTGATGAGCTCTGACCCTAGAAATGGAGCTGGTTTCAGTATGCCTATAGAATTGGGCTTCTGTGCTCATTGGTTTGAGGGGGGCAAGGCTGAAGAAGTCACTGGAGTAGGTGGAACCTTGGTGAGCCTCTTGGCAGCTGGCTGGCCTTGCTGTTGTGACACATATCTGTACTACTGAGGGCTGTCCTCACTACAACATTCTACACAGTGAAACCCTAGTTCCAGAGAGAAGCGGTAGAGTGTAATAGTTAAGAGCCTGGCTGCTAAAGCCAGATGGCTAAATGACTAGATTTGAAGAGTGGCTCCCTTACTTCTTAGCCATTTCACCTTGGGCAAGTTATTCAACCTCTCTGTGCTTCAGTTTTTCATCTACAAAATGGAGATAATAATAGTATCTACCACATAAGTTGATGTGAAGACTATATGAGATAACAGAATAAGTAAATTACTTAAAACAGTGCCTGGCATATAGGAAGCGCCATATATATGTATATGTATATTTCTGATATTTATATAAGAGTACTAGTTTCTATCTGGATGATTCATTCATATAAGTTATTACATGCAATTCTTAGAACAACCACATGAGGTTGGGCAGATACTATTTACTCCATTTTACCTGTGAAGAAATCAAGGCATAGAGAGTTTAAGTGACTTGCCCATGATCACATAGCTGATAAGTGACCGAGTACAGATTAAATTTTAGGCCACACAGATATATTTGTATCTTTTGAGAAACTACCAGGAAGAACATGGAACATTACTCAGATTTCCCTCATATAGAGATCTACATAGCAAATTATTTAGGATTTAATTTCTAGGATAATAATGTTGCCTGAAGAATTCACATACATCATCTTTTTAAAATCTGACAATAAGGACTTTATAATTTATCTTGTTACCTTGGTTACTTGGAATTAAACTTCCAAATGCTGAGGTACCGTATCATTTTTACCTTCTATATTATTTTTAATATTTATTTTAAACTGTACTATTACAATATGTACCTTTTTTATATTGACTTCAAACTGGTTTTGACGAGACAACCTTTAAAAAAATTTAATTATGGAAATTTTCAAACACACAAAAGTAGAATAGGGTATACATGTTTTAAGTGTACAAGGAACTGCAAGCATTGCATAGGTGTAAAAAACACGGGTTTTATCTCCAAAGACTGTCTTGTTTACTAAAAGAAATAGGGTTTCTCCAGAAATAACTACAGGATGAGGCAGCCTATGTTCTTTACCTTAAGCATAATCCTCATAATAAATCCTATAGGAGTGGTAAGCAGGAGAGCATTTCAGCCCTGTGGTCTGTTGGAGAAGGCTCCACGGGGCAGGTAGCATGAAACAGAATTTCAATAGGTTTAGAAAAATGATGAAATGCTTATTTATAGTATCTTTTTCTTCCCCCAAGTCCATCTATATTAGCCATCTGTATCTGGTTATATTTGCAGTACCTAACAATTTGTCATTGGCTGCAATACCCATGCATATCCTTTCATCTTCTAGATCTTTATCTATTGGTTCAGAGTATGTATAATATGACCACTCATGCCTTTCCACCAAGCTGCTTTACCTCAAGGAAGTGTTTTTGCAGCTTTGGAGCTTTGGACTCAGCTTTGGCCACTTAGCCTGCTTTACACAAGGCACTGTATTAGATAAGCAAGCCATATACATCATTCACCTGCAGGCTGCGCAGATGAGGAGCAGGCCTGCATTGCAGATCTAGGAACACAATCATATCAGTTTACCCAGGGTATAGAGAAATGAATTCACATAGACTAAACCCAAAGAGACTAGTATATAAACAAGAATGCCAGTCTATTAATGTATAACATCAACAATACATTTTCCATAACCAAACTTTAAATGTATGTTCTCAAATGCATGCAAACACACACACACACACACACACACATGCTACACTCACCAAGAAGGTTCCTGTTGAGGAAGGCATCAAAGACAAAAAGTCCTGAGGGTCATTTCCTCTCCCGACAATTGAGAGCATCTAGAACTGCTTCTTCATTTTACAAACAAGGAGACTGAGGCCCAGAGAGAGATTAAGTGACTTGTTCAAGGTCGTGCAACAAGGCAGTGGGAGTCCTGAGACTGTTATTACCAAATGTTTATTTGAATTCTGGAACCCTGTTGCTGACACTAATTCTGATTTCTCTATAGAGAGAAAAAACGCAAGCGGCAGAGAACAGGAAAAAGAAGTGAAAGAGGCAGAAAGAGACAACAAAATAGAGAAACGAAGGTGGAGCCTCTGTCACAATTAGAAAAGGAAATGATGGAGAAAGCACCAACACCTACAGAGAAAGAAACTGAACCACCCAGGAGTGTGACCGAAGCTCTCCTTCCGGTAGCCTCCATGCAAAGAGTTGTGCCCAAGAAAGATTTTTCTGAAATAGGTCAAGAAAGCATTATCCATCAGGAAAATTCTTCTGAATACCAAGAAACAGCAGTACAAAACCACCCTTCTGAAATACTCCAAGATGTGGCTGAATCTGAAGACCTCTCTCCTAAAATGTGCCAAGCAATAGCTGTATTTCAAGACCATCTTTCCAAAATGCGCCATGATATGGCTCAACCTGAAGACCTCTCTCTTAAAATGTGCCAAGAAACCGCTGCAGCCAAAGCCCTTTCTTCTAAAACATCTGAAGATATAGCTGACCTGGAAGGATGCCCTCTTAAAGCATACCCCAAACCAGACGTGCCTAAAGGCTACACTCTTGAAACATACCAAAAAAGAGCTGAACCTGAGGAACACAATTCTGAACTAGGTCAAGGAATAGCTGAGACTGAAAATTTTGTTCCTAAAGCACAAGAAATAGCTGTGCCTAAGGAGCTTTCTATAAAAACATACCAAGAAACAGTTGAACCTGAACACTTTTCTCATAAAACATATAAAGAAATTGCTGGGTCTAAAGCCCCCTCTCATATAACAATCCAAGAAACACCTGGGTCTGAAAAATATTCACCTGAAGTATACCAAGAAACACCTGGGTCTGAAGAATATTCACCTGAAATATACCAAGAAACAGCTGGGCCTGAAGACTATGCACCTGAAATATACCAAGAAGCACCTGGGCCTGAAGACCTCTCTACTAAGACATATAAAGATAAGGATGTGCCTGAAGAATGTTTTCCAGGACTGTACCAAGAAAGAGGTGGGCCCCAAGACCAGGATCCTAAAGCACACCAAGAAGATGCTAAGGATGTTTATATTTTTCCTTGAGGTAGGTTTTTTTTAATTGGGGTCAAGCTAGTGACATGCCACTTATTTGTGTTCCCTGTTCATAATCAGAGTACCAGATAGGTTTATCTCCCTTGCAGCGGTGATTTATTGCTTTCTTTGACAATCCTGGGTTATCCCACTTATCTCAGTGGGTATCATCAACGTCTTTGGCTAGTTTCAAGTGAAAAATGTTTTTCATTCAACCAATATCTGTTGGTATATTACCATATAATTAAAAGAAAATCATTGAAACTATAAGTGTGTATAGTGGGTACTTGTACATACTATCCATTTTGGGAAGCTTTAGCCAGTGTAGAAGAATGAACCCCACATAGAGTGAGTTATGTGCAAAATATTTTAAAGGACAATTACATTTAGATTAACAAGAAAACTTGGTGAATAAAGTTTTCTCTAGAAAATTAAAATTTCCTGGCAAACTAAAGGTAAGTAAATTCATGGTACAAGCTACCGAGGGAGATACAAAGACATAAAATATGATCCTGGTAATAGGGAACTCATTCTTGTAGGGCTTACCAGGCTTACCCCAAACCCTTTCTATTTAAATATTTGCTCCTGAAAAGCTTTCTCCTCTGCATAGCATTTAAGAAATAATGTGACCTTTCTTCAGTTTGACTTGTCTCGGGGACATAACTGAGAGCCTTGATTCTCTTTGTGCAATACTGTACACAGTATAAGAAATGGGCTGTCTAGCAGACCATAGCTATCCCCAGGGAATTGTGTTCTAAAGAAATCCCTTTGGTAGCTTATTTTCTCTTTCTCCTAAAATATGAGTGCAACAAAAACCTGGGGTTATTGTATTCCAAGTAATACAGGTTTTGAGGAAATACCTTTTAAAAAATTACAGTAAAAGCAGACATCTGAAGCACTCCTTGTACTGACAGGAGTCCCCTGATGGAGAAGCAGCTCTAATAAACACAGTGCCCAATTCTAAGAGTTTCATTTTAAACCCAGCAAGGTTAAGATGGGCAATTAATTAATGCTTATTTTGTTTTGGGCTTTGTCTTACCAAACAAGTGGAAATACCTACCTTTTTGCTGATTATAAAATTGTCATAATAATAAATTATAAATGTTTATTATAATAAATTAAAGCAATATATAAGTGACTGTAGAGTAAAAGTCCCCTATAATACCATCTCCTATCTCTGATCCCAAGGATAAGTTTTTGTTTTGTTTTAACAAATGAGATGGTATCAATACAATACATTCCATTTTATAACCTGCTTTTTTTCACATACAATATATATTGTGGCCATCTTAATGACATCTTTTGTAACAATTGTACAGTATTATACGTACAATAATTTATTCAACCAATCCCTATAATGATGAACACTTAGATTACTGCCAAGTTTTGCTATTACAGCAATGTTCAATGAACATCATTGGAAGTAACATTTATTTAAATAACATTTATTTGGCACTTTCTATCTGCCAGACACTGTATTAAACATTTCATGTGAATCACTTTATTCAGTGTTAAAAACCCTAGTGGATGAATAATATTATCCTTATTTTATAGATAAGGAAACTAAGGCACTGGAAGCTTAAGTTGGTCTGATTACTTCCTTTGGACAAATCCCTAGAAGTTGAATTCCTGGGCCAAAGGGTACCAGCATTTAAAGTCTGGATATATTCTGTCAGACTAGCCTCCAAAAATGTTGTAGCAATACACAGAAACCAAGAATTTATGTAAGTGCCTGTTGCCCATGCCCTTGACAACACTGCACATGATTGTTTTAAAAATCTATGCCTATTATGCTAGGTTAAAAAAAAAACCTAATTGTTTTAATTCCCACTTTTTTATGACTAATGCTGCTAGGCATGTTTTTATGATTATTATGAATTCAGTTTTTTTCTTTTGAGAATTGCCTGTTTGAATCCTTGTTCCATTTTATATTTGGGATATCTACCTTTTTGATTGATTTTAAAAATCTCTTTAAATAATAGTTATTAAATCTTTACCTACATATAAGTTGTAAATATTTTTCTAGTTGTTGCTTGTGGTTTAACTTTGTTTATAGTAGTTTGGCATTCTATATGACAAAATTTTAATGTTAATTTTTAGTTATTCAAACCTGTCACGATTTTAATTCTTAATGATTCAAACCTGTCAGTCTTTTCCCTTATGGCTTGTGGTCTGCTTAGAAAGGCCTTTATAACCTTAAGATTAAAGGAATATTCTATTGTTTCTACAACATTTACTGTATCTTAATATTTAAATCTTTAATTCATCTGAGATTTGTTTTTGTGCAAAGTGTTAGGTAGAGTTTTTTTTCTCCAAGTGGCTAGCCAATCATCCCAATACCATTTATTAAATGTATTTTTGTATTTTATTTTATTTTACAGAAATGAAGGAAAAACCCAAAGCAGAAGAACCAGAGATACCAGCAATTCCGAACGTTCCTCAAGAGATTCACCCAGAAAATGAAATTTATAGTTGTTTTGCTTTAACAATGTGCAACCATCATAGCTGTCCAACAAAATTCACATCTTAGTACATTATATGTGTGATTTTTCTCAAAATATGGTAGAAATCTCTACAATATTCATTAATATTTTAACAGTGGTTTCCCCCCATATATAGATCACATCTGAAAGAGAGAACTAATGTGATTTTTCAGGCTCTACCACATAGACAACATCCTGCTAGTGTGTGTGTGTCTGTGTGCACAACCACGCGTGCGCACGCGTGTGTATGTGTAGGTATATTAGGGAGAGGATAGTGGTGGGAACAGACTTAAGAATTAGTCCTGCCCTTAAGAATTAGTCAAATAATAAGTCAAATAAGAATTAGTCAAATAGACTTAAGAATTAGTCCTGCCCTTAAGAATTAGTCAAATAAATGTTTGTTTTCAGGGGAAAATTACTGAGCCCTCCCTTTTCCCATTTTTAAGTCTGAACAATTAAAATTTGAGGAAATATATAGTTTTCTTATAAACTTTGTTCAATTACTAATGTAACAATAACATCAAAATCTTATTCAGCCTTCAGATGGCTTTTAACAATTTAACAATTTTAACAATTCTTATTCTGGGACTCCTTCAAAGATATTTTGGAGTGATGAATGTAGTTGTGTATTTGAATTTTGATTTTCTATTTTTACTTTTTATACATTGCAATTGTGAAAAATGTACATTAAATCATTATCACATGTTTGTGTGGACAGCATCATGGTAAGCACTGTGAGGGTTAGAAGACCTAATAACACATAGTCCTTGCCCACTAGGAGTTTAATCTAGTCTCGTGGGGGAATAAAACAGAAAACAAATAATTACAAAAGAAAATAGTAATGCTAGTGCCATTTGAATTAGAAGATACAACAGAGGGAATGCTCACTTTTTTGCTGGAGTGACCCGAAAAAATTACACATGAGTGGAGCCTTGAAAGATGGAGAGGATTTGTAATATAGGTGAGGATAGCAGCATTATTGTATGTGACACAGAGAAGGGTGAATTAAAGACATGTTCAAGAGAACTGCATGCAATCTACAGTTAATGCAGGGGCCGTGTGGAATAGCAGGCTAGCAGGCTGAAAATTATTGTATTATTGGAGTGTATGGAATTTTGCTTGCCTAACTAAGAAGTATATTATTTACTTGGGTAATGGGGAACTAAGTAAGACTTTTGAACAAAGAGATGGCAGTTTTCTTATTTCAGGAATATTTATCTGGTGATAATGGTCAGGATTAACTGAAAATGACGAGAGACTGGGGGCAGGAGTAGAAACTATTCTGGGCAGGAAGATGTCTGAAAATCTTCCCCAGTAAGATGTTACGGAAAAACCAGAACGAACTTTTTGGCCAATCCAATATTTTTGAGGGGAAGAGGTTTGTTTTCAGTTTTCCTTCTGTTATTACAGAGGACTCAAAATAAAGGAGATTTCTGCAAATGGTTCAGCAAGGGCACAACTATGCAAGCTCTCCATATAGGCACTGTTCTAGGTACTAGGCTAGAGTGAAGAACAAGACAGGATCCCAGTCTCTCAAGCATTCATGGTGTAGAACAGTGGTTCTCAACCCTCACCATATATTAGAACCACTGGGGAAGATTTCAAAATCACAGTTGCCCAGGCACCTCCCCAGGGATTCTGATTCACCTATCTAGGGTGACATCAAGACATATTTATTTTTTACATTGTTTTTTGCTCTAAATAATTTTTGAGGAATAATTTTAGAATTATATAAAAGTTGTAAAGATAGTACAGAAGTTCCTATATAGCTCTCACCCAGTTTACCCTAATGTTAATATCTCATATAACCACGGTCCATTTATCAAAACTTAAGAAGCTAAGAGTGTTACATTACCATTAACTAAACTACATATATTATTGGGATTTCATTAGTTTTTCTGCTAATGTCTTTTTTCTGCTTCTGGATGCAATCTAGGCTACAACATTGCATTTAGAGCAGTGGTCCCCAACCTTTTTGGCACCAGGGATGGGTTTCATGGAAGACAATTTTTCCACGGAGGGTGGGGGATGGTTCAGGAGGTAATGGGAGCAGTGGGGAGCGATTGGGGAGCTGCAGATGAAGCTTCACTGGCTCGCCTGCCCGCTGCTCACCTCCTGCTGTGCGGCCTGGTTCCCAACAGGCTGAGGACCAGTACCGGTCCATGGCCTGGGGATTGGGGACCCCTGATTTAGAGTATTTTAATGGCTCTCCAAATGATTCTAATGTGCAGCTAGGGTTGAGGACCACTGGTATGGTGGGAGGTTACAATGCTATTTCCCTCCTATTTGCCACACCCTCTCCCACAATAAAATTTCCCCCCTCAGCATATATTAATTGAACAATGATTACTCATATCCCATTGTATTACTCAAGTAACAGTAAATATTGAGGACAGCACACCATATGATAGTCCCTTACATCTGGATGGCACTTCAGAACTTGTACTTTCAAATACATTTTTTAAAATTTGATCTGCACAAGAATCTTTGAAATAGGCTGGGCAGTGATTATCATTCCCATTTTACAGATGAGGGGGTAACTGCAGAAAGGATGAGTACTCACCCAAAGTCTCATCTAACTTCCTCAGTGTTCTTTGTGATGGTTTTCAATCTTTGGAAATCTTGTCTCAATTTTACCTGCCAGGGTGGGTCAAGATTAGAGAAAGAGTAAACTGAAACCTCAAGTTCTAAAAGTGTTTCATTAAGATGAATCTTATGAGATTTGCATATGTACAATGTACAGGGGCACAAAGGTGAAAGAGATAAGGAAGTAGATGATATGAAGAAATATAGTACATTAGAGGAAGAGGGGTCTTCTCTTTCTACCTTTTAGGACCCTTTCTGCTTACTTTCTTATCCCACTCCCTATATAGACATACAGACTCTGCTTTCTCACTATTCTCATTCAAACACCAGTGTGTATCTAAAAATGTTCCAGTTTTCTTCTTGGCTTAGAGCCTTCATGTCATAGAATTAAAGTTTTGCAAGAATCCATCTAGCCCTACTTTGTGCTGCCCTCCACTCGTGGGTAGAATGGTTGTTCTTTAAAATCCATGAATCTTATGATATTAAATCTAATATGATGTGTGAGAAGATCCAAAGCTTTAATTGATATTCAAAGGGATCCTTCACTCAAATGAAAGATTAAGAATCATTACACTGAGAAGTGTTTCTCGAAGTGTAGACAGATGACCACCTGCCTTGAATCATTCGGGTTTTTTTAAGGCAGATTCCTAGGTCCTAGCTCCAGAGAAAGGGTTGTCTCATAAACTACAGATAATCGTATATAATAGTTATTTATATAATCATATATCCTCTAGACAGGATAACAGAAATTTCAAATCATATAATGAAAGGGCTACATATTTAAGTTCCTGTTTTCCATAAAGAGAAATTTTTCCTTTAAATGAAGTAGCAATCTACTTCATCAGTGTCTCCAATTCTGCTTTGCATTTCAGAACTTGTCACACTTGGTAATATATTTTTGGTGTGATTATCATTATATATGTTATCTAAAGCAAGGAGGGAAAATACCTCATTTTCTACAGGAGTCTGTCCACAAATTAAGCAAGACTATCACTTTTAGCAACACCTCCATCTAGTGGCAATTTGCAGCTATTACGGCCTCAGTTTTACAACGTGTATAGTAGCTCAGTGGTTCTCAAACTTGTTCTTGTTTCATCAGCTGCCCAGAATTGTTCCCTCCTCGAAAAAGAATAATGGTATTCTTTTCCAAATTTTCACGTGGAAAAAAACTATCAGAGAACACGTAGGTGTATGAATTTTATCAATTTTTAAAGTTTTTGTTTTAAAACCCACAATCTTCTCTATTTTTGTCATGATTTTAAATACACGGACACGCTGTTGGTTAAATTTAAACATGTTTTACCTACAGAAATTCTCTCACAAATAACCTGCAATAACTTGAAATGCATACCCTTTTGAACACTTCCTTTTCTCATGTATAAATTAAAATGTTTGCTGAATTTCGCAAAATGTCAAAACAAAAAACAAAACCCTATAATCTTCTCTTTAAATCTTTGGCTCCTTCTGATGGTTACTTTCTGCTAGTGGTCTATTAGTTCATGACAAATGAACAGGTTTAGGAACAGCTTTTCATGGTTGTTGAAGCTTTTCAATCTGTGGAGTTTTATGGTTTTGAATAATTTATTTTGCAGGCAGTATGTCCCCCCTCTCCCCATGAAGCAACAGGATAAAATGCTCAGAAGTAGAATTATATATACAGAGAAACTTGATAAATACACAGGTGAGAGATGACGTTACAAGTAAGTGGGTAAAAGGCCAGGCTAGTGGTGCAGGGATAACTGGTCATTGCATGGGATGAAAACTGACTCTTGTTGGCCCTCAACTTTTTAGAGCTGCCCAGAAACAACGACTACAATCCCCTCAATGTGTATGGCATGTTGACTCAGTTTCATTCTCGCTTCATTTCTTGTGAGGTATGGAGCACAAGGAACAGTCCCCACTTCTTACCCATTAATTTGGTGTGGGGCTACCCATCCATTAGATTTGAAATAAGGTTTACTTGGGGTTCCTTTCTGACAAAACATCGTTTTTCTTGTGGAAAAATGGGAGCATACAGAGAAGTATAAATGACCATCTGTGTATTCCCACCATTCAAGAAGAATTAACGTTTAATAACATCCGATCATCTTGCTATGTGATAATTGTATATACATACTACTTTTATTTAAAAATTAGCGTCATGCACTGGATATGTAGGTTGATTATTATTTCGAGAGAGACATCTTTATGCATAAATCTTCATCGACGTGCCCCCCTTGGAAAGGGTGGTAACTTGGAGCTTCTGACTGCCCTGAAAGGGCGGGCAACTGCAAGGGATCCGCGGGATACAGCAGACACACGTTCAGAAGCAGAACGAGGGATCCAGGCCCTAATCGCCACCTAGCGGTGGCCTCCGGCGCCGCCCGCCGCGCGCCGCACTTCTCCCGCACTGCGCAGGCGCCATGCATGGAGACCGGAAGCGGAAGGCTTGAACGCGTTGGGTGGGCACCTGTGAGACCACTAGCCATGCGCGACTTGGAGGAGCCCGGCCCTCGACCCACAGTGACCTCGTGCGGGTGCGTGAAGCCGGCTCTGGAGACAGGTAACTTCTAAGAGGCTGAAGGTTCCGCACTCCGAAGAGCCCTAAGTGCAGGGAGCCGACTTCACTGCAGGGAGGGACGGCAAATGCGAGACCTAGAATGGACGTGGGTCGTTTTTCCTGATTATTGGAAGGCACGGGTCATGTGCTTAGGAGACCACGTGATGTGTCTTAGGCGAGCGGGATGACATCATCTCTCCTGTTCTGTTCTTGGTAGCTAAGGTGGCCTGGTCTTGGCAGAACAGCTACGTGCAGTGTAGTGGCCTTTGTCTTGGGGAGTTCTCACCCATAAATGAGAGATAGGATATATACAGCAGGTGTTCTGCCGATTCGGGATTAATGCCACAAGAGAGAAGCAACCTGTGCTGCAGGAAGCGTAGGAAATAGTTTTAAACTGGGTATTGAAAGATGGCATGAGTTTGTTTCTCTTTATTTTCACCCCTATTTTTAGGGCAGAATATATTAACTTTAGAAATCCGAGGAAGCAAATGGAAAAAAGATGAAAGTAATCGGCCATTACCCAGAGAAAACCACTGTTAATTTTTGGTGTCTACTTTCCATAATAGTTTCAGTGCCTACACACTAGAAACATGAGGTGATATGCGACACCATTGTTTTATAACTTCAAAAAAAACCTTAAGGACTTCCTTGGTGGCGCAGTGGTTAAGAATCCACCTGCCAGTGCAGGGGACACGGGTTCGAGCCCTGGTCCTGGCAGATTCCTACATGTTGCAGAGCAACTAAGCCCGTGCACCACAACTACTGAGCCTGCGCTCTAGAGCCTGCGAGCCACAACTACTGAAGCCCTCGCGCCTAGAGCCCATGCTCCACAGCAAGAGAAGCCCCCGCAACGAGAAGCCTGTGCACCGCAATGAAGAGTTGCCCCCGCTTGCAGCAGCGAAGACCCAACGCAGCCAAAAGTAAATAAATAAATTTAAAACAATAAAACAAAACTTTGATTTGAATCCCAGCTCTACATTTATTAAAAACAAAACAAAACTTAAGGTTCATGAAAATCTTTCCATGGCAATTAATAATGTTAATTTTGAGAAGTTGCACACTATTTTATTTTATAGATGTGCTCTTATTTAACCAGTTCCCTATTGTTGGGCATTTAGGTTATTGCTGGTTTTCATTGTTCTAAATGAAAGTTTTGAAACTAAAGTCTTTGTGTATGTTCTAAATGTTTAACTTGAATTTCTAAAAGGTATTGTTACATGGTCAACGGTTGTGCCTGTTAAAAAAAATTGTTGCATACTGCCAGATTATAGGTTTGATAGTTTTTTTAAAATTAATTCATTATTTATATTTTGGGCTGCTTTGGGTCTTTGTTGTTGCACGTGGGCTTTCTCTAGTTGTGGTGAGTGGGCTACTCTTTGTTGTGGTGCGTGGACTCCTCATTGCGATGGCTTCTCTTGTTGCAGAGCACAGGCTCTAGGCACGCGGGCTTCAGTAGTTGTGTCACTCAGGCTTAGTAGTTGTGGCACATGGGCTTAGTTGCTCTGCGGCATGTGGGATCTTCCCAGACCAGGGCTGGAGCCCGTACCCCTGCATTGGCAGGCAGGTTCTTAATCACTGAGCCACCAGGGAAGCCCCAGGTCTGATATTTTGACAGGCAGGAAAGAGCAGGGCTCAAAGGTCTACAGAGCATGGGGTCTGGGAGCTGTAAGTCAGAAGTGTTGGATGGGGGACTTCCCTGGTGGTCCATTGGTTAAGATTCTGTGGTCCCAGTGCAGGGGGCCAGGGTTCGATCCCTGGCCAGGGAACTAGATCCCACATGCATGCCCCGACTAAGATCCCGCACGTGGCAACAAAGATCCCACATGCCACAACTAAGACCCGGCACAGCCAAATAATAAATAAATAAATAAACAAACACAAGGAAGAGTAGCCCCCACTTGCCAGAGCTAGAGAAAAGCCTGTGCGCAGCAACGAAGACCCAACCCAGCCCAAAATAAATAAATAGTTAAATAAATAAATAATAAAAATTTAAAAAAAGAAATATGACAGCTGTTAATAGTGGGAAACAAAAAGTTCAGAGAGTAGCGAGACATAAGGAACTCAGAATCCGGAGGACTGGTGTAGTGTGTTTTGAGGAGGGGAGGGACTGGCAAAGGGAAGACTAATTATAACAAGGGTAATTTAATAGTCCGGGCAAGAGGTGAAAAGGACCTGGACATTTCTGTCTGCACAAGACTTGTTGATAAGACTTGTGTACAGAAAGCCTCTGCATTAATAACTTGTTGGGTTTTTTAAATTATATGGTTAGTACAGTTGTAATATTGTTAAATTGAGGGAAGAGCCTGTGTAAGGGCTTTAAAAATCTCTCCTTACTGAGCACCTTCTGTTGTACTAGATACTTTACATATTTTAGTCATCTTTCCAAGATAGGATGATTATCCTTGTTTTATAGCTGAGAAAACTGGATTTAGAGAGGTAAGCAGTTTTGCCCAAGGTCATACAGCTAGTGTTACGGCCCTGTGTTGTTTTCGTCCTTTTTCTCTTTTCATACCAGCCATAGGCCCCAGGGAAACTTCTCCCTCTTTCCATGTGGTTCTCATGCCAGTACTCCTCTGACATACCTGTGCTCTCCCTATTCTGCATGTATGTAAGGCAGTTTGATGTAATTGTTGATTTACTTGTCCACTCTGTCAATGTACTGCACACCTTGATGGTGAGAACTGGTTCTTGTTTATGCCTGTTCCCAGGCACTCAGCACAGTGCTTAATGTTTTCTTTTTGTTTGTTTTTTGAGATATGAGGCAAGAGGAAGAAGATCAGAAATCCCTTGGGTGGATGTTCTCAGGCCTCCACTTCAAGGAGAGCATTCAAGCAGAATTTATATTTGGAAATCATTGAGCATTTATATTTCATAGCATTTAATATCCCAAGAACCGGGGCACAGAGAATAAATAAGTTCCAGACGTATTAGAATATGGTTAAGTTCCGACGTTTATTAGATGGATAGTTGATATGTTGAGAGTGGTCCCAAACATTTGAGAGTGACATAGCTGAGGGACTCCTTCCAATGTAGCTCGTTCAGTTCATTGCTTACCCAGTATTATCTTGCTTATGTTCTTATAGAGGTGAACAAACAGGGTTGGAATAAATCTAATTGGTTACAACTTATATTTATCATAGCATATGTATAGCCTGTGAAAAACAGGTATAGACTGATTCAATGAAGTGATAGCTCAAGTTAGTTATAAACTTTAGACCCCCAATCAGTCAAAGGCAAAAGTCTTTGATCATTACTACAGATATGACATTTCCCATGATATTGAAGCATATTGTGAGTTTCTCTCAATCAACCGTTAACTCCACTGTGATAAGAGTTCTTGTTTTGTATTTTTTCCCCAAACTTAGCACAATGTCTGGCAATTGTAGACACTTGGAAAGTGTTTGTTAAATAAAGCAGAACATAACTGACTAGGGTAGGAGCCCTTTTTGGCCATTTTTCTTCATGATATTTTTATGAACACCAGAGAATTGTTTGACTTCAGTTCCTTCATCATTAAGATGTTTACTATATCAATTCCACAGAGCATAGGTGAAGGTTTAAAAAAAAGAGTGCCTGTAAATGTAGTTGGAAAAAAATTTAAAGTCATCAAAAATGTACACAGTGTCGATGGATCTTAGAATCATAATATTGAGAGAGAGAAAGCAAGTCTGAGAAGATACCAGTTTTTTTTTGTGTGTGTGGTACGCGGGCCTCTCACTGTTGTGGCCTCTCCCATTGCGGAGCACAGGCTCCGGACGCGCAGGCCCAGCGGCCATGGCTCACGGGCCTAGCCGCTCCGCGGCATGTGGGATCCTCCTGGACCAGGGCATGAACCCGCGTTCCCTGCATCAGCAGGCGGACTGTCAACCACTGTGCCACCAGGGAAGCCCCAGTTTGTTTGTTTGTTTTAACTCACAGTTCCATCTTTATTACTTCTAACAAAAGATACTAGAATGATACTTTTGTCTCTTCCTTGGTATTTGTCTACTGTATTAACTTCGACCATCCCGATAGAAGAATGTGCCAATAAATTATTGATGACTTTTTACTGTTGCCTGTATGGTGCAATGATACCAATATCAGAGGGATTACAACCAGCCTAAACAGAAAAGAACACAATTTAAAGTCTCCACCAGTTTTAACCAGTGTTAAAATTTCGGTGAATATCCTTCTAGATGGCTTTCTAGACATACGTATGTACATGTTTAGTTAGGTAAATATATAAAATTTTCATAAATAGGATTATGTTACACACATTCTTCTTTCACTTTTTCACTTTCCATTTTAATCAGTTTAGACTTACATAATCCTTTTCTCCGTGTAGCATGAATTTTTAAAGTACCTATCCTCTTGTAGGCAAGTACTGGACAATGAGAACATAGCAGTCAGTAAGACATAAAAACTCCTGCCCACATGGAGTTTACATTCTAGTGGGGCAGAGAGCTGCTGGAGCAAGCCTAACCTGAAATCTATACTGCCTCTAGATATTTTAGTACTGTGATCCCATACACTCCCTTTATTGCTTAATTAAACTAGTTTGTTTCGTGTGTTCTGTTGTTTTCAATTGAAAGCATTTTAACCTATATACAGTCTCTGTCTCCTTATCTTTCATTCTTTTCCTTGTATTTTCACACTCCAGCCAATCAAAATGGCTTGTTCCCTGCTTATGCTATAAAATTTCTCACTTAACTTTGTGCAGCTTATTCCCTCTGTTTGAAATACCCTCTTAGCCCTAACCAAGGTCACATAACATAGTAATGATTGCATGGAATTTGAATTATAGTCATAGTAGGTCTTCTAAAAATGAATTTTTCCTTTCATTCTTTCTTTCTTAGACCAATACTCTTTCCAGTTTATTATCTAAAGGGATGTATTGATAACAATGATATATGTAATGATAAGGATATTTATATGTATTTTTGATTGCTATAAGAATCTTATTTTATAGTTGCATAACATCTAATAGATTTTAAAACTATGAAATCGATGCATTAAAGAAAACATGTCTTCCTACATCTTTGCTTGACCTTTTCATTAATGATTTCTTATCTAATTTTCTTCTGTAGGGAATCTTTTAACTGAGCCAATTGGTTACTTGGAATCCTGTTTCTTGGCCAAGAATGGTACTCCAAGGCAGCCATCCATTTGTAGCCATTCACGGGCTTGTTTGAGGATTAGAAAAAGCATCTTTAATAATCCTGAACATTCCTTGATGGGCTTAGAACAGTTTTCTCATGTTTGGTAAGTTGTTTTATAGTTAGAAATGGTACTTTGGACCATAACTTGCCCTTGAGTAAAGTACTCCAGTTGGAGGCAACCCTGGAGACTGCCATCCAGACCACCCTTGTCTATTGCATGGGATTTTTGTACTGTATTCATGCATATGATTGTCTGCGTAACTTGGACACCCTCGGGGAAGCTTGGGATCCACTGAGGGGCGCATTCCATCTGCAGTTGGTTCCAGTTTTGTTGAATGACTTCTGTTGAGCTGAAATCTGTAGACCTTCTCGATTCTGTCCATGGGACATTATTCTGTCCTCTAGACCACGGGTCAGCCAGCTATGGCCTGTGGACCAAACCCATCGCATCTTCTGTTTTTGTAAGTAAGTTTTTGGGAACATAACCACGTGCATTCATTTATGTGTTGGCCATGGCTGCTTTTGTGTTACAACAGCAGAGTTGAATTATTTATAGCAGAGACTCATTGACCTGCAAACCCTAAAATATTTACCACCTGGTCCTTTACAGAAAAAGTTTGTGGACCCTGCTCTAGACCCATGAAGTATTGTTTATTCAGGTACTTGACAAAAGCCTGTTAAGGTCCTAGCATGTGCCAGTTATTGTGTTACGGGCAGTGGATATAGAGATAAGACTGTCTTCTTTCAAAAAATGGGAATGATATTATTCTTTTTTCCCCCACTGATTACATTTTAGTACCATTAGAAGCACTCTTTCTGTTTTAATTTGTGGGGATTAAAGGCTTTTTTCTTCCTCAAATCATTATGATAGATTAACTGTGTTCTTTTCTTACTCAGTGGTTTGGTTTATTTTCAATAGGATTTTGTTTGTTTTTCACAAAAATGGTCATTTGAGCTGTAAGGCAAAAGTGCAGCCTCCTAGGCTGAATGGTGTGAAGACTGGCGTTTTCTCTACAAGGAGCCCACATCGTCCCAATGCGATAGGACTGACCCTAGCCAAACTGGAAAAGGTAGAAGGTAATTTGTACTTTTACCATTTTTTCCTTAACCAAAAGAAGTCTTATAAAATCAACATAGTGTTCAGCACTGGCTGTTATTGAGACAAGTACCAATGGTGTTAGCCCCTGTGAACCACCAGACATTGAAGAAAATGAAACGATTAAAAGAATGTCAGCATTGAAACACTTTGGAATAAGCTCTCATAGGATGCTCAGAGTTAGTTTATGTCATTATATTTATCAGAAGTTATTAAATTATTTAAAAGTAACTCTTAAGATTTTATAATCATTAAATTAGTAACCAAATTTTTTCTGACTTGGAATGCAGTAAATATAAAATGATCTAAAAATAACTGGACACTCTTGGGGCTTCCCTGGTGGCGCAGTGGTTGAGAGTCCACCTGCCGATGCAGGGGACCCGGGTTCGTGCCCCGGTCCGGGAAGATCCCACATGCCGCGGAGTGGCTAGGCCCGTGAGCCATGGCCGCTGAGCCTGCGCGTCCGGAGCCTGTGCTCTGCAACGGGAGAAGCCACAACAGTGAGAGGCCCGCATACCGCAAAAAAAATAAGTAAATAAATAACTGGACACTCTCAAAATTTAACACACAGTAACTGGTTGCATGTGCATATATGGTCAGCACATCTGACCACAGTGTGGTGGATCATTTCTTCCTTGCACCCCTGAGGAAATGAACATACATCGTGTCTGCTGTGCCGCTGTCCACTGTGATGTGAGGCAGAGGGTCTGGGATGAATACACCATAGGTTGAACATCTGTCAGATTGTGGGAGAACCTGTGTAGAATACCAGATTAGATTTAACTATGTGTTCATATATAAACACGTTACTGAGCCGTTCATTTTTGAAAGCCTCCCATTCTTTTTTTTTTTTTTTTTTTTTGGCGGTACGCAGGCCTCTCACTGCTGTGGCCTCTCCCCTTGCGGAGCACAGGCTCCAGACGCGCAGGCTCAGAGGCCATGGCTCACGGGCCCAGCCGCTCCGCAGCACGTGGGATCCTTCCGGACCGGGGCACGAACCCATGTCCCCTGCATCAGCAGGCAGACCCTCAACCACTGCGCAACCAGGGAAGCCCAAAGCCTCCCATTCTTGAATGCCTTGGACCTGATCAGCACATTTGGGTGTGCTGGGTAACACACAACTTGGGTAACAGTACTGGAATGTTTTATGATCGTTCGCGCAACCACACGTATTTTCTGAGCCCTGAATATGTGCCAACCATTGTTCTAGGTGCTGGGAATATAGTGGCAAGCAGATTAGATAAAAATCCCATCCTTACAGAGGATCTTAGCATTCTAATGGGGAAGATCAAATCAGAAAGGTGAAAGGCAAACACAGTAGCGCTGTAGACACTCTTATAAATAAGCGTTATGAGGATGACTAGTGTTTGTGTGGTGCTTTGCAGTTTATAAAGAGTGTTCATGTATGGTATCTCACAGTGGCTCGTGGGCTTGATAAGGTAACAGTCTCCGTGTTATGGGTGAGGGCACTGAGGCTCTTTGATGTTTGATAATTTACCCAGTAGCATCCAGCCAGGGGGTTGTCTGACTTCAAATCCCATGAACTCTCACCTGTGCCCCAGTGCTTTTCTTTCTTTTGCAGACATTATTAGGCATAATCTATCACTTAGAAAGTCCAAAATCTTCTTTCCAAAGTTCCAGGTTCATTCACAGTAAGCATGTTTTAGAAATCAGAGTCCTTTGTTAGTCATGTTTTTCTCAAACGGAGATAGGATCAAATGTGATCACATGCAGTTTTTGATTCTCACCGGGCCACTATTCCAAGGATCAAGTTAGTAGACTTTGCCCCAGTAGAAGGAACTGAACAGCAGCTGTATAAGTGGGACAACTGGGGACTTTTCCTTAATATTTGGTAATGGTGACTTATGTTCTGTTTAATTTTTTTTTTTTTTTTGGCTGCGTTGGGTCTTTGTTGCTGTGCGTGGGCTTTCTGTAGTTGCGATGAGCGGGGTTTCTCATTGCCTCTCATGTTGTGGATCATGGGCTCTAGGCATGCGGGCTTCAGTAGTTGTAGCACGTGGGCTCAGTAGTTGCGGCACGTGGGCTCTAGAGCATGTGGGCTTCAGTAGTTGTGGCGTGTGGGCTCAGTAGTTGTGGCATATGGGCTCTAGGGCACGTGGGCTTCAGTAGTTGTGGCGCATGGGCTCAGTAGTTATGGCTCGTGGGTTCTAGAGCGTAGGCTCAGTAGTTGTGGCACACAGGCTTAGTTGATCAGCAGCATGTGGGATCTTCCCCGACCAGGGATCAAACCCGTGTCCCCTGCATTTGCAGGCGGGTTCTTAACCACTGTGTCACAGGGAAGTGCCGTGTTTAATTATTCAGTGGAGTATTAGATTTCTATTGCTGTGTAACAAATTACCATGCACTATCAGTTTAAACAGCACACATTTATTATGTGTTTAAAACATTACAATGTTTCTATAGGTTAGGAGTATGGGCACAGCTTAGCTGGGTCCTCACTTAAGAGTCTCACCAAGCTGCAGTGAAGTGGAATGAGTTCTTTCCTGGAGGTTTGACTGTAGAAGAATCCATTTCCAAGCCTACTCTGGTCATAGGCAGAATTCACTTCCTTGCAGTTGTGGTTCTGAGGGTCCTGGCCTCTTGCTGGTTGTTGGCTGGTGGCTGCCCCCAGCTCCTAGAGGTGGCCCCCAGCGCCTAGAGACCTCTCGCAGTGCCTTGCCACACGGGCTTTCCCAGCAAGGCCGCTTGCTTCTTCAAGCCCACAGGGAGAGTCTCTCAAGTGAATCTGCCAGCAAACACAGGAGTCTTAGATAACATAATGTAGTCACTGAAGTGATATCAAGTCATACTCAAGAAGAGGGGATTATACACCAGGAGGTGACATCATGGGGCCACCTTAGACTCTGTTTGACACATTGGAAACCATCATCAGTCCCACAGAGATATATTGAGGACTCTGATGTGTCTGGAACAGAGTTAGAAGCCTCCAGTGATGCAAAGGTGAGATGGCCCCACCTAGTGCTCGAGGACCTACTTACTGTCTAGGGGGAGAGACTCTAAGCAGGTCATTGCTAGACCATGTGACGAGGCCTCCAGGAGAGGTTCAGGCACAGGTACCTCTGCGGAACCCAGAGGAAAGAATGCTTATGTCTGGAAGAGCCAGAAAGGCTCTGTAAAGGAGGTGTTACGTGAGAGCCTTGAAGAGCAATTAGGAGTTTAACAGATAAAGAAGAGAATGGGTTTCTAGGTAGAAAGAAAACTGTATGTTGGCACCAGGTATAAGAGGGCCTGGTGCGTAAGAGAATTGTGAGTAAGCTTGGTGGGGTTTAAGCAGACGTTGTTGATTCTCCAGTTGTTTGCACTGTTTTTCATTGTTAATATTTCTAAGAGGATGTTTTTCACATTATAGGTGGAGCCATATACCTTTCTGGAATTGACATGATTCATGGCACACCTGTACTAGACATAAAGCCCTACATAGCTGATTATGACTCGCCACAAAATTTGATTGAGCCTTTAGGGGACTTTAATTTACAGAATAACCAATGTAAACCAAAAACCGTGTCCCAGTGTGATGGCAAGACTGATAGCTGTGACCAGCAACAGCTCTCAGGGTACGAGGAACCACAGCTCTACAGTTGCACTAAGGAGAAACCTAAATGTCCTGAAGATAGAACTTGGGGAGAAAACAACGCAAAACACGACAACTCAGCAAAAACCCAGCAAAGCTCACCTGAGCCCAGGGAGAGAGCAGCAGATTTGGGTGAAGAATCAGGAAGTGGTCTGAGTCCTAGGGTAGCAGAAGAGCAAAGTGGCCCATGTTGCCTGGAGAAGAGCTTTTCAGAGGAACAAGCAGACAGCAGGCTGAGGAGAGGGGAAGCAGCGGTGGTGGCACAAGAACACAGCACGGAGATGCCGCCCGAGGCTCTTCCCTGCCCTTCCAGGGCGGCTGGTGCAGCCCACCGCAGTGCGGTCCCCACCTGGGTGAGAGAGGCTCCCGTGGCCACCTTGGGAGTCCGGTTTACTCCTCACGCGGAGATGGACCTTGAGCACCTCAGCTCAGGTGAACCAGGTACTTTCCATTTCTTGTTTCTGAATGAGAAATGAGCTTTTACTTGGAGGTTTAGGCAAACTTGCTATTTCTGAGGGCAGTTCTTTTTTTTTTTTTTTTGTTGCCGTACGCGGGCCTCTCACTGTTGTGGCCTCTCCCGTTGTGGAGCGCAGGCTCTGGACACGCAGGCTCAGCGGCCATGGCTCACGGGCCTAGCCGCTCCGCGGCATGTGGGATCTTCCTGGACCGGGGCACGAACCCGCGTCCCCTGCATCGGCAGGTGGACTCTCAACCACTGCGCCACCAGGGAAGCCCTCTGAGGGCAGTTTTATATAGAGTATTTGTGATGATGACTTGTAAAGAAATGTAGACGTATAAAATCATACTTGGGCAACGTCATCATCTGATGGCTTTCCATCAACAACTGTTTGTTCAGCACAGTGAGTGCCGGGCACTCAGTCAAGTGTTCACTGAGAACGGCTGCTGCCCAGGAATTGGGCCTCTTGTTTGCGTGTGGCAGTAGCTCTTGGAGTTCTCAAACAGCATTCGGAAGCTAAATTGTGCTTGCTCTGTACCTATGTAGATTGAGTTTTTTCATCTGTTTCACTATCTGAGTAGAGAAATGTCTCATCTTGTTTTACCTATTGGGTGATGGATAGCTCGACCTCTGTCACAGAGCCCAGGAGTAAGAAGGAAAGAGTGTCTTAGCACAGAAATTGTCCGCATAAAGTCCCAGCACTAGAGGCATGCACTTCACTGCAGAAGAGAAAGGCCACAGGGCTTTTAACTTGGAGCCTGTTTACTCTAACACATGGTTGTTAACAAACATTGTTATCTGGTTTTTCCAGCCCACAGGCAGATTCCAAGCAGCTGTCCAGAGTGAAGGAGAGGCCCATTAAAAAGTGGGTGCGGTGATTCCTGTAAGAAGTAGCCAGTTAGTTGCCAAGATGTCAGATTTCACCTGCCCCTGGATGGTGGTTCTACTCATTCTTTCCTAAGGCTTTATGTTTAAACAGAACATTTGACTTTTAAATCAATCTCTTTATTTTTAAAGTTTTGTTTATGAAAGTTGTTTAATCACTGTGTACAGTTCATGGGAAGAGGAAGGTCAGTTTTTTTTTTTTTTGTGGGGAGTGGGATGCATCCCACATGGCTTGTGGGATCTTAGTTCACCGACCAGGGATTGAACCCTTGGCCTCAGCAGTGAAAGCGTGGAGTCGTCGCCACTGGACCACCAGGGGAATCCCCAAGTTGTGTTCTTCTTATTGCAGGTATTGGTCAGGCTTCATTTAAATATTTTCAGTCAGCGGAGGAAGCAAGGTGTGCCATCGAGGCTGTGCTGTCAGCCGACCCTCGGTCTGTATATCGACGGAAACTCTGCCAGGATCGTCTTTTCTACTTTACAGTAGACATAGCACATGTCACGTGCTGGTTTGGTGATGGCTTTGCAGAGGTCTTAAGGATCAAGCCGGCTTCTGAGCCTGTTCAGATGAGTGACCCTGCGGAGTCCTTGGTGTCTCTGGGATCGTGAGTAGCTTCCATCGAGTCTTTAAGATAGCCTAATTGACTTCGGTATGGCTGTTGGATTTTCTGTACAAGCTAATGATGTGCCTTCTTTGCAGAAAGAAGCAACACTTTGTGATCTCACTGCCCTGATTGATTTGGGTTGTTCAGAATATTTATTTGAAAAACATGTATTTTAATAAACTAAGAGATACAGAATTTGGAGAAATTGCCATATCATGATCATTTTTGATCAGTTAATATTGAAGAATCCAAAGGTGATGCTTTATCAGTGTTTTCTGAAAGAAGTCAATTCTTCTTGGCACTTGATAAAACTGGGCAGAAGCTGGGGGGATGTGTTGAACAATTCATGTTGGTTTTTTTGTCTGAAAAAGCCTGACCTCTCTGTTTTATTCTAAATCAAACTGAGTTATGATATCTTAAGAAACTAACAAATCAAAACCAAGTAGTTATAAAGATCTTTAGAGATTAAACCCCTGTGTTTCAGAGACTTTGCCACACATACACGCATGCACACACGCACACACACGTATGTGTAATAGTTAATCCTGATTCCAAAATTAGAGACTCTAAGGTTTCTTTGGATGCCTTTGTATCAGAAAAGAAAGTCACTCTGAGAAGTCCAAGAAAATAACTTAATTACTGGTTTATTTCTTATTTATTCTATGACTGTTTACTGAGAACTATTGTGAGTTAGGTTTTGGTGATAGAATGAGATGAACAGGATGCAGTTCTTCTTGCAGGTCATAGTTGTGGAGGAAGAAGACACAAACACATTGTTGTATTACAGTTAGATAGAGTAATTAAGTCCATACATGATTCCTGTGTAAGCACCACACGAGAAGCAGTTGTAAGAATATATTGCCTATAGGTGACTTTAAAGATGTGATCCCAGATAACTGAAGATTTATGTCAGTGTAACCAAATTAGGCACCTGTCAACATGACGTAGGCTTTCCTAATCGCAACTGTAGATCTTAATAGCTGCTTGATCATGGTTTTGAAATGAGCCCTGCTGCCTGTGGATACTTGCACAGAGTCATTTGTGGCTGATGACACTGCACTCCTGAAACAAACTGGGTTTTATTTGAGTTTACTTAGAACCTCTTGGGGAGGTATATTTAATTCGACTTTTAAAAAGCTTTTTATTTCTAGATAATTACAGATTCATAGGAAGTTGCAAAAAATAGGGCAAAGGTCCCATGTACCCTTTACCTAGCTTCTTCCCATGGTAACAGCTTACATAACTATGGTATGATGTTAAAACTAGGAAGTTGACATTGGTACCATCCACCCTTTATTTTGATTTTGAATTCTTTTAAAATTACTTTGAGACTGAGTCAGGTCTTGAAGCACAAAATGTTGATATTTAATATGGAAAAAATAACTCTCAGGACCATACCAACCAGCCTTCTAGCAAGAGGACTGTTCTGTTGTTTGGGGTTTTAATATACATTCTCAGGATTTTAAAACTAAAATCCTAAATATAATCCAGCTTAGTTCTCTGCCAGCTCACCAGTCTTTTCATTATACCCAGTGTTTGGCCCTCTCCGCCTGGTTAAACCCCTCGGTGATGACCCTTCACGCCTGCCCTGTGTAGCTCGTTATTAAAGTGTTCTTCCTTTATATGAGATCAGATCTGTTCTCTGATAACTCCATCCTCTGGCCAGGCCACATAGGGTAAAGCTGATGAGGCTCCCATGTTTTCTTCAGCTGTTTCTCATATAACGTATTCTTGAGCCTCACCCCACCCTCAATCCTTGAGTCCCCCATGTGAACTTTTGTCTCTAGGCAAGTGTCGTATTGTGAGGAAATTTGTATCTCTGGGTTATGAACTTCCATCCCTCAGCAAGAGAAATCATTTGAAGTAAATCTGCTATTCCTTTTCATCTTGGAAACTTTTTCAAAAGAAAGGGACACAAATGACATCCACCTTAGAGTTTAGCCTTTGCTTTTTGGTGCCTGTTTGGGGAGCCCTGATAGCTGATTATTTTCACTAGCTTGGAGATAAACTCCAGGAGTTCAAGCTGTTTAGGTAATTCTGGCTTTTGGCCCACCTGCCCCAGCTTTCCAGAACAGTAACTTCCACAAGAAACACTGATATTTGTCAGTCACATATAGGAAGAGATTAGAAGGATGAGTGCCCTTTATTACATTTTAAAATTGTAGCCTGGCTTAAGGAGGGGGATGAATTATTCCAACATGTGGAGGCTGTGCACAACCAGATAGACTCATTAGCTAAACCCATGAGCCATGTGTTTGTCAAGCTCTTGTTGGTAGTTTTCTTTTTATGATACAGTCCCAAAGGAGGCAGATGAGGACTCAGTAATAATGAAATGTGCATCAATTACTGAACTTTTAGCACACCCTGGGCACTGGGCTACATGCTCTCCCTACATTGACCGGAGGTTAAGCGACGTGTTCAGGCTCACAGAGCTGGTCAGCCAAGCATCAAGGATTTCAGCCCACCTGCCTGGTCCCAGAGTTGGCTCCCTTCTTAGCTTGGTGCTCCTGCCTCCCCCAGTGCAGGTGCAGATGCTCAGCCAACCACGCTGCTTTATTTGAAGCAGCTCCATATGCTTCCTAAGCACAGCGTGCTTCACTTAGAGCGATGCTGATGGAAATCTAATCACTAAACGAAGAATAGGGAGAGGAATAAGGGCGGAGATGTCCATTCCCACTAGATCTGCTTGGAACCTCCTGGGAAGCAACATGGGAGATGTGGAGAGCACTGAGGCTGGCCTCAGAAATTTCAAGCACTCTTTCTGCTCTGCCCTGTGCTTGCTGTGTGCCCGTGGGCGAGTCACTGAGCCCATCTCCACCTCCGTGACCTTACAGAGTTGTTGTTACAAGGATAATGCTTGGGAAAGTATTTTCTAAACTCTTCCATGGTCTGTAACTTAGGTCATTTTTTTTATTGTGCCTGTCATCATCAACACCCTTTCTCTGTCACTCTGCTCTGGCTTACCTGGCTGGACAAGCAGACTCAGGAGAATGAAGGGGTCCCTAAAATCCAGTGTATGGAAGGTCTTGTTTTATTATCATTACAGAATTTTTTTAAAAAAAGAACTTCTTTTAGCAAGTTACAGGACGTTTTGCTAAGGGAGCTGTCACAAAGAGCCCCACCTTAAGGACCCAGTTGACATTTTGCCACCTGCCCCCCCGCCGCTTTCCCTCCTGAGGTTGCACATGTACCAGGAACCACCTTCACTGCCCATGCACACAGTCCCCAGCTCAGTCCCTTTCTCACGCACGATCCTCTTTAGTACCCTTTCTCTCTCACCTTCTTTCCTGATTCCAGCCCAGATATTTCAGGGTAGTCTGCATTTCTTTTATTTGTTTAGCCTTTTTTTTTTTTTGCATTTCTTTTATAAGAAAATAGAATTAATCATGATGTGAAATTATTAAGGTAAGTTCTACCTCTGTGACAGAGAAGAGGCAAGTTGTAAGAATTAAAAAAGCTCAATGAAATATAATAGGGATTTTTGGTCATTGTTAAAAATAAGGTTCCTCATCTGGGTAGCCACCAAACGACTCTCCAGCATCCTCTCTGATCTGCTCTCTGCCCCCTCTCTGCCTCTGTGGGTTCCAGGAAGTGGGACTCACAGAGGACTCAAGGTTTAGGTCAGTGCATGTGACTGTGAGTGACAAGCACAAGAAAAGCCTTTCCAGTACCCACAGTGACGGCAGGGGGTGGGGGGCAAAAACTCAGTAGTACCCTCTCTGTTTTGTGATGGAGGGTGGTACTTGGCCTACGAACTCAAGCCACACAGACCAATCAACTTTGAGTCAATGTATGTTTATGTTGTGCTGACAAAAACGGTAGGGTTGGATGTAATACAGGGTTTCCTACTTTTTCTACCTTGTAGATAACTTGAGAAGTCTATTCAGATTCTTCACTAATTCTTCATGCAGTTCAAGATGTGTAAAACTTTTTTATTCAGTGTTAACTAATTTTATTTGTAAAAATCACCACATGCTAAACACTGAAGAAGTCTAATAATTCTTCACAGCGGTATAGATGTTATAGTTTACAAAGCCATTTAAAATATGTTGACTCATTTGGTATCTTAGCAACATTTTGGGTGGATTTTGCTTCTGGGCACTAAGCTGGGAACCTAACCGCTATTTAGAACAGGGCTCAGCAGACTATAGTCTGAAGGCCAGGTTTGGCCCACAGCCTGTTTTTGTGTCACCTAGGAGCTAAGATTGGTCTTTATATTTTTAAAAGATTGTAAACAAAAGCAAACAGCCCCCAAAGCTGAACCAGTGACAGAATATGGCATGCAAAGCTGAAGATTTTACCATCTGGCCCTTTACAGAAGACATTTATGGACCCTGATTTAGAACATTATTTCTCTGAAAAGGTGTTATGAGTTCCAGAAAGCTTATTTACAAAATAGGTTTTTGGGTTATTGCATGCTTTTAAGTCATGGACTCTCTAAATCCTTTTGAAAGGATTTAGTCATGTAGCCATGTGAGAAAACTCACCAATACAACATAAATAGTAAAGTATGTGTTATAATGTTCTATTCATACATGTCAAATGAGGATATACAAATCCATGTTTATACATATGTAGAAAACTTCTAGAAGGATAAATACAAGTATGCTAACAATGGTTGCTTGGGGGTGGGGGCTTATTGGGGAAGGGAACTTTTCACTTTATTCTCTTCAGTATACTGTGGATTTTTTTCTAATCATGAGCACATGTTATTTTTATAGGTGGAACATAAGGAGAGTTAAATGTCCTAACTTGAGTAAGGTCGATTTATATAAATATGTAACTTTGTCCTCGTGCGCCCCGCCCCCCCAAATCTGGTAAATATAGTTAGAGACATTTTTTCCTGGAGCATCACATGTGGATCACAGAAACAGAAATCACCCAGGTCACACATCAGCTGTGGAGCTGAGCCAGTTTGGAGCAGGTAAACTGGCTGGGCCTGGGCAGCTTGTCCCCGAGGATGCACTGACTTTTTCTGTTCTTCCCAGACAGGGTTTTGGATAAGGCATTGGGCCTCCAGGCAGAAGACAGGCGCCTGTGCAGGATGGTGTTGCTGGTAGGGGGCTGAGCTGCTGAGAGCGCCTTAGCTCCGTACTTGCCAAACCTGTGCAGTTCGTCCAGGCCAGACAAAGGGATGGGTCTCTGCTTGCAGGATCATTTCACTCGTCAGCTCCTCCCACTGGTTCTCTGTCTGCTTGCATTTAGTGAGCTCACAGGCCTTTTGACTGCTGGGGATTGCTCTCCCTGGATCCCCAGGGCTGGCCCTTACCCACTGTCACAATGGGAACTCTGAGCTCAGTCAGCAGGAAAGGAGAGGCTCGGAGCTGGGGATCGACTATTCCCACTGAGTCAGGGGACTGTGCTGAGATTGAGGTGGGGCAGACTAGGAAGAAGGGCAGGCTGGCACGGTCGCAGGTGGCAGAGTTGAGCCTGCGTTGGCGGTGGAATAGGGTTGTCAACAGATTGGAGGCTCAGGCTCTGCCTGGGTTGGGGAGGAGTCGCGGTCAGAGAACTGGCAGAGCCAAGGCAGGACCGAGTCCCAGAGGGGTTAGGCTGGTTATCCAGGGTCCTCAGGGACTTCAAGTCAGGGACCCCCTCATATCAGAGCTGGAGATTTCTCTTCCTTAGTTCTTTGCCCAATATCCTATCTTTGCCAAGATAAAAGGTCACATTCAAAGATACCTTCAATCTAGGAGGGCAACATGAGTAAGAAGTGCTTGCAAACGACAAGGCAAGGAGAAATCAAGTGACATAAAATGGATTGATTAGTGAAGCCATGCACAAAATATCCGCTAGGTCCTCAGGTGGGAGGAGCTTGGTCATCAGAGCTTGCCCTCTCTTCTTCTTGGGAATCCTACTACCACACAAACAAGCCTGAGTTAGCCTGCTTGAGATCATGGCTCAGCTGACACTGAACCAGTCACCAGACATATAAGTGAAGCCATCCTGTATCATCCAGCTATATCTGTGTTGGCCTAGATGACCAGCCAACACAAAGAATCATGAGGGGAAAAAAAATGTTTATTTTAAGCCACTAATTTTGGGATGATTTGCTATAAAACAAAAGCTAGCTTATACATTTAGCTACCACACTCTTGAGCAGTGGAAAGTGAGTTTATTTAATAGGAGGGGTTAACATGACAAAATCCTTAAATGATAAAGGGATTTTTAGGGCAGGATGGATTTTTGTGATGAAAGTCATGAAAAAATAGTAATAAATAATAGCTAACATTTATTAAGCATTTCAGGTTAGGTACGGAGCTAAGAGTTTTCATTAACATGGAATATCTCATTATGAGGAAGGATACTGTTATTTCCATTATACAGTTAAGAAGCTGAGGATCAAGGACATTAAATTACTCTACAAGTTCTCATGGTTAGAAAGGGGGATTAAAAAAATTATTTATTGGTTGCGCTGGGTCTTCATTGCTGCAGGCGGGCTCCTTAGTTGCAGCTCGCAGGCTCCTTAGTTGTGGCATGTGAACTGTTAGTTGCAGCATGCATGTGGGCTCTAGTTCCCTGACGGAGATTGAACCCGGGCCCCCTGCATTGGGAGCACGGAGTCTTATCCACTGCGCCACCAGGGAAGTCCCAGAACCAACATTCTTAAACGCTAATAACTCTGGGGTTTCCAGCCTAGGAGAACCTACAAATGGCTATTCCATAAATTCAAATGGAAGAGCCATGAAATGGAACTAAAACTGAGTTGACCAGGGAACTGAGGGGGAACTGAGTTCCCCTCAAATCACATCTCTGATTTCTGGATAAACATGGAGTGAAACCATGCATTTGTTTCTGTTGCTTGCTAAAATCCCAATAAATTGCAGCAAAAAGAGCAAATTAAACCCAAAGCAGGAATCAATGAAACAGAAAATTTTAAATAAATCAATAAAACCAAAAGCTGGTTATTTCAGATTAACTTGATAAACTTCTGGCCAGACTGATTAGAAAAAAAGAAAAAACAAATTAACAGTATCAGGGAAGAGAGGTGATACCTCTATTAATTACACTGATATTTAAAAGTAATATTATGAACAACTTTGTGTCAATAAATTTTAAAAACTTAGATGAATAAAAAATATGAATATACAAATTACCAGAAGTCACTAAAGAAGAAGTAAATAACTTGAAGAGCCTTTATTAAAGAAATTGGAATTGTAGTTAAAAACCTTCTCTCACAGAAAACTTCAGGTACAAATGGCTTCCCTGGTGAATTCTGTCAAACAAGGAAGAAAAAAGAATTCTAAATAAACTCTTAAAATATTGAAAAGGAGGGAATACTTTCTAGCTCATTTTATGATCGCAACATTACCATGATACCAAAACCAGACAAAAATATCACAAGAAAGAAAACTACAGACCAGTATCTCTTATTTGCAAAAATTCTAAAGAAAAATTTAGGAAGTTTAATCCAACAACATATTAAAGGATAATATATCATGACCAAGTATGATTTATCCCAGGAGTATGGAGTTGGTTTCACATTAAATAAATCAACATAATTCATCATATTTACAAACTGAAAAAGAAAAACTCTACGTTCATTTCAATAGATGCTGAGAAAGCATTTGACCAAATATAATACCCATTCCTGGTAATAAAAAAAACCCCTCAAAACCAGGAATAGAAGGGAACTTTCTCAATCTGATAAAGGCCATCTACAAAAAAACCTACAGCCAGCATCATATTTAGTGGTGAAAGACTGAATACTTTCCAACCTAAGATCAAGAACAAGACAAGGATGTCTACATGTACCATTTCTATTCAATATTGTACAGGAGGTACTAGCTAATGCAGTAAGGCAAGAAAAAGAAAGAAAAAGCACATGGATTGGAAAGGGAGACATATAATTTTCCTTATTTACAGATGACACATCTATGTAGAAAATCCTAAAGAGTCAACAGAAAAAGCCACTCGAACTAATAAGTTTAACAAAGTTATGGAATATAAGGTCAAAAAACAAAAATTAATTTTATCTCTATATATTAGCAATGAACAATTGGAAACTTAAAAATAGCATTCATGTAAAAATATGAAATAGGGATAAAATTTATCAGGATATGTTTATCAAGAAATTTATCAAGATAAATTTATCAAGATAAATCAAGATAAATTTATCAAGATATAGCTGTACAAGGAAGATTAAAGAACATTGCCAAGGGAAATTGAAGAAGCTCTAAGTACATGGAGAGATCTACAATGTTGTGAATTGAAGGGCATGGTGTTATTAAGATGTCAACTCTCCTCAAATTGATGTATAGATTTAAGGAAATGGAGTAGGTGGACTCTCTGAGGCAAGGAGCACTTCAGTGGGAAAATCCTGAGGCTGGATCTGCATCTCTACCTCCAGTATGAGCCTCAGTCCATGAGCAAGCTGCTCTTTAAGGCTTGGCCATTGCAGATCTTGGGCAACCAACACTCCTCAGCGGGGGAGGGAGATTCCTTGGTCACTGGACCCCTTGAGCGCTCAGACAGCCATTTGGTTTCTGTGCATCTTCCAGCTCACAGGCTCTCAGAACATCTTCCAGTTGTGGCTCAGGAGCTGCAGTTGTCTTGAACTTCTTCCCTGGACTTTTTGGCCTTTGAAGGAATCCCTAAATTAATCCCAACATCCTTTTCCTAAAGTGGAAAGAAGATGCTCGCCTCCAGACCCTCTCCTCCCTGTTCTCTGCCTCTGGGGTACTGCTCCTCTGTGACTGGAGTCTGTTGGGACATGACTCCACTCTCATCCCTTGGGTCATGTCCTGTTATTGTTTGACTTGGAGTGACTCTGGACTGCCTCTTTTGTCCCCCATACATTCCCACTTTGCCACAGTTTGTCCATGATGATGGGTGTGAGGAGCTAAAAAGTTTGTCTGTTCTTCTCTGAAGGTCCTGTGTGAACAATAACCAACAACTCAGGGCTGTCTGGCCTTCCTTGTTTACAGCTGAGGAACCGGAAGAGGACTGTCTAAGATGGGGACTGAACTTTTGTGATGAGCTTCTCTCCTGACCTGCCAAAGGGTTTCTTTCAAAGAGCTAAGCAACCTCGGCTTAGCCATCCCTGAAACATGGGTGGCTGAGAGAGGAAGGTGGACTGAGGAAGGGGCCATGATTGAGTCTCTATCAGCTAAACGGTTTTATGGATTCAAGGAGCTTGAGAGGTAAGCTCTACCTTTGCTGCACCACAAACCATATAATCTGGGCTTCTAGTGCTTGTCTAATGCCTAGATTAAGGAAGGAAAGCTTCCAAGAGGTATTCAGGCGGTGTTCCTGATTGATTGAAGGTGCTGAATTTCCAGTTTCCAAGTGGCCATAAGACTCCTCAGGAGGGGACAGTGTATAGGTGGCAACAAGCCATGAACTACACACACCTACAGGGGTCCCGCTGGAGACATCTACCCAAGTTCTTGTCCAAATGAATCTTTAGGGTGTTTTCCAGTTGCCTCTGGTCTAGGTTCTCTGTTGAGCCCCCTGAGTGACATACCAGGTCACTTTCTGTCTCCTCAGAGTCAGACCCTAGACTCCTCCCAGGATAGCTTTCTAAATACCTGGGTTATTTGGGGGCTCTTCCTCAGGGTATGCACCAGACTCTTTGTGGGTCACCTTGCCTGTCCCTTCACATGGAAATTTCCTGATTGCCTCAACGTCATGTGGCCTAGATTCTTCCTTGCTGCTTTGGCCCCTACCACAGAGGGCTGTGAAGGTTCATGTTTGCCCTTTGGCCAAGAATTCCCTACTAGTTTTCCCTGAGGCTGTATCTGTGCCAGGTGGGCCCAGTGTTGGATGAAGCTCCTTCAAAGGTGGTGCTCCAGCTGCCGCCAGATCTCATTGATAATAGGAAATTCTCTAGCAAGGATGGAGCCTGGTACTTAGGACAGAGAGGCCATGTTGCACTGAGGAACGTTGGGAGCTAGAGGATGAAAGGTTTCCTGAGCTCTTTGGACTGGAAAGAGTTCCAGCTGCTTCTGGAATAAGTGCCAGTCTCAGGGTTGAATTTCTTTTGGGATGAGAGACTGTACTTCATCCTGGGGTTCAGAGAAGGACACTCCACAGGCCCTATCTGGGGTGACAGAATGGGAGAGAGATTGAAGGTGGGCCTGAGTTAGGGGCTGGGATTGGGGCAGGGTTCAAGATCAGAGGGGGCTGGGGCTGCAATGGGGATATTTTAGCCTGAATATGGACTGGGCCCATTAGGGAATCCACTGAATAAGGCAAAGGGAGACACTAGTGGGGGTCAGTCACCCAAGACCAGGACAGTAGCCCCAGGGACTCACTATGCAGAGAGGGGGCACCCTGGAAGAGCTGGCTCCACTTCTGCTGCAAAGAGTCCCCTCAAGTTTTGGGGTTTGGCAACTGCCAAGGACTGCAGCTGCTCTGGTTTGTCTATGATGCTCCACAAGTCTTGGGAGCCTGCGGTGTCCTGTGTGTCTGCAAGAGACTAAAGTAGTCCCAGCCCTGGTGTGATTCCATCCTTCGCGGCTATTCTCCGGAACAGTAGTCGTTTATCTCCGTCCGCTTTCTCTCCCACCTAAGTGCATGCCACCAACCCATGGAAGATTCAATGGACATGGACATGAGCCCCCTGAGGCCCCAGAACTATCTTTTCGGTTGTGAACTAAAGGCCAACAAAGGTTATCACTTTAAGGTGGATAATGATGAAAATGAGCACCAGTTATCTTTAAGAATGCTCAGTTTAGGGGCTGGCACAAAGGATGAATTGCACATTGTTGGAGCAGAGGCGGTGAATTATGAAGGCAGTCCAATTTAAGTAACACTGGCAACTTCAAAGATGTCTGTACAGCCAATGGTTTCCCTTGGGGGCTTTGAAATAACACCACCTGTGGTCTGACGGTTGAAATGTGGTTCAAGGCCTGTGCATTATTAGTGGACAGCACTTAGTAGCCGTGGAGGAAAATGCAGAGTCAGAAGATGAAGAGGAGGAGGATGTGACACCCCTAAGTATATCTGGAAAGTGTTCTGCCCCTGGAAGTGGTAGCAAGTTTCCACGGAAAAAAGTAAAACTTGCTGCTGATGAAGATGACGATGATGATGCAGATGACAATGATGATGACTTTGATGATGAGGAAGCTGAAGAAAAATCTCCAGTAAAGAAATCTGTACAAGATACTCCAGCCAAAAATGCACAAAAGTCAAACCAGAATGGAAAAGACTCAAAACCATCAACACCAAGATCAAAAGGTCAAGAATCCTTCAAAAAACAGGAAAAGACTGCTAAAACACAGAAAGGACCTAGCTCTGTAGAAGACATTAAAGCAAAAATGCAAGCAAGTATAGAAAAAGGTGGTTCCCTTCCCAAAGTGGAAGCCAAGTTCATCAGTTACGTGAAGAATTGTTTCCGGATGGGTATTCAAGATCTCTGGCAGTGGAGGAAGTCTCTTTAAGAAAATAGTTTAGGGACTTCCCTGGTGGTACAGTGGTTAAGAATCCACCTGCCAGTGCAGGGGACATGGGTTCAAGCCTTGGTTCGGGAAGATCCTACATGCCGCGGAGCAACTAAGCCCATGCGCCACAACTATTGAGCTTGTGCTCTAGAGCCTGCTAGCCACAACTACTGAGCCTGCGTGCCTCAACTACTGAAGCCCATGCGCCTAGAGCTCATGCTCTGCAACAAGAGAAGCCATCACAATGAGAAACCCACGCTCCGCAATGAAGAGTAGCCCACGCTCATGACAACTAGAGAAAGCCCGCGCACAGCAACAAAGACCCAACGCAGCCAAAAATAGATAGATAGATAGATAGAAAATAGTTGATATCTGGCTGTCCTTTTTATAATGAAGAGTGAGAACTTTCCCTACCATGTCTGATAAATATTGTCCAGGTTTCTTTGCCAAGAATGTGTTGTCCAAAATGCATGTTTAGTTTTTAAAGATGGAACTCCACCCTTTGCTTGGTTTTAAGTATGTCTAGAATGTTATGATAGGACATAGTAGTAGTGGTGGTCAGACAAATGGAAATGGTGGGGAGACAAAAATATACATGTGAAATAAACTCAGTATTTTAATAAAGTAAAAAAAGTTCTAGAAGATTTCATTGGTAGTCTGCCTCAGTTGCTTAGGAAGTGTCCCTCCTCCTTTTCTCTCTGCTCCATAATTTGGAAATGCACTCTTTTTGTGACTTGGATCTCCTGGAGCTCCTGCAGATCAGGGCTGAGGAAGAGAAGCTACCTCCTCAGCGCACCTGCTTGCCAAGTCCCCCAGAGACAGGCCTCTGAGGGAGGGGAGGGCTCAGGCGGAGGAGCTGTGGAAGACAAAGGGACACAGAGGAAGCAGCAGCCTCCTCAACCTCCCCAGACATCAGAAAATCAGCTTCTACAGTCACTCTATCATGATCCTCCCAGCAGGGATCTTGCCGCAAACTGTTATCATCAAGAAGCTTGCCCAGATGGCTGCAAAAGATAGGATGTGTGCTGCAGCTGGGAGCAGAATGAGGATAGGAGGGCCCAGGAGGCTTGGCAGAAGTCACATTCCCCACGTCACTGACTTCAAGATGCTTCTTTTATTCCTCAATGAGGGATTTCTTTCACATTCCCTTCCCTATAGGATTACCCTCTCATGTCAACCTCGGCTGCACGGGGGCCCTGCAGTCACAGAGGCCATGCTAGGAAGAGGGGGCAGGAAAGAAGAAGAGCTTCATCAATACCTGCTTTTTCAAAGAGTCAACAGGTCCCATGTGTGCTCCTTTCTGGCAAACTCTCCAAGCTGGGAAAGAAAGAGACTTGGTCACATGCAGTTAAGGTAGGAGCAAAGGATCTTATAGGAGGCTGAGCAAAACTGTCCTCTGGGGGAGGCTCTTGGGAGACTAGACTCCAAGAGCCCCAAGCATTAGTACACAAAGTCAAACAGTCAGTGACAACAATAGACAGGCTCAAGGATGGAATAGCATTTTATACTTTATCCCATCTGATCCTCATAACCACGCTATGAGGGATGAAGGTCAAGTGTATCTCAAGGAGGAATCTGAGCCTTAGGAAAATTAAACAATTTGTCCCAAATCAGGACCCGAAAGGTCTGCCTCCAGATATCCGTTCCACCGTGTCTCACACTGCCACCTAGTGGGCAAGACCCACAGGCCCGCTCCACCATTTTTCCATTCCCATGGATGGACCTGGCAGGGAACTGGAGAAGTGTTCTTGGTTCTGACTCCTTCCTATGACTCTCCCTGCTGAGAGCTTTGTTTTCTAAGAAGGATGAGCTCTAGCAGCTAACATCCTTAGAGACTGTGGATGTGGACCTGGGTCTTACGGAAAGGAGAGATAAAGGTTAACCCTTGAGAGCTGTGGACTGAATAGGCAGAACCTTACCTACCAAATGCTCCCTCTTTGCTCCTCTTCCCTGCACTGATGCTGCAAAACAAAAAAGGAATGAGGGGCTTGGCCTCAATTCTTATTCTCCTCTCTTTAGGCAGATCATAATTCACGAATAAATCTGCTTTGCATTAACAGAGTTCCAGTTCTCTTTTATTCATTTATAAAGTGGATAAAAATATTATTTTCTTGAAAACCTTACAGAAAGGTCTTCTGTGTGGGATCCACAGTTGATTTTCTTCAGTTAGTAGACTGACCTCTCCTGAGGAAGGGGACAAAATCTCAGATAGGATTTGCTCCAGAAGGTGAGGTTCTGCTCCCTGAGGACAGCACTGGGGCCCCAGCATCTGATTAGAAGCTTTCAGAGGCTCAGCATTGCTCTTCAGATCAGCCCTGACACAGAGGAAAGGCTTGGCCAAGACAGCTGGATGGGGGGTGGGGCTGGGGAATGACTGATGAACCAGTGTTGAGGACTCCGTTCTTCTTCAGTTTTTCTGAACTCTCTTAATAATCCAATCCATGGCCCCTGAATTGCGTGATTGGGTTTTTTTTTTTCCCAGACCTTGCTACAACACCAAACAGATGGTCTGTGGGTATTGGATAAAGGCCTTAGACGCTATGCTTTAGCCCCTCCCTGCCCACAAAGATGATATTCTCTTCTTTCCTCAGAGTTCCCATCTCAGTTGTCTCTCTGGGCCAACATAACTTAATTTAGAAAACTGGGAAGAGGGACAGGAAAAAAATAAAACTCAGTTACTGCTGGGGGCTCATCTTCAGTTTCTCTAGGGTGGTGGTTGGGGGGCTGGGGGGACAAAGAGTATAGGTGAACTATAGCCTCTCAGCCTAGTAGGTCCCTCAATGCTTTCTAAATCCCTCTACCCTTCTCTGGGCCTTTTTTATTCTCTACTCCATCTTTTCATCATATCACATATATATCTTATGCTATTTCCTGTTTCTTCCACCTAAAACCTAGATATTAACTGGGTCCTTCTTTACCCCTGGGAGATCTCAACTTCAATCTCACCAGTTCCACAGCTTTTGAAACTCTGAAGTTCTCCTGTAATTTTTTGTTCATTTCCAGGGATTTACGCTGAAGTCTTTAACTCCAGCGTCTCTGCATAATCTGTCTTTGCCTTGCATCAACACGGACATACAACTCATCCCTGTCCCCTTCAACATTTCCAGAAAAATCCATTTTCATATTAAAGAATTAGTGAGCAATGCAGCCTTTTTAAAAGATAGCGTGGGATGGGCTTCCCTGGTGGCGCAGTGGTTGAGAGTCTGCCTGCCGATGCAGGGGACACGGGTTCGTGCCCCAGTCCGGGAAGATCCCACATGCCGCGGAGCGGCTGGGCCCGTGAGCCATGGCTGCTGAGCCTGCGCGTCCGGAGCCTGTGCTTCGCAACGGGAGAGACCACAACAGTGAGAGGCCCACATACCGCAAAAAAAAAAAAAAAAAAGATAGTGTGGGAGTGACCCGAGGGAGAGAGGCCCATGGCATACACCATGGTAAACAACTTAAAAATCCTCTCTGATTAATTCCTTTTCTCCCAAAGTCCCTTTTGTGTTGCTCTGCCCCTAAGGGCTCTCAGCTCTCCCTAATTCACCCCTGCAGTGTCGCACCCTGCTGATCCTTGTTCCTCTCTCCTGTCTCCCAGGCGCCTCCCCTTTCCCCAGCAGTATAATGCTTCTCCTTCATTACGCAGAGCAATTCTCCTCTCCTAAAGCCCTGCCCCAACCTGCACATTCAAACCCATCCTGGTTTGAAGAGTAGGAGAGGCCTTCTCTTTAAGCTATTCCAGCTTTTAAAGAGAGCAGTTGGAGTTATATATGAAAATATACTTTATTAATTTTGAATCATGCCTATGGTTACTTCTTCTATGAAGGATTTCTTGATTTTTCTATCTACTTTTTATATTTCTACCAAACTATTGAAATCTCAGTATTTTTTTTTCATTTCAGATCAGGCATTTCATGTAACTTTTCAAATTCTCTATTTTTTTACAGCTTTACTGAGGTACAGTTGTTTAAAATGTACAATTTGATGAGTTTTGATGTATAAATATACCAGTGAAACCACCACAACAATCAAGAAGTTGAGGAAATCAACCAATTTTCTATAAAACAAGTAAGTTCCAGTCAAGAAGTCCAACTGATAAGCCATAGTATATATTCCCATACTGGTGGATTCATATGAGCTTGAGCAGGTGTGACCCTGCAGAGGCCAGAGGTGCAGAGATGGGAAGCACAAAGTTATACAGTGGACATTGGGACTGACGGTTAGTGGGGCCACTGCTGCTTCCACCCCTTGGTTCCCAGGCCATCTGTCCTTCCTGCTGCGGCACACACACCTATAGGGGGTCTCAGATTTAACAAATGCATTGCATCCTGAAGAATGGCACTCTATTCTGACAGAGTGCCTAGTACATTGGTTGTGCCTTTAGAAGGGCATTTCAGCATTCTGTGAGGCTGGCCGCCTCCAGGTGCATTATGTGATATCAAGCTGTGCATCCCACAACCATGAGCTATTCCCATACCTTGTTTACTGGTCATATGCTGTGCTTGGTGGGATTCCATGCCTATGAATTGGGCAAGTCTCATGACCATAGGGGGTCAAAAGTAATAGGATGAAGATCATGGGAATCGTCTTGAGAAAATAGAGGGTGTCGGTGTACAATAATAGGCAAGATGAGTGGTAAAGCAAAGGGAAAGAAAAAGGATTCTGTAGAACCAGAAAGTTAATTTTGTTCTGTCATCTTGGATAGAAGCTAACTACTTCCGAAGTCTGCAAATTTTGGGAAGTTCCTAAGAATCCTCAGTCTGAGGTCTAATGGAATGGATGACTTGTAGTCCAGAGAATGTGATGTATGTCTTTTCAGTTGGCAAACACGTATCCAAGGATTAACACTTCGGAGTTTCATGCTATGTCAATTATTAATAGTGGCTGATGAGACCCTTTCTGTTGAGGCTCAAGGGCAGTTTTCCTCTGATGCCTTTCCCAGATATCAAACCTCCATATTTCAGATCATGCAGAGGCTACATAGGTGGGTGTTTTGGAAATTGCTAAAAACAAAGCCAAAAAAAAAGTTTCAGCTACTACCTTTCCTTCTTGTATGCCCGTTTCTTTCACAAATCTCCCCAAGGCAGGGAGTGGGGGCGAGCCATTTCTTAATCATATCTGTCTTCCTTCTTCTTCTGCAGAGATCCACAAAGGGCGGGTGCAGGTAAATATTTAGAAAAAGACGTTGAATCGCATGGCATCGTGCCCGCCTTACTAGCAGTGGGCTCGCTCTCAGCCAGCCGCTGCTCGTTCTTTCCGCGTGTCCAGCCTGGTGGATCTGTGCCGTGGCATGCACTGCCTCAGTCCTGAGAGCCTGGCCACATTCCAGGGCAGGACTCACTGCTTGATGAAGCCAGAGGAATGCCTGCAGCAGATGAGCACGTCCCCAGCCAGGGTGCGAACGGTAGTGAAATCACTGCCACTTCCTGTGAGGGGTCAAGTGCCATGACCCCAACAGGAAGATGCTTGTGGCTACGTTAGTAGAAACAGATTTTCCAGAATGCAGAGCCCTTGCATCTTACTCTATCCAGGGTCATCACCATTGGAGGGTCGCTTTTTTCTCTTCCTTTGACTTCCAACATCGTGAGACTGCATTTGTAAGGAAAGGTTTTCTTGTAGCCTCACTTGCTCAACAGTGGAATGGGCCGCCATGGGGAGTTTGAGTTCCCTGCCTGGGGTGCTGGATACCATCTTGGCAGAGATGTGTGGAGGTGAGGAAGAGGGCTCCCAGCCCTCAAGATGCTATGAGTCTCTGGTGCCCATTGTCCCTAGGATGCTGCCAGAGGTATGCAGTCTGATGCAGATTTTGCAATGCAGCTTTGAGGTTAGTGATGCAAGTTCATTGAATAGAAAACGTGGCTGGTGAGATGGACCCCAGGCTGCTGCTTGGGCTTCAAGGGCCTGACTCACACCTCACAGCCCCTGCCAGCGCTTCAGAGGGAAGCAGTGTTGTCTCTCGTTCCTCTTCCTCAGCTCATCCCCTCAAGGTGGGCGGCTGGTCTTCAGCCCTCCTCTCCTTGATTCCACACAACCCCCCTGGTTGAAGCCACACCCTTGGCTTCAACCCCTGCCTCTGAGATGATAATTCCAATGCTGTGTCTCCAGCCTTGACCTCATCCGTTAGCGAACAGACCCACGTAACCAGCAATTTATTGGACATCTTCATATCGTCTGTCCTACATCTCAAACTCGATGTGTCCCAAACTAAGATGTTTTCTCCTGCCTTCAAATATGACAACCCTCACCGAGCCAGCCATCCCATACAGGAACCTTCCTCCACCTCCCTCTCAAGTCCACTTCTCCCTTGTGTCCACAGCCTATGTGTTCCACCCTATAGTGCCTCTTTTTATCAGCCTTTTTTATTCCAGTTCTGTTGCCACTGATTTCATTATCTCTTTCCTGGGTTTTATTGCGTGGCCTCGTGGCTGGTCCCTTTGTCCCTCTTTTCCCGTCTATGGCATGTGTGCCATCTACACTAGGTCACGCCCCATTCTTCTTGCACATCTCTGTGCCCTTGCTTTTGTAGTTCCTTCAGCCTGGAATTCCTCTCTCTATCTGTCCCTATGCTGCAAGTGCCATCTCTGCGAGGCCTCCCTTGATTTCTCAGGCCAAACATCTCTCCTGGGCTTGCATTCCCATAGCATGCTGCTTTTCCCTCTCTCAGGGCCCTTAGCTCTCTCTGCTTACATGTGTTTCCTTGACTGGTGGTAAACCTCCGAGGTAGTAGGAACAGTGTCTCCTTCACCTTTGTAAAATTTCCTGGAGTCAGTGCTGTGCTTGCTACAGTGCTTGAGCTAACGAATATTGAATGCATGCTCTGAGTTAAGCCTCGCTGCCAGAAAGCCAAGACATCCAGCTTGCCTGCAAAAAGCTTTTGCCAAGAGCCAAGTCCCTTTGCAAGTAAGTACATCCTGCTGTCCTTTATTGGCTGCTGACAGCCGAGCAGATGTAAATGTGTTGTGCAGCATTGTGGGCGTGTCCAATTAGACTCGGTGAGACTGAGCAGCCCCACTAACATGAATGAGCCATGCAAATATGTGGTTAATGACCATGTCGCTCCTTTTCAATTCTTAATCCCAGATAATTAGTAGATAGATAATTGGTGGAAGAATGGGAGGTGCTGATGGATGTCCCATCACTTGGGTGAAGCTAATGATCCTCTATGGATTAAGACCCACCCTCTGTAAGTGTTGATGGCTCCTATTTGAAATGCTCCTTTTGAAAGGGCCTAGATCCAAGACGAAGTGTTAGGAACTCCAGTGTGGGGCATTAGCATCAGTACTAATTACCTGGGTTGCTTCCTTGGAAGGTGGGTGGATGGGCCCCACTGCTGCCAGCCTAGTGCAGGCAGCTCAGAGTCCTGTACTGCCCCTGACCTGGTGGGTAATCTTGAGTAGGTCCTTCCTCCTTTCTTGGTTTTGCCATTTGTCTAATGGCAAAGGGTGGAAGGAATGGGGTGGACATGCTGACTCGAGAACCCATTGTAGACGAGAGTCTCCCTACTCTTCTCCTTCTTGGCTATGTCAGAGGCATGGTTAGTTGGCCTGGATGTCAGGGTGCTGTGAAGGGGACGTTCTGAGGGTGAAAGCAGACATCTAAGATGTGTGCTGACAGTATCTTATTGTGTGCATGGTGACCCTGGAGTTGCATATCCTGACAGCCCTGGGTTCAACAACTTTTACGTGTAACATTTAACAAACAATTCATGCTCAAGAGAATGGAACTTAAACGAAGCTCTGCCATGGAACTGGGTGTAGAGGAATGAGCACTCGACTAGAAGTCAGGAGGCTAGTTTTGAGACTGTTACCATAGGTGGTTAGATCACAATCTCTCTGAGCTTCAGTTAGTAAGAAATTTATATAGATGTGGATCTAAGACTTCTGAATCCAAGTCCAGTCATCTTTAAAAAATGTTTTTTGGGCTTCCCTGGTGGCGCAGTGGTTGAGAGTCCGCCTGCTGATGCAGGGGACACGGGTTCGTGCCCTGGTCTGGGAAGATCCCACATGCCACGGAGCGGCTAGGCCCGTGAGCCATGGCCGCTGAGCCTGCGCATCCGGAGGCTGTGCTCCGCAACGGGAGAGGCCACAACAGTGAGAGGCCCGCGTACTGCAAAAAAAAAAAAAAAAAAAAAAGTTTTTGGTGAAATATATCATCCATATAAAAGAAGGAATTGATGCACTGCACATCATTGTCATCATCAAATGAGCATCCTTGAAGCCACCACCCAGCTTAAGAGATCAGAATATTGTCATAGACCCCTTAGGTTCCTCTCCCCTTTTGCTTCCTAATTCCTCCCCACCCAGGATAATCACTAACATAATTTTGTGCTAATCATCCCCATGTATTTCTTTAGTTACACCGTGATGGTATAGAGGACTGACATTCAGCCAGTTGTTCAGGTATAGTATTTCCCATTGTTTACAGCTGGTGTCTGTTTTGGTTGGCTGGGCATCCACTCTGATCGGTTGGTGCCTGGCTGAATAGTCAGCAAATATTTCTAATATCACTCCTATATGTATAGATCCCTAAACAAAAAAGGTATTGTTTAGTTTCATCCACTTAGCACTTTCTATGACTGAAATAATAAGGCATATATTCCTCTGTGACTTTTCTTTTTTTTATGTTAAATATTTTGTTTTTGAGATTCACCCATGTTGATGTTTGTAGCTGTAGTTCATTCATTTTCACTTCCAAGTAGTATTGCATTGTATGAATAGAACACAATTTATTTATGCACTCTGATGTTGATAGACATTTGTGGGGTTTTTTTCAGTTATTTACAATTATGAACACACTGTTGTGAAAATTCTTGTACATATCTTCTGGTGTACAATGGCAAGATGTGCTGCATCTATGTTTATGTCCTCTTTTTCCATAATTAATTGTATTTATTTGAGCCTTCTCTCTCAATCTCTTTCCCTTTTGGTTAATCTCATCAGAAGTTTGTCTATTTTATTAAGCTTTTCAAAAATACAGATTTTACTTTGTTGATATCTCTATATTGTATTTTTATGCTTTATTAATTCTTTCTCTTATCTTTATTATCTTCTCCTTTCTTTGGATTTATTATTGTTACAATTTCTAATTTCTTATGTTAGATTGCTTAGCTAATTAATTTTGAAAATGTTCTTTTTAAGGTAAATATTAAGGCTATAATTTTCCCTCTAAATAGCACTTTAGCTCTCTCCCTCTGGTTTGATATCCCATATTTTATTTATGGTTTGATCTTAAATATCTTACTATTTCTATTAAGACTTCTTCTTTGAGTTGTTTAGAATTGTTTTAAATTTTCCAAACATGTAGGGTTCTTTAGTTTTCTTTTTTTTATCTTTAGTTATTTTTGTTGTTGTTGTTATTGTTGACTTAAGTGCATGGTCAGAGTTTATGGTCTGACACCAATCTTTTCAGGCTTGTTTTATGGGTTAGCACCTGGTCAATACTTACAGATGTTCCATGTGTGCTAACAAAGAATGTTTTCTTCTATTGCTGGGTTCCCTATTCCTTGAATGACCTTAGGCTTGTTAATTGAGCTGTTCAAATATTCCCTATGCTTATTGATATTTTTGTTTGATCTATTATTGTTGAGAGAGATGTGTTTACTGTGATGGTGTATTTTATTTTATTATTTATTTATTTATTATCGAAGTATAGTTGAATTACAATGCTGTGTTAATTACTGCTGTACAGCAAAGTGACTCAGTTATACATATATATATATATATATACACACACATTCATTTTAATATTCTTTTCCATTATGGTTTATCACAGGATATTGAGTATAGTTCCCTGTGCTATACAGTAGGACAGTGTTGTTTATCCATTCTATATAAACAAGTTTGCGTCTGCTAATTCCAAATTCCCTATCCAACCCTTTCCCACCCCCTCCCCCTTGGCAATCACCAGTCTATTCTCTATGTCCCTGATTCTGTTTGTTTCATAGATAGTTTCATTTGTGTCATACTTTAGATTCCACATATACATGATATCATATGGTATTTGTCTTTCTCTTCCTGACTTACTTCGCTTAGTGTGATAACCTCTAGTTGCATCCATGTTGCTTCAAATAGCATCATTTCGTTGTTTTTTATGGCTGAGAAATGTTCCGTTGTGTGTGTGTGTGTGTGTGTGTATATATATATATATACATACTACATCTTCTTCATCCATTCATCTGTCGATGGACATTTAGGTTGTTTTCATGTCTTGGCTATTGTGAATAATGCTGCTATGAACATTGGAGTACATGTATCTTTTTGAATTATAGTTTTGTCTGGATATATACCCAGGAGTGGGATTGCTGAATCATAGGGTAATTCTATTTTTAGTTTTCTGAGGAACCGCCATACTGTTTTCCACAGTGGCTGCACCAACTGACATTCCCACCAACAGTGTAGGAGGGTTCTGATGGTGTATTTTAATTCTGCCAACTTTTATTCTGTATATATATTTTTTTATAGGAGTATAGTTGCTTTGCACTGCTGTGTCAGTTTCTGCTATACAGCAAAGTGAATCAGCCATATGTATACATATATCCCCTCTTTTTTGGATTTCCTTCCTATTTAGGTCACCACAGAGCACGGAGTAGAGTTCCCTGTGCTATACAGTAAGTTCTCATTAGTTATCTATTTTATACATACTAGTGTATATATGTCAATCACAATCTCCCAATTCATCCCACCCCTGCCCTTTCCCCCTTGGTATCCATACGTTTGTTCTCTATGTCTGTGTCTCTATTTCTGCTTTGCAAATAAGATAATCTATACCATTTTTCTAGATTCCACATATATGCGTTAATATATGATATTTGTTTTTCTCTTTCTGACTTCACTCTGTATGACAGTACCTAGGTCTATCCATGTCTCTGCAAATGACAAAAGTTCATTCCTTTTTATGGCTGAGTAATATACCATTGTATATATGTACTACATCTTCTTTATCCATTCCTCTGTTGATGGACATTTAGGTTGCTTCCATGTCCTGGCTATTGTAAACAGAGCTGCAATGAACATTGGGGTGCATATATCTTTTTAAATTATGGTTTTCTCTGGGTGAATGACCAGTAGTGGAATTGCTGGGTCATATGATAGTTCTATTTTTAGTTTTTTAAGGAACCTCCATACTGTTCTCCATAGTGGCTGTATCAATTTACATTCCCACCAACAGTGTAAGAGGGTTCCCTTTTCTATACACCCTCTCCAGCATTAATTGTTTGTAGATTTTTTTGATGATGGCCATTATGACTGGTGTGAGGTGATACCTCATTGTAGTTTTGATTTGCATTTTTCTAATAATTAGTGATGTTGAGCATCTTTTCATGTGCCTCTTGGCCATCTGTATGTCTTCTTTGGAGAAGTGTCTATTTACGTCTCCTGCCCATTTTTGGGTTGGGTTGGTTTTTTTTTTTTTTGACATTGAGCTGCATGAGCTGTTTGTGTATTTTGGAGATTAATCCCTTGTCAGTTGCTTCATTTACAAATATTTTCTCCCATTCTGAGGGTTGTCTTTTCATCTTGTTTATGGTTTCCTTTGCTGTGCAAAAACTTTTAAATTTCATCAGGTCCCATTTGTTTATTTTTGTTTTTATTTTCATTACTCTAGGAGGTGGGTCAAAAAAGATCTTGCTGCGATTTATGTCAAAGAGTGTTCTGCCTATGTTTTCCTCGAAGAGTTTTATAGTGTCTGGCCTTACATTTAGGTCTTTAATCCATTTTGAGTTTATTTTTGTGTATGGTGTTAGGGAGTGTTCTAATTTCATTCTTTTACAAGTAGCTGTCCAGTTTTCCCATCACCATTCATTGAAGAGGCTGTCTTTTCTCCATTGTATATCCTTGCCTCCTTTGTCATAGATTAGTTGACCATAGGTGCATGGGTTTATCTCTGGGCTTTCTATGCTGTTCCATTGATCTATATTTCTGTTTTTGTGCCAGTACCATACTGTCTTGATTACTGTAGCTTTGTAGTATAGTCTGAAGTCAGGGAGCCTGATTCCTCCAGCTCCGTTTTTCTTTCTCAAGATTGCTTTGGCTATTCAGCGTCTTTTGTGTTTCCATACAAATTGTAAAACTTTTTATTCTAATTCTGTGAAAAATGCCATTGGTAATTTGATAGGGATTGCATTGAATCTGTAGATTGCTTTGGATAGAATAGTCATTTTCACAGTATTGATTCCGCTAATCCAAGAACATGGTATATCTCTCCAACTCTATGTGTCGTCTTTGATTTCTGTCGTCTTTGATTTCTTTCGTCAGTTCTTTATAGTTTTCTGGATACAGAAAACTTTCTTTTGACTCCATAGGTGGGTTTATTCCTAGGTATTTTACTCTTTTTGTTGCAATGGTAAATGGGGTTGTTTCCTTAATTTCCCTTTCTGATCTTTCATTGCTAGTATATAGGAATGCAAAAGATTTCTGTGTATTAATTTTGTATACTGCAACTTTACTAAATTCATTGATTAGCTCTAGTAGTTTTCTGGTGACATCTTCAGGATTTACTATGTATAGTATCATGTCATCTGCAAACAGTGACAGTTTTACTTCTTCTTTTCCAATTTGGATTCCTTGCTCTGTATATTTTAAAACGAAGTTGTTAGGTGCAGACAAGTATAGAATGTTATTATGTTCTTGGTGAACTGAAAGTGTTATTATTATAATTATAAAGTGACCCACGTTATCTCTAGTGAGGTTTGGTTTGTTTGTTTGTTTGTTTTGGGCCATAAAAGATTTTGTCTGATATTATCACAGCTACACAGCATTTATTTTATTAACCTGATTTTTTTTTTTTGTCTCTCACTGTGGCTTATGGGATATTAGTTCCCCAACCAGGGATTGAACCTGGGGCCATGGCAGTGAAAGCATGGAGTCCTAACCACTGGACCACCAGAGAACTCCCTAACCTGATTTATTTTTATGTCAAAACTTAATACTTCTAAATAATTGTAGATTCACTTTTAAGAAATACAGAATTCCCTGGTTGGGGAACTAAGATCCCACAAGGCGCATGGCACAGCCAAAAAAAAAAAAAAAAAAGACAAAGAAAAAAGAAATAAGAGAGATCCTATGTACCCTTTACTCAATTTCCCTCAATAGTAACATCTTATAAAACAATAGTATAATAACACAACTAGGATAGCAATGTTCTTATACTCAAGATACAGAACATTCCAATCACCATGAGGATCTCTCCTGTTTCCTTTTATATTCACACCCACTTCACTCCCAACTGCACCCTCTCCTTAACCCTTGGCAATCTCTGACCTGTTGTTCTCCATTACTATAATTTTTTCATTTCAAGAATGTTATATAAATGGAATCATAAAGCATGTTACCTATTGGAATTGGCTTTTTTCACTCAGCATAATTCTCTGGAGGTTATTCCAAGTTGTTGTGTGTATTGGTAATTTATTCCTTTTTATTGCTAGGTATTATTCCACGATACAGGTGTACCAAAGTTTAACTATTTACCCATTGAAAGACATCTGTTTTTTTTTTTCCAGAAGTTTCGCTATTACAAATAAGCTGCTATAAACATTAATGTACAGGTTTTAGTGTGAACATAATCTTTATTTCTCTGGAATAAATGCCCAGGAATGCAATTGCTGAGTCACATGGTTGTTACTTGTTTAGCTTTATAAGAAACTGCCGGGGCTTCCCTGGTGGCGCAGTGGTTGAGAGTCCGCCTGCCGATGCAGGGGACACGGGTTCGTGCCCCGGTCTGGGAGGATCCCACATGCCGCGGAGCGGCTGGGCCCGTGAGCCATGGCTGCTGGGCCTGTGCGTCCGGAGCCTGTGCTCCGCAACGGGAGAGGCCACAGCAGTGAGAAGCCCACGTAATGCAAAAAAAAAAAAAAAAAAAAAAAAAAAAAAAAAAAGAAACTGCCAAACTGTTTTCTAGAGTGGCAGTACTATTTTACTTTCCTGTCAGCATTTTATGAATGATCCAGTTTCTTTGACTCCTTGCCAGCATTTGGTGTTGTCGCTGGGTTTTTTTTTGTTTGTTTGTTTTTTTGCGGTACGTGGGCCTCTCACTGTTGTGGCCTCTCCCGTTGCAGAGCACAGGCTCCAGACACGCAGGCTCAGCGGCCATGGCTCACGGGCCCAGCTGCTCCGCGGCATGTGGGATCCTCCCGGACCGGGGCACGAACCCGTGTCCCCTGCATTGGCAGGCGGACTCTCAACCACTGCGCCACCAGGGAAGCCCTGTTTTTTTTTTTATTATAGTTGTTGTTATAGGTATGCAGTGATACTTTATTGTGGTTTTAATTTGCATTTCCCTAATGACTAATGATGTTGAACATCTTTTCATGTGTTTATTTGCCATCTATGTATCCTCTTTGGTGCAATATCTCTTTTGTCCATTTTCTAGTTGGATTGTTTGTTTTTTTACTGTTGAGTTTGAGAGTTAACTGTCTATATATTCTATATATGAATCTTTTGTCAAATATGTGATTTGAAAATATTTTCTTCTGGTTTGTGGCTTGTCTTTTCTTCCTTTTAACAGGATCTTTCCTAGACAAATGTTTTTAACTTTAACAAAGTCCTATTTAGCAATTTTTTTCTCTTATGCATTGTGCTTTGATGTCAAGTCTAAGAACTTTTTGCTTGCCTAGTCCTACATCCCAAAGATTTTCTCCCATGTTTTTTTTTCTAAAAATTCTGTAGTTTTACATTTTATGTTTAAGTCCATTATCCATTTAAAGTTAATTTTTGCATGAAGTATGAGGTTTAGGTTGAGGGATTTTTTTGTTTGTTTTTTGTTTTGTTTTGTTTTTTGACTGTGGATGTCCAGTTGCTCCAGCACCATTTGTTGAAAAGGGTATCTTTCCTCTGTTGGATTGCTTTTGCACCTTTGTCAAAAATTAGTTGGTTATTTATGTGTGGGTCTATTTTGGGGTTCTCTGTTCTTTCTTATGGATCTGTGTGTCTGTCCCTCTACCAATACCATACTGTCTTGATTACTATAGTATATATAAGAAGTCTCAAAATTGGGTAAATGATTCCCCTCACTGCAATGGACTAAATGTTTGTGTCCCTTCAAAATTCAGATGTTGAAATCCTAATTCCCAATGTGAGAGTATTAGGAGATAGAGCCTTTGGGAGGTAATTAGGTCATGAGGGTAGAGCCCTCATGAATGAAATTAGTGTCCTTATAAAAGGACCCCAGGGAACTCTCTTGTCCTCTTTCCACCATGTGAGAATACAAAAAGTCGGAAGTCTGCATCTGGAAGAGGGCTCTCACCAGAACTTGGCCATGCTGGCACCCTGATCTCAGATTTCTAGTTTCTAGAATTGTGAGAAATAAATTTTTATTGTTTATAAGCCCCCAAGTCTATGATATTTTGTTATAGCAGCCCAAACTGACTGAAATGTACTTTATTCTTTTTTCAAACTTGTTTTAACTACTCTAGTTCCATTGCCTTTACATAAGTTTTAGAGTAATCTTGTCCGTATCAACAAAAACTCTTGCTGGGATTTTGATAGGAATTACATTAAACCTGTATGTCACTTTGGGGAGAATTGACATCTTCATATGTTGAGCTTACCAACCATGAATATGGTCTGTTTCTCTGTTTATTTAGACTTTCTTGGATTTCTTTGATCAGTATTTTATACTTTTCAGCATACAAGTTCTGTACATGTTTTGTTAGATTTACCACCTAAGTCTTTTTTTTGAGTGACTGTAAATGCTATTGTATTTTTAATTTTGATGTACACAATTTCATTGTTAGTACATAGAAGTATAATTTTTTGGTATGCTTGTCTTGTAGCCTGTAGACCTTGCTGGACTCACTTATTAGTTCTAGGAGTTTTTTTTTTTTTTCTGTAGAGTCTTTGGGATTTTCAATGTAGATAATCATGTCATCTGAAAATAGGGACAGTTTTATTTCTTCTTTTCCATTCTGTATGCCTCTTATTTTCTTGCCTTTTTTTTTTTTTTGTACTGGGTAGAACTTCCAGTACTATGTTGAATAAGAGTGATGAGAGTGGACATCCTTGCCTTGAGCTTATCTTTGGGAAAAATATTCAGTCTTAAGTATAATGTTAGCTGTAGATTTTTGGTAGATATTCCTTGTCTCATTGAGGAAGATCCCCTCTGTTTCTATATTTTTAAGAGTTTTTGTCATGAATAGGTGTTAATTTTGTCAAATTCTTTTTATGCATTGATTGATATGATTATGTGATTTTTTTCTTCTTTAGCCTGTCAATATGGTGGATTACAATGATTAATTTTTGACTATTGAACTAGCCTCACATCTCTGAAATAAACTCTGGTTGGTCATGTTGTATAATTATTTTCAAATATTGCTGAATTCTATTCACTAATATTTTATTAAAGACTTTTCTGTCTATATTTATGAGGAATACTGGTTTATGGTTGTTGTTGTTTCGTGTGGCCTTTATCTGATTTTGTCATCAGAGTAATACTAGCTTCATAAAATGAATTAAACATATTCCTTCCTCTTCTATTTTTTCTAAGAGATTGTGTCATTGGTTTTAATTCTTTAAAATACTGGTAGTATTTTCCAGGGAAATCATCTGGGCCTGGACATTTCTTTTTGGGAGTTTTAAAAAATTATGAATTCGATTTCCTTCATACTTATAAGGCTATTCAAATTATCTACTTCATAATGGGTAAGTTGTGGTATTTTTTGTTTTTTGAGGAATTGGTCTATTTTATCTAAGTTGTCAGATTTATGTGTTTTTAGCTGTTTATAGAATTCTCTTATTATCCTTTGGTGTCTGTAGGGTAAATAGTGATATCTTCCGTTTCATCCCTGATATTGGTGATTTGTGTCTTCTCTCTTTTTTCCTTGATCAGTTTTGCTAGAAGTTTGTTCATATTATTCATCCTTTCAAAGAACCAGCTCTTTATTTCCTTGACTTCCTCTATTGTTTTCCTGTTTTCAGTTTCAATTATTTCAGTTCTTTATTATTCCCTCCCTCCCTGCCTGCCTTCCTTCGTTCCTTCCTTACACTATGATTGACCTGCAACAGTATGTTAGTTCCAGGCGTATAGCATAGTGATTTGATATTTCTATGTATTGCAAAATGATGACCATGATAAGACTAGTTACCATCTGTCACCATACAGAGTTATAATATTATTGATGATATTATTTTTTTCTGTTTTCTTGAGGTGGAAGCTTAGGTCATTGATTTGAGATTTTTCCTTTTTTCTAATGTATGCCTTTAGTGATATAAATTTCCCTCTTAGCAGTTCTTTTGCTATTTCCCACAAGTTTTGACATGTTGTATTTTCATTTTCATTCACTTCCATTGTTAAATTTTTTTTTTCCCTGAGACTTTCTCTTTTACCCATGGACTATTTAGAAATGTGCTGTGTAGTTTCCAAGTATTTGGAGATCTTCTTGTTATCTCTCTCAGAGAACTTTGGAGAGCTAACTCTGTATGATATCAATTCTCTTAAATTTATTGAGGTTTGGGGCTTCCCTGGTGGCGCAGTGGTTGAGAATCTGCCTGCCAATGCAGGGGACACGGGTTCGAGCCCTGGTCTGGGAACATCCCACATGCCACGGAGCAACTAGGCCCGTGAGCCACAATTACTGAGCCTGCGCGTCTGGAGCCTGTGCTCCGCAACAAGAGAGGCCACGATAGTGAGAGGCCCGCGCACCGCGATGAAGAGCGACCCCTGCTTGCCACAACTAGAGAAAGCCCTCGCACAGAAACGAAGACCCAACACAGCCAAAAACAAATAAATTAATTAATTAATTAAAAAAAAAAAAAAAAAAAAAATTTATTGAGGTTTGTTTTTATGGCCCAGGAGATGGTCTATTCTGGCACATCTTCCATAGGCATTTGAAAAGCATGTGTATTCTGCTGTTATTGGGTGGAGTGTTCTACAAATATTGACTACATCCTCTTGTATGATGGTATCACTGAGTTGTTCTATATCTTTGCCAATTTTCTGTCTACTTGTTCTATCAATTATTGAGAGAGGGTTGTTGAAGTCTCCAATTATAATTGTGAATTTGTTTCTTTCTCATTTCAGTTCTATCAGTTTTCTTCACATATTTTGTAGCTCGGTTGTTTGGTGCATACACATTTAGAATTGCTAAGTGTTGTTGGTGGGTTTACCCTTTTGTCATTAGGTAAAGTCCTTCTCTGTTCCTAGGAATTTTCTTTGTTCTGAAGTCTACTTTACCTGATATTAATATAACCCTCCTGTTTTGTTTGATTAATGTTGTTATGATATATATTTTTGATCTTTTTACTTTCAACTTGCCTATATTGCTATATTAGAAGTAAGTTTCTGATAGATAGCTATATTAACTTCCTATAGCTGCTAAACCAAATTACCACAAACTTGCTGACCTAAAACACCACATATTTATTCTCTCACAGTTCTGGAGGTCAGAAGTCCAAAATCAGTTTCACTGGGCTAAAATCAAGGTGTTGGCAAGGCTAGCACCTTCTTGAGACTCCAGGAGAGAATCTGTTCTTTGTCTCTTCCAACTTCTAGAGGCTGCTAGTATTCCTTGGCTCATGGCCACATCATTCCGATCTCATGCTCTCGTCACATCTCCTATTTCTGTGTTAAATCTCCCTCTCCCCTTCTCTTATAAGGACATTGGTGATTACGTTTAGGACCTACCTGGAAAATCCAAGATAATCTCCCCATTTCAAGATTCTTAACTTAATCACATTAAAGACCCTTTTGCCGTAAGATAATATTCGCAGGTTCCAGGGATTAGGACCTGGGTGTCTTTGCGGATCGTCATTCAGTTTACCACAACAGCATGTAATTGGGTCTATGCTCCCCACTTGGCCGTTGTTGGTGTGGGTGTGGGTGGGTCACAGTTTTTCTGTGGTGGTTGACTGGAGTAGTTTTCTGTCTTGCTGGGCTGCTCTTTTCCTGCTTGTTTGGCTGAGGAGAGCAGGCTTTTGGGAGGCATTTTTGTCTGTGCCCTTTGGTGTTTTCAGGTTGCCAGTTTCTTCAGCTTCAAGTCTGGGATATAAGGCAAAAAGAAAATGCATTTTAAAAAAAAAAGAAACAGGGCTTCCCTGGTGGCACAGTGATTGAGAGTCCGCCTGCTGATGCAGGGGACACGGGTTCGTGCCCCGGTCCGGGAAGATCCCACATGCCGCGGAGCGGCTGGGCCTGTGAGCCATGGCTGCTGAGCCTGCGTGTCCGGAGCCTGTGCTCTGCAACGGGAGAGGCCACAACAGTGAGAGGCCCGCGTACCGCAAAAAAAAAAAAAAAAGAAACAAACAAAAAGAAACGAAAAACAAACAAAAAAGAAATAGAAAATGCATTTTATTCACCCTTATCCTGAGTATATATACCTTTGGAAATCCCAACTTTTGTATAGTCTCCTTGTACATTCTCAACCTAAAACAGGCCCTAGATTTTTTTTTCTTTGGCAGTGTTGGGTCTTCGTTGCTGCACGCAGGCTTTCTCTAGTTGCAGCGAGCGGGGGCTACGCTTCGTTGTGGTGTGAGGGCGTCTCATTGTGGTGGCTTCTCTTGCTGCAGAGCATGGGCTCTAGGCGCGCAGGCTCAGTAGTTGTGGCTCGTGGGCTCAGTAGTTGTGGTGCACGGACTTAGCTCCTCCGCAGCATGTGGGATCTTCCCGGACCAGGGCTCGAACCAGAGTGCCCTGCATTGGCAGGCAGATTCTTAACCACTGCACCACCAGAGAAGCCCCAACAATGGTTTTTTTTTTTTTTTTTTTTTTTGTGGTACGTGGCCCTCTCACTGTTGTGGCCTCTTCCGTTGCGGAGCACAGGCTCCGGACGTGCAGGCTCAGCGGCCATGGCTCACGGGCCCAGCCGCTCCGCGGCATGTGGGATCTTCCCGGACCGGGGCACGAACCCGTGTCCCCTGCATCGGCAGGCAGACTCTCAACCACTGCGCCACCAGGGAAGCCCCCCCAGCAATGCATTTTAAAAGACATTTCATCCAGATATTTTAGTTGTTTCCATTGGAAAGTCCTTTAAGGGTGTTTGGTCCTCGTTGCTGATAGAAACAGAAGTTCCAGTGCTTTTTCCACCAAGATGTCTGTACCCACATCTCAAAGTGTCAGTGTTACCCAGGACCTTGATCTTGATACAGTTTGTGGGACTTTTATAGGGTCAGGGAAATCATTACTCTCACTATAATGGAAAAGATTGGAGGAACGGATTTTAATTTTATTTCATTTTCCCCCCAGCTTCATTGAGATATAATTAACATATAATTGGAGGAACAGATTTTAGAGTCCCCTTGACAAGTCCTGTCGACTTATCCTGGCAAAAGCAAGACACAAATCCCTTTATTATGCGAGCACAGCCTCCCTTTCTTCTGATAACATCTTCCTGATTTTGCTTTGTGGAAGTCCCCGCCCTCCTTCAATGGGTATGGTCATGATTGGACTATTTGTTGGACAACGTACCCTGTCCCCTGCTAGCCAAGAGGGGTGTGTGACACCAGAGGGATCAGTCAGGCTGTCTCCCTGGAGTTTGAATGTGAGTTCAAATTACTGACAACCTGATTCATCCTACAGTGACACTCAGAAAAGCTCATCTATTAGCTGCTGCCCTGAATTCTGTCCTATTTTTAAAAAATAAATTTATTTATTTTGGGCTGTGTTGGGTCTTCGTTTCTGTGCAAGGGCTTTCTCTATTTGCGGTGAGCGGGGTCCACTCTTCATCGCAGTGCACGGGCCTCTCACTGTCACGGCCTCTCTTGTTGCGGAGCACAGGCTCCAGACGCGCAGGCTCAGTAGTTGTGGCTTACGGGCCCAGTTGCTCCACGGCATGTGGGATCTTCCCAGACCAGGGCTTGAACCTGTGCCCCCTGCATTGGCAGGCAGATTCTCAACCACTGCGCCACCAGGGAAGCCCCAATTCTGTCCTTTTTAAGACCTGATTCCTCAGCTTTCCCTTCTGTTCTGTGAACATCCCCATCTGTTTTTTCAACTGTGTTTGGACATCCCTCCAGAATGGGGAGTTTTTTATTGCCTGAGCCAGCCAGTATCACCCTTGTCTACCTCTGACTCTTTGAAGCTTCTTCCTTTTATTGACTGAAGTCTGTTGCTACATGGCATTGATGCTATCAGTGTGCACCTCTTCCAGCATCTCTGTCCTGGAAACTACTCAGGGACTTGAAGAAAGGACATTGTGCTGCAGTCTGACTTTCTTCAGGCTACACAAGCCTAATTCTTCCAAGTGCTCCTCCCAGGACCCAGGCTGCAGCCCCTTCCCCATCCTGATTGTCTTCTCATGAGACATTCCAGTTGATCAATGTCCCTCAAAACATGTGAAGCTCAGGGCCAATCCAGACGCCCTGAACAGGGCAATGTCAGGCAGGGCCGTCAGCTCCTTGCTCTGAGTGCTCTCCTTCTTTTAATACAGTCTCCAAGTTCATTATTATGGCAGCTTCATGACACTCCTGACTCATAGTGAGCACAGTATTGGCTAAGCTGTCTTCACACATGCTGCTACCCATCCTGGATTTCCTGGCTGACCCATGTGCTGTTGGTTTGTTTTTAACTCACAGCCCTACTTAAAAACATGGCCGATCTTGCCTAAGTTTTCCATGGCACAGTCCGAAAGATCTTGCCATGACGTCATGTAGTTTCTGCATTCCCCTTGGAATCTAAATAATTCAGAAGAAGGGAGTGTTAGGAAACACTGCCTTTCTCTCAAACAGCACCCAAACCCAGCGTGGAAGAGAAGTCATGGATGTAATTCTGAGAAAAGCTCAGCCCGGATTGGGGTTGGCTGAGGTCTCCAAAGGTAAGCCTCTGGCTTAAGGTTGTAATATGTGTTACTCATTTCCTTTTGGGAGCAATTAATTCTAATCTTAATGTCAGACCTAAAGGCCAAAAGAAAGTACGTTGAATCTGCATTTATTGACACCGTACATATTCATTTTTCCAAAGGCTGCAAGGTGGACTTGGATATTGTGAAACTTGGCTGGGCAACCAGGGGTCCTAAGGATAGGCCTAGGCTCCTTGGGGGCAGCTCTCCTGGCCCTCCTTCCCTTTGTCATCTCAAGGGGGCTCCCCAGTCTCGTTGCTCCCTCTGAATGTCAGGAGTGCACAAGAAAAAAAAATGGACTTCCTGGCAGTCCAGTGGTTAAGCCTCCGTGCTCCCAATGCAAGGGGGCATGAGTTTAATCCCTGGTGGGGGAACTAAAATCTCACATGCCACATGTTGAAGCCAAAAAAAGAAAAAAAGAAAAAAAGGAGTGCACAAGGCTGGGGGGATCCCCAGGCTTCAGAGTCCCCTCAACAAGTCTAGGCTGACCTAGCAGAAGTATTCAAATCTTCCACCCCAAGGGGAAGAGGCATTCGTATATGTGTGTGTGTGTGTCTTCTGGTTGAGGTGGGGCAGCCTGGCTGGAGACTATAGTGGAAGTGAGAGTGCTTCCCATGTACCAGTTACCTGCTGCGTAACAAATTATCCCAAAGCTTAGGGGCTTAAAATTGTAACATTTCTGATCTCAGTTTCTCTGGCCCTCTGCTTCAGGGTATCTCACAAGCCTGCAGTCATCTCAAAATGTGATTGGGAAGGATTTGCTTCCTAGCTCATTCACATAGTTTCTGGCAGGTTTAGTTCTTATAGGCTGTTGGACTAAGGTCTCAGTTCCTCATAAGTCCCTTGGTTCCTTACCATCTTGGTCTCTCCATACTACATCTTACAACATGGCAGCCTGCTTCATTAGAGCACATAAGAGAGTGAGTGCTAGCAAAACGGAAGTCACAGTGTCTTGTAACCTAATCATGGAAGGGACATCTTATAACTTTTCCCATATCCTGTTTATTAGAAGCAAGTCACTAGACTCAATGGGAGGGGATTACACAGACTGTGAATACCAGGAGGGATGATGACTGGGAGCCATAGTGTGTGACCCTATGGGGCAGGTGGGAGGGACAGATGGGGTGTGAGGCACATCAGGCCTGGGGTAACCATCAGCTATCTAGAAGGTGAACATAATAGGTTGTGGACGGAGGGCAGGGGCCTGGGGACCCAGGCTATGTCTGAGAACTCTGGGTCTGAGCAGCCTGTAAGATTGGGCCCAGATCTGGGTGTGTACTAATCCTAAGCCCCCCTGGACCCAGGCTGAGTAACCAAGGTGGGGGTTGGCTCTCATACTTCGTACTACCAAGCCACTTTCCTAGGTCTGCATGCTGTGAGCACCCACTACGGCAGGCAAGGCACAATGCCGGGCACAGCATTAAAGTGCTGTGGGTATCCATTCATTTGTAATAATTCACACAGTGTAACTGCAAGAGCACTGGGTCAGAGCCTGGTGTCCCAAGTCTAGTGTGGGCTCCACTGAAATTGCTGGTGACCCCTCTTTGGGCTTTAGCTCCCCATGCTATAAACACTATTGCAGTAAAACTTCCATTTCACTTCACCCCCAATCACTTTGAGGTTGTTTTGAGAACTTCATGAGATAAAGACATGGAAGGGCTTGGAAATAAACTATCACACTACAGTTTACAGAAACTTTCATATTATGCTATTCCATTCTCATGTTTGTGTTCAGGGGACGGGTCTCAGATTCACCAAACGTTATGCTAAAGGGACACCGGAGTCCATCTGATAACCCCCAGGCACACACATGTACCCAATGTATAGATGAGACTGCCAAAGGCAAGGGACTCATTCAAGGTCACACACAAAGTTGGTGGCTGTGGAGGGGTGAGGCCCCGAATCTTCTTTTTATTTAAAATTTTAAATATTTTATTATCTAAAGTTACACCCAAAATTGTGCTTCATTTTTTCCTATACTAAACTATACACTTTAAGTCGAGGACATTTTTAAAAGCAATACATTTCAGAAATCCTGGAAGAAATTCCACTAGCTATAAGTTATTTAAATATTGCTTATAGAAAGTATTAAAGAACCATGTAAACAGCATACACCTAAAGAGATGAATGCTTAACATGAGTACAGTGTTTTGCATTCACTGATAATCTAAGGGTCAATTTCTAGATGTTTCTTTGTCTTGTATGCTTCATTTGTTTTATCAGCAAGCAAAGGCCTATAAGGGATGGCTTCACTGCCCCTCAGACTCAGGTCCATCTTCATCTTGACTAATCTGGAAGTAGCGAAGTTCGTTAAGTCTCCTCAACAGATGCAACCCCCGAAGCTGATCACCAAGATTGTTCTTTTTAAGGTATTTCTTGGTAGGATATTTCAAATACCTTTTAGAGAATTGTTCCTCAGAAACAACCATGATTTTATTCTTGAAGGCTTTAATGTGAACAACATTCCCAAGATTTCCAGTTTTTCCTGGAAAAACTTTAACTTTCTCACGTAGAAACTGTTCAGAATTTCCAGAATCAAAAATTCCATTTTCGGGCTTCCCTGGTGGCGCAGTGGTTGAGAGTTCGCCTGCCGATGCAGGGGACACGGGTTCGTGCTCCGGTCCGGGAGGATCCTGCATGCCGCGGAGCGGCTAGGCCCGTGAGCCATGGCCGCTGAGCCTGCATGTCCGGAGCCTGTGCTTCTCAGAAGCAGAGGCCACAGCAGTGAGAGGCCCGCGTACTGCAAAAAAAAAAAAAAAATTCCATCTTCTCCTGGATGAGTAAGATCCAAACTAAACTTCCAGGTTGATTTCTTAGGCTTCTTGTCTTTCTCCGGCACGATCTTGAAGGCTGGCCATGCAATTAGAGAGCAGCCCTGAGTCTTTTGACTTCTAGCCTAGTGCTTCTCTGAACCAGGAGCCTCATGATGCAAAGTGTTATCACCTAGAAGCTCTGGTGCCCAACTGCCTGGTTTCAAACTGCTCCTACCATTTCTTATAGTTCATGGTCACTGTCTCCCAGGGGATTTTGTGGAGACTGAAAAGCACTAGGTAGTGCCTGCCCTGCCAGCTCACTGAATGTTACCCATTGTGACTGGTATCAGAGAGGGAAGGCACTGTTGCACCCATGTTATTGCTGGGGAAGTTTAGGCTCAGACTTACCCTGGTACCAGAGCCAGGACTTGAACCAGTGCTTTTCTGACGAAGGCAGGCCGCCTCTCAGAAAATAGAAAGTACCAAACAATGTTCAGATTTGACCATTACTAACAGTATATCAGACTCCAGGTTCATTTCGTGCAATTGTGTGTAGCCTACAGGGGGTAGTGGGGGCACAGCCCAGGTTTCCTGAGGATGGATTCAGGAGGAAATCTTCAAAATGAGGCCTGAAAGCCCCTTGCTGAGAAGTGAGGTGTCTACCAGGGCACGTAACTCACCGGCCAGCCAACCTTGCAGTAGTGTTTTGGAAAAGTCGTTTATGTTCATTATAGTTTGGGATTTGGGTGGAAAGCCTGTTTCAGTTCTGGGGTTTTGCTCTCCTATCAGGCCGGCTGCAGGCCCAGACGGGCCCCTGCTGGAAGGAAGTCAGCCCTCCTCCCGCCAAGGAGGAAGGGCCCTCCCGCCTGTGGTCGGTGCATTGTACTTGCTGGATTCCAGGCTGTCAGTCTTCACGGAGAGCTCCCGGGATGCTTAGCCTGCAGATTGTTTTGTTAGGTTTCTCCTACAACTAATTTGGAAATTACCCAGCTACCCACAGCCTCTCCCAGGTGTTCTGTAAACTACAGGCCTGCTCCTGCAGCTTTCGCCTTGGTGGGACCAAGGCTGGCTGAAGCTGGGAGGGTCAGGGTGGAGTGATAGGAGGGTGAAAAGAGGCCCACAATGGTAGAGCTCATTTTAAGCAACAGCCAGTCCCCTTCAGCTTTGGCACTAACCATCCTACTTTGTAGGATCTGACGCAAGCAGATCCACACACTTTGCAGACATTATCTTTAAGCCTCACATGCCCTGTGGAGGTAAGTCAGGGGCGTGTGGAGGATCCACCCTACTTAGAGGCCCAAAGAGAGAGGATTTCCCCAGAGCTGCAGTCAAAACCAGCACGCAGGTCTCCTGATTCCCATATCCAGGAAGGAAAAATCATCACGTTTGATTCATTTTGCTGTGAACTTTGTTACACCTGGGTTGAATCCCGCTCAGGCGAAGGTCTGTGACCTTGAGCTTGTCCTCTTTTCTTGGACCTCAGTTTTCTCATCTGAAAAAAAATACACCTGAAACCTGCTACTTCCCAGGGCAGTTGTGAATATCCAAAGGATAGCATATGTGGAAGCGCTTGGTACACCCTGAACACAGCCTCTCTTGGGTAATGTCAGGGTTACCTTAGTCAGCTGTGCCACAGCTGAGCCACTTGAAGCTGGTGTGGTGAGAGCCCTAGACAAGGGCCTAAGATGTTAGCTCATTGTACAACCGTGGAAAGTTACCTTCTCTGGTCCTTGGTTTTTCCTTCTATAAAACAAGGGTGGGACTAGATAACCTTTCAGCTGTATTTTATTTTTTTTTTAATAAGAATGGCAGGGCTTCCCTGGTGGCGTGGTGGTTGAGAGTCCGCCTGCCGATGCAGGGGACACGGGTTCGTGCCCCGGTCCGGGAAGATCCCACATGCCGTGGAACGGCTGGGCCCATGAGCCATGGCCGCTGGGCCTGCGCATCCAGAGCCTGTGCTCCGCAACGGGAGAGGCCATGACAGTGAGAGGCCCACATACCACAAAAAAAAAAAAAAAAAAAGAATGGCAAAGGAAATCTCAAAGGGAAAACCAAGAATCAATTTTTTCCTGCCCCATAAGGGTCACCTTTATTAGTTAGGATGCATTTGGCTGCAAGTAACACAGAGCCCAAAGAAAAGAGGCTTAAACTTAGAGGACGTTTGTTATCGCCCACAGGTATAAGGAATTGTTCCAGGGTTGGTTCTTTCAGCAGCTCAGTGATATCATCAGGCCCCCAGGTTATTCCCACCTTTTGGTGGGAATCCTCAGCAGGTTGGCTTGTTCTCTTAGGCTGGTACCCTCCCAGCCCAACATGTCTGTCACACTTCCAGGAGTCACACTCTAACAACATTAAGAGGAAGAAAATGGCTATTTCTCTCCCCCTGTCTCTTTAAGAACAAAGAACTATTTCCCAGAAGCCCTGAGCAGACTTTTCTGGACATCTCATTGGCCTGGAAAGTATCCTGTGCCTGTTTCTCAATAATCACTGGCAAGAGTGATGGAATCATCACCACGTTTACCTTAGATGAGTCCAGATTGAGCCGGTGGATACTCCAAGGGGTGAGACTTCCCCTAAAACACATGACCAACTGCAACCTGAACAAAATCAGGGTCTTGTGAGCAGAGAAGAAGTGGGGGGGAATGGCTGGGTAGACAACTAGCAGTCTGGCACAACTTCTTCTTGAATATGCCAGAGAGTGTATTGTTTTACTTCTGTCCAGAGTTGTCCACTATATGGCCGTCCTCAAGATGCTCCATCTCGGCTCTACCATCAAGACCCCTGTGCCCAATCCCCATGATAAGACATTGTTCTTTCTTTTGAGCACGGGTGCAGGAAAAATGTGGGCACACCCCACTTCACACAAGGTTAATTATGAAGCTTTGATGAAATTTAGGATAAAAGGAAAGTGATACATGGGAGGGGGAAATTTTGAAAGTGCTCATATTAAGTATAATTTTCTCATAGTGTAAGAAACCCTTCACGGGGCTGCACACGAACATGCCATGCTCCTAATCTCACTCCCTTGTCCTGAGGTCTGGACCTCTGCGAGAGAGTGACATGATCTGTTGATGTTTGAGCTGAATCATACATTGGCTGCTGTGGGGAATGAGTGAGGAGAGCAGTGGAGGGAGTAGGGAGCCCTGTTAGGAGGCTGGTGCTGTGATCCAGGAGAGACATGATGGGCCTCCTACTGGGTTGGTGGCCTTAGACGTGCAAATGGGGTTAGGGGGTTCCTAGAGAGGTAATAATGGTCAGAGCAAATTCATGGTGACAGGAACACACAGGGGTGTCTGGGAACAGCAAGTGGGGTGTTGGCTGGAGCCTAGATGTGTAGGAAGGGCAACTATGGGAGATGAGGCTGGGAAGAGAGTTGGCATGAGGATAATGGAGGGTCCCAAGTGCCAGGTGAGGAGTTTGGGCTTTCTGTTGCAGACAGCAGGGAGCCTGCCCCCATAGGACTGGAGCTCAGCTTCAGGGAGTGAGGCTGGCCGTGGGGGCAGAATGGAGGGAGGAGGCAGGAGCATCCATGGGGAGGGCTTGGCCAGCTACTGGGGGTTGGGAGCAGAGGCAAGAGTTAGGCTCTATGAGGCTGTGCTTCTCACACGTTATCTCTGGTGGTTGAGTGCCTCCACGCATGAAAAATCATAGCTGGGGCTCTGCTCTGCCCACACTCCTGGGAGAAGCCGCTCCAGGTTCTCAGGTAGTGAGATAAGCTGGCGCTCTGCACCAGGGCTGAGATCCACCCTGATTCTGCCTCTCAATCCCTTCCTCACCCTGGGAGGGGCTGACACTTGATCCCCAGGGCCTCTCTGACTACATGCTTCTGCACCAGGTTGACCTTTCTGGGCTGAGCTGGAAATTTGAGCCTCAGCTCTCAGAAGAGGGGTTGTGAGGCTGGCAGAGGGGCATGGGGAGCTCCATAGGCAGCAGTCATCCTTTCCACCCCAGGAGCTCGGCAAAGGCTGGCTTTGGCCTCAGCCCGGAAAGAAGACGCTGGAAGGAGGGTAGGGACAGGCACCAAACTTGTTAAAGACCTCCTATCCTCGCTGCACCCAACCTGTTGGCCCTGGTTTTCCTTTAGTTCACTGCTCAGTTTGGGCTGAAAAGCACTAGTCACACTGCTTTCCCTTTGGGTGGTTCTAAGCTATTTATTTAACTGATCTCAGGCTCAGTTTACCCATCCATACAATGGAGGGCCCTCCCGCAGCTGCACTCCTTCCCCATCCCTCAACCCCCACCTTCACCACCCCCCCTTCTGATTACTTCCATTTCCACACTGCCTTTTATGAGGGTGATAATCAAATGCAGTCTCCCTTGAGGGAGGCATAAGTTCTAGCCAGGCTTGGACACTATAAGATGTTGGGTAAGTCCTGTGCCCCTTTAGCTCTATAGAAGCTCTATACGCACACATGGTATTCCTATTTATTCCTATTATTGAAAACTCATGTGAGCACTGAGATGAGAGTCCTGGTTCTTCCACTGAGTTGCTGTGTGATCCTGGGAAGAGAGCCCCGTCTGGTACGTGCTCCTTATCATCAGGGACTTTTTTCCCCTGGTTGTCCTGCCATGCCAACCCCCACCCAGGAGTCCGCACTTCTCAGGAGCAGGGTGAGCACAGAGACCACATTCTCCAGGAAGGTGTGAGTGTTTGGGGTGGGGGAGGGTTCATTAGGATGCCCAGGATCGTAGGCTGTCCGAGGGGTACTTAAATGCTCTACTGGAGGATCCTTCAGCCCAGATGGACTCAGAGGTGGGGGCCTCTTCCTGCTGAGAAGAGAGCTTTATTTTTCTCCTAAACCCCAACAAGCCCAGACTTGGGGTTGAAGTTGCCAAGTTTCATCCATACTTGGGCAAATGACTGCTGCTTACGGAGGGTACAGAGACCAGAACCCCAGGTCCCCACAGTGGCTCAGCAGGGAGTCAGGAGTTTGGGTTCCTGCTCTGGCTCTAACTGACAGTCCAGCTTTCAAGATGGTTTCAGATACACTCTCGGTGAATGTCATTGTCATGGTCACCTATCAGACAGGGAACATGAGGTGAGATGCATTCCAAGGGTTAGGATTCCAAGACTGTAAAGCACACCCAAGGGAGGAGGTGAAGGGCTCCACCCTAGCCATCTCTTTTCTCTGCAGCCATCTCTGGTTGGGGTTCTTGCTGAGAAACAGGAGCCTTCTGGAAGTTATTCTGGGGTCTCTGATTTCAACAACATAACACCCCCCACCCCCACCCCGCTTCTCTAAAGCTCCGCCTCTCTGCCCAGGGCATATGAATCGCTTGAGGTCTTGTTGAATTGCAGGTTCTGGTTCAGTAGATCTGGGTAGAGCCTGAGAGTCTGCATTTCTAGCAAGCTCTCAGGGGATGCCCATGCAGCTAGTCTGTGGCCCACACTTAGAGCTTCAAGGCCTCTGGGCCTTAATGCCTTGTGCAAAACAGCAGAGAGGGCAAGCCTCCTGCTCTCAGCTTCTCTACTGGCGATTGGAGAAGTGCATCCTGAATTCAAATGACCAAAAAAAACGGGAGTTTGTGAGGGTGAAAGGGGACCTGCCACCCAGCTTTGTAGGTGGTGAAACTGAGGCCTACGCAGTGCAGGAAGAAGCTTGTTCAAGATCTCACAGCATTTTAGTGAGAGTTGAGACTCAGGCCTCTTGCAAAGGAAAAACAAAAATGAAAACTAGAAAAGATACTCACTGAGGTGTTTGCTGTGCTTTCTCTGGGCGAACTGTGGGTTCCTTTGATTCTTCTTCCTAAGTTGTATTTTTTGTTTGTTTTTACAATGAACGTGTACCAATTTTGTAATAAGAAAAAAATTAATTTTAATGAAAAAATTCTCACAGAGTTCTTAGTAAATGAGATTATGTTTGTGAACGTGCTGGATGAACTGTAACTGCGTGCAGCAGCTTCAAGTCAAGGGTGTGTAATTCAGCCCAAACCCTCCTGAATTCCTTTCAGCGAGGTTACCCTCACTCTTTCTGGCGCACGAATCACCGAGATGAGGAGGAAGGCCAATGCCGTCACCAACCGCCGCAAGCCGCTTCCTACTCCCACTTGGCCTCAGCTGTGGGAACTCTTCCCCCAAAGCTCTGGCCGCAGGAATCTTTCCCCTTAAACTGGGGAAGAAATTTCCCTAATCCGTTTTCGTAGTAAACGACCTCGGGCCAAGTCTGCTTTTGTTGCTGGTTTCCTAAGCTTAATTGCGAGCAAAGTTAATTTGAAAGAAAATGTTACAGCTCTGGGGCGAATTCTAACGAGCCTTGGGCAATTAGGGAAGAACGCATCTAATTACTCACAGACCTGGGTGGGGGGCGGCGCCTGCACACGACGCGGGGGGGTGCAGGGCTCAGAGTGGGGCAAACGATTTCTCTGGATTCAAGAAAGGAAGAAGAAAAAGAGAAACGCACCTCCGGTCTCTGAGCCCCTAGACGGGGAGCCGGGGAGGTTCTATTTCACGGTTTGGGGATTCGGAGAGTTGGATTGTCCCAAGACGCAGCAGTGAATGTTCTCAATGTCCTAGAGCCACGCGGACTGGAGGGCCCGCCCGGCCCGGCCCGGCCCGGCTGTGGATGAGGGGCGGCGCTCCCTCGCCTGCGCAGCGTCCTTTCTGGACCGGCCGGGTGGCGCACTAGCTTTGGGTGTCGCCGGCTGGCAGGAGGCCGAGAAGGGCTGACGCTCTCCCTTCAACACCTCGAGGGTCTCGCTGTCTCTCCTGGCTCCTGCTGTATACCCAGTTCCCTCCTCGCAGCGTCCCCTCTCTCAGGGCACAGACCCTGGTCGATCTCACCTGTCTTCCCAGTTGACAAGGAGAGTTGGGGGCGAAGACGCGTGCGCTTTCCCTCCCTGTCTTTCTTGTTCCCCCGGCTTTACCGCGACGCTCCAGGAGACTTCCGGATAAGGCGGCGCTTAAATGTTAAAACCTTCTTCCCTCCTGTGCCCAGCGCTTTACAGTTTACAAAGCGTTTCTATCCCTCTTGACTCGTTTAACTTCAGGTGGACTCTGAGGGAGGGGTAACAAATTCCCATTCACAAATGAGGACACTAGGGAAAGGACTGGATTAACGTTACTGGCGCTGTCAAAGCATTGGATTTAGTAATTAAAACACGGAGAAAGGCTCAACCGCTGCATTAACTGGGCGCATAGACTGCCCCTTTCCAGCCCCAATCCCCCTGCCGGGCTTTAGGAAAACAAGGACAAAACCCCTGGGTGGAGGGCTTTCAATTTCTGGCCAGTGCCAACGAGGCAAGGCAACCTGATTTCTGCCTCGGAGAGCCATACTGTCTAGCTGCACACGGAGAACCTTTGAATTTCAACCTGCAAGGATCCATACAGAGATAAGGGAGGTCTAACACCTAGATCTTTCCAAGGTCACAGGGCTGGGTCTGAAATCTGGACCCACTGGCAATAGGGTCAGTGCTGCAGCTGCCCCCTCCTCCAGGTGGTAATTTACCACCACCAAAGTCAGGAAGGACCAACATCTATACCTGTACCGTCTAATACAGTAGCCATCAGCCACACACTGCTACTGTGCACTTGGCTGTGGCTAGTCCAAACAGATGACCTGTAAGTGTAAAATACACTCCAGATTTTAAAGACTTGGTATGAAAAAAGTAAAATATCTCAACAATTTTTATATTGATATGTTGAAATGATAGTTTGGACATTAAATTGGGTTAAATACAATATATTATTAGTTAATCTCACCTGTTTTTTTTTAATTAATGCAGCTACCAGAAAAATTTTAATTACACAGGCAGCTTACATTATATTTCTATTGGGCAGCACTTATTTAGACAAATACCCGTCTGGACTGAATCACATTCACATGTCTTTGTGAACAGGATAGTGCAATCCCCAGAATTAAAAATAAAAATTACCAGTGTTTTTCAGTCTTCTTTCTCACCCCCCCCCCCGCAACTCTTCCTTAGCAAATTAACTCTGCAGAAAGAGGCTGCATTTCTCTTGTCAGAACTCACTTGCTCAAAGATCTTTATTAAAACAGTTCATCTGAACACTCAGGTTTATCTGAAAGCTGCACACCGAGCCTCTGAAATATTTAATGCTAGAAACTTCTGCTACAGAATCGAAACTTACAAGATTTCTCAAGAGAAAGGTGGGGAAATGGTTGGATTTTTTCTTTTTTTCTTTCTGATTTTGGTCAGCTTGTTGCTTGAAACAAATAAAGGATACAAAGCAAAGTTAAACACCAGTTTCTTTCTAAAGCTTACTTAAATGATGGCCCCAATTAATTTTTCTCTTTCCTTTTTGCATGAGGAGGCTGCCAAGGTGCAGCAGAGGGTACCAGGGATGGAAGAGCCAACCCAACAAAATGAAAACTGTCATCAACAGGTTCCCTTGAGTCTTGTCATCTCTGAATTTTAGTTCACCCATTGGGTCCCAGGCTGCTTGATGAAAAGAAAGCGTGGGCAATGGACAAATGTATTTCTACCTGCCTCAGTGGAAAACCGCACTTAGGGCCCAGCAGTAATAGCTGCCAAGTGATCAGCACATCAAGCTCAAAAGATTCAAGAAATTATGATATAACCGGTGCCTGGAGCCAATCCAGAGATGCTTGCCGTGAGTTCTGTTTCCATTCCTTGGAATAGGGTTAGGCCCTGGGTGGCCCACCCATGCTGCCAGATATGCAACAACCATGATGGGCCCTTAAAGATCATATGGGGGACGGTTGAATTCTGCAGCCCTCTTGTATTATAAATGGGAAAACTGGGGGTGTGAGTGATGGAACTGGGTTACACTGTGGCGCTGGGTCACCGTCCAGACTCAGAGCCTGGTGGTCTGCAGTTCTCAGAGGCAGGGAAAAGCAGCCCCTGGTCAAGCGAAGCAGAGGTCTTTCCCATTAAAAAAATGGTTACTTCTTTTGCAAATTTGTCCTCCTCACCTTAACTAGGAAGACACTATCGGAGCCTTTTATTGTAATAACGTAGTCAAAGGCACAAGAGATGGAACTGTGTAAAAAGACCCGAGTTTTGGTAAGTACGGGGAAGAGTGAAGTCATGTGATTCTCCACAATTCCCTTAGACTCTGGTGTAGACACTACGTTGTGCCTCCTTTAGAGCCAAGGACCCTCCCCGGTAGAATGTCAGAAAGGCACGACCTTTGGAGCTTCGCCTCAGTGAGGGTCCACTGTCTCAGTCCGTGGGCCGAGGATGCCTCTCCCCACCTCCTCCCATTTTCAAAGCGAACCGGTGTGTACACGGTGCAGCGGGAGGCTGCGCCTGAACCTCCGGCTCGGTCCCTCCCATGTGGCTTTCAACTCGATCCTCTCTCCAGTCCCGTCCTCAGGTTTCGTGAGTACTTAGTTCGTAAAGACAGTCGAGGTATCTATTAATTTTCGCCTGTATTCTCGGCTCACATGGCGGACACAAACCGATCCGCTCCGCCTGGATAGGCAGCTGCATGGCGACCGTGGTAGGCGCCTCCATTGCCCCCTCCGAGCTGCCCACCAGGATTGTAGCAGGGCCCCAGTGCTCCGAACTGGCCGGGCGATGTGCGCCCATAGAAGTCCACTGCAGTCTCGACGCCGCCACTGCTGCCACCTGCGGGGGGCGAAGCGGGCCCGGCCAACCGGCCAGCCGCTGCGAAGAGGGCGCTGCCGGCCCCTTGCGAGTACGCGCCGTCTGCGCCCGCGTAGGCGGCCGCATAGGCGGAAGTGTTGGCAGGTCGGGCGACGGCGCAGCCGGAGGGCTGGTAAGCGGTGGTAGTGGCAGAGGCGCCGGCCGAGGCAAAGGCGCAGGAACCGGAGGGCCCTGACGGCGCGGGGCCCAGTTCTGGGCTGAGCGGCCGCTCAGGCACCAGGCCGAAGACGCGGCACGGGCCTGGAGACGCAGCCGGGTAGTAGACCGGAGGCGGCGCGGCGAGCGACGGCGGGGCATAGCCTGCATAGACAGCGCCGGGGTAAGGCGGGCGCGCAGCGGGCACCCCGCCCGGGAAGATGGCGGCAGCGGCGGCGGCGGCAGCAGCAGCAGCAGCGGCGGCCGCGTCGTGCATGTAAGCCGGGTAAGTGGAGAGGTCAGAGCGCTTGAAGCGCTTGCGGCGGCGCAGAAAGCTGCCGCTCTCGAACATGTCCTCGGCGTTGGGGTCGAGTGCCCAGTAGTTACCCTTGCCCGGGCGGCCGGCCTCGCGCGGGATCTTGAGGAAGCAGTCGTTGAGTGTGAGGTTGTGGCGGATGCTGTTCTGCCACTTTTTGGGGTTGTCGCGGTAGAAGGGGAAACGCTCGGTGATGAACTTGTAGATGCCGCCCAGCGTGAGGCGGCGCTCCGGTGCGTGCGCGATGGCCATGGCAATGAGCGCAATATAGCTGTAGGGCGGCTTCCCACGCTGCAGGGGGCGCTTCCGCCGCCGCCCGCCAGCGCCGCGACCCGCCGCCTCTGCCGGGACCCCGGCCCCCGCCTCACCGCGCTCCTCCTTCACGGCCGCCAGCGCCTCCGGCTGCGGCGGCGGCGGCGGTGGCGGCCCGCTCTCCGCCGTCATGGCGCAGCCGTCCCGCGTCCCTGGGGCGTCCCCGCTGCCCGCTGCTGTCGAGGGTCTGGGAGCTGCGGGGCCCGGGACGCAGGGTAACGGGAACCGACGCTGGGGCCCTCTTTAGAGAGCTCAGGGTGTCCTCGCAGTTGGCACCGGGAGCACAGCTTTCCTGGCAGGGGCGCGCGGGAGCTTTGGCGCCCGTAGTTTCCGGGCTGGCTCAGTGCGGACAGAGGCTCAAGAGTGTCCCGCCCACCGACGGCTCTGCTCGTGTTCTGGAGCTCGAAGCCAGGCGCCAGCAGCGACGCTGGGACCCGGACGAGGCTCCTGTCGCGGGCTGAAGGGTCCTTTGCGTGCTGGTGCCAGGAGGTCACGAGGTCTGGAATTGGTCCTGGGCTGGGGTGCCTGCATCAGTTCTGGGCTTCCTGCTGATCTGAGGATAACCGTCGAGGTCCTGAGCGCAGAGGAGGCTGCGGGCCCCAAGGTCTGAAACGAGAGCAGTTAGCGCAGGCGTGGGGACTCTGGTGGGGGCCGCCTAGGCGGCGCCCCTGCGGCCGGGGCCGCCGAAGGCGCAGAGGGCAAGGAGGCGAGGCAAGGCGACGGCGGCGAGGTTGCGGCGCGGGCCAGGCGGGGTGGCCGGCGACTGTTCCTCTCCGCAGTGTTGGCCTCAAGCCGCCAAGACCGCTGGCGAGGCGCTTCCCTGCACACACCCGGACCGGCTCCTCCCTCCGCGGGTTTCTCCTCCTTAAAGGCGCCAGGAAGCTTGGGGCGGTGCCCGTTCCCCGCCCGCCCCCCGACTGCCCGCCCCCTGGGCCTCGGCGCACCTCCCCAGGTAGGAGATGCTGTGGCGGCGCGGCGGGTACACCACACGGTCTGAGCATGGAGGTCCCTTGGCGGTCTCCTGGGCCGGTCCTCTCTGCGCGCCGACGGGGAGACTGAGGTCGGGAGAGGCCAGGAACTGTCTCTGGAGACCTCGGCGCCCGAACTCAGCGCTTCGGGACTTTACCAGCCTCTATAGAAGGCTAGGACCCCCAGGTGAAAGGAAGGGCTCGCCTCACCTTTTTTGGCTGGAGAGGGTGAGAATTGGCTGAGGGGCGCTTGGTTCTTGAGGGTGGGGGACGAGGAAGGGAGAAGACGCTCCAGGTGACTGGCTTCCAAGGTCTTTCAAGGATGATTTATTTTCAAACCCCAACTCAAGGCTGCCCTGGCCATTCCCCATCCAGTCCCTCACCCTTCAGGCAGGATTCCTAGGTCCCACAGAGGAGGTGACTTGCCACGGTTCCACCGCTACTTCGCAGCTTAGCCGAACCTCACACCTGCCTGCGTGTCTGGTAGGAGTGCGTTTCCTCGACTTGTACGAGAGGTAGCCAGTTTCCCTCGGTGGGTTCCAGGTTCCTCCACTGTACCGAGGTTTTGTATCTCAATTGCTGATATTTAGGGAAAGGCCGCAACACGCCCCCCCCCCCCGCCCTCCAATCTTTTATCTTTGGGTGGCTCGGGACCCCTCTCTATATGATGTGGAGTGACTCACAGCTTAAAGAGGATGGAGGCTAGGCTTCTGCCCTCTCGCGGCAACCTTCTCCTCCAGTTCGCCCAGTCAGGAAGGCTCCAAGTGGCTCCCAAGACCTCCGGGGGCAGCCGAGCAGCCCCTTCCCGCAGCGGGACGGAGGGCTGCGAGAGGTGGGGGCCGGGGTTGGGGGCGCTCTGGGTGGGCGAGTCTCCCGGGGAAGGGGCGGGCAGACGAGACCCGTCCGCTTTGCGGGTGTCCGGTTTCGGAGTTCGTTTCCCGCCAGCCTGATTCGGCCTCGCTCAAGACCGCCTGCGGCGGCGGCCCCGCAGGTCTGGGTTCGTAGGGACACCCTGGGCCTGTCCCTTCCCGGTCACAAGCCCTCAATTTTCTCCTCTGAGAACTGGGGGCGGGAAAGCATGTGCGGATCTCAGGGGTGGGGCGTACTACCCTTAGGATTTCAGGCTACGGCCGAGACGCAGCTTTCCGCGGGGCTGCGGGTGCAGTGCTGGGCGGAGAGAGCCGCGAGAGTGCGGGCGGCGGCCTTCAGGGGCTTTAGTCGCGTTCTTCGTGGAGGTGAGCTCCGGGCAGGTTCAGCCCCGCCAAGCATTGGGCAATTGCCTTCGGAAGAAAGAGGCAAAGAGTTCAGATCTTCGCTCCGGCGACCCGGGTGTGGAAGCAAATTGAACGGTTTGCATGAAGACCTTCCTTCACTCGCTCAAAAACCTCCCAGCTCCCTTCTTCCAAAGTAACGAAGCTGCGAGAATCCAGGTTGCATCCTGTTACGTTGTTTCAAAGGGGAAAAAAATGTTTAACATTTTAACCAGATACATTACAGCAATCTTTTAATACTGGATTTTGTGGTTCTCTGTATTTCCAAGATTCAGACTTCCAAATGTTAAATTTTGGACCACTGTCCTAACGTGAATCCATAAATCAAATAATGTGATTCTGTAGTTCTAAGATTCCATGACCAGAAGTCTAAAATATTTGACTGCGATTATATTCCTATGACTTTAAGCTTCTGGTCAGAGTGTAAAAGCGTATTCCTCATGTTTTAAGATGCTGGGAGTAAGATTTTGCGCCTGAAAATATGATGCCACTACTGGGAGTTGTAGCTTCTCTAGGTTTTAGAGATTTTTGCAGCTCTAAGGTACATATAACTTAATTTGAATTCCTGTCTAGGAATGTCTGATTGGAAGATTTGGGTCCTATAAATCCACGTCTCTCTTCTTATTTAATTCTAAAATATTAGTTCTAGATCCACTATTTTATAACTCAAATAATCTAATAATTCTTATAATATTTGTGACCATATGCTTTAATGACTTTATGATAGAGATTTTTAAGCTCAAATTACTATGGCTAGAAACCTCCATGTCTCATGATATTTTGATCCTCATTGTTTTATGACTGTGGACCCATTCTAGAAAACTGATTCCTTTTTCTCAAACTTTGCGGCTACTGAGCTACACCTGTGCAACAGACCAAGCCTTAGCATCCTGAGATTAGATTTATTAAGCTTATGATTCTAAGATTTTCATGAACAAAGGATCCTAAAATTTTTATTCCATAAATGTTTTATTCTAATAACACATTTCAAAATTCTGTACTTTGAAGATTCTAGGAATCCATGATGTAAACTTTGAATTAAACGATTTGAGTGAACTGGGACAATTCACCCGTGTGGATCAAAACTATACATAAAGATCCCCTCGGTGCCAGGCCATTTCCTCTCATCCAGTCTTCCCCTCTTCTCTGGTGCAGTGCTCCTTAACGTGTTTAGGGGTAACAGACCCCATTGAGAACCATTTGAAAGCTGTGGAGTGGGTCCCAGTCCCTTGGAAGTCATTCTCCTAGTCCAGCAGGGGTGGGTTGGTGTTGATGTAGGCGGGTGCTGGGTGATTTCCATCCTCTTTGTAGCCGCCTTCAGCCCTGCATGTATCCCCAGCACCTTTTGGAAAAACCTGTCCCCTCACAGGCTATTTTATGTTAAATGTTGGGGGGAGGAGGTGCTGGTGATCTGTAGAAGATACTGGTAACTCTTCCCCTAACTGCTTTACTGAGTTTTGAAGTGGCCCTCAGAGGGTTTTGTAAATATAAAGGAGGGGATCCAAGGAGTCATGGAAAATTCCTCCATATCTCTTGACCCAGATGCCCCTTCATGCAGATGCAGAGGTAGCCTGCTCTTCTCCTTAAGGAAATCTTGGAAATTCAAGCTGGAAGGAAACTAGGCCCAGATTGCCGAAGGGGCTTGCTTAAACTCTTGCAGAGGAGGTTCTACACTGAAAGGGAAACTCAGGTTATTCAGGCTCCTTACCTCCTGGCCCTGAAGCCTCTCTGTCTTTTTTTCTTTCTTTCTTTCTTTTTAACATCTTTTTTGGCGTATAATTGCTTTACAATGGTGTGTTAGTTTCTGCTTTATAACAAAGTGGATCAGTTACACATATACATATGTTCCCATATCTCTTCCCTCTTGCGTCTCCCTCCTTCCCACCCTCCCTATCCCACCCCTCTAGGTGGTCACAAACCACCGAGCTGATCTCCCTGTGCTATGCGGCTGCTTCCCACTAGCTATCTACCTTACGTTTGGTAGTGTATATATGTCCATGCCGCTCTCTCACTTTGTCCCAGCTTACCCTTCCCCCTCCCCATACCCTCAAGTCCATGCTCTAGTAGGTCTGTGTCTTTATTCCCGTCCTACCCCTAGGCTCTTCATGACCTTGTTTTCCCTTAGATTCCATATATATGTGTTAGCATACGGTATTTGTTTTTCTCCTTCTGACTTACTTCACTCTGTATGACAGACTCTAGGTCCATCCATCTCACTACAAATAACTCAATTTCGTTTCTTTTTATGGCTGAGTAATATTCCATTGTATATATGTGCCACATCTTCTTTATCCGTTGTTGGTTGATGGACACTTACGTTGCTTCCATGTCCTGGCTATTGTAAACAGAGCTGCAATGAACATTTTGGTACATGACTCTTTTTGAATTATGGTTTTCTCAGGGTATATGCCCAGTAGTGGGATTGCTGTGTCGTATGGTAGTTCTATTTGTAGTTTTTTAAGGAGCCTCCATACTATTCACCATAGTGGCTGTATCAATTTACATTCCCACCAACAGTGCAAGTGTTCCCTTTTCTCCACACCCTCTCCAGCATTTATTGTTTCTAGATTTTTTTTTTTTTTCAGTATGCGGGCCTCTCACTGTTGTGGCCTCTCCCGTTGTGGAGCACAGGCTCCGGATGCGCAGGCTCAGCGGCCATGGCTCACAGGCCCAGCCGCTCTGCGGCATATGGGATCTTCCTGGACCGGGACACGAACCCGTGTCCCCTGCATCGGCAGGCGGACTCTCAACCACTGCGCCACCAGGGAAGCCCTGTTTCTAGATTTTTTGATGATGGCCATTCTGACTGGTGTGAGATGATATCTTATTGTAGTTTTGATTTGCATTTCTCTAATGATTAATGATGTTGAGCATTCTTTCATGTGTTTGTTGGCAATCTGTATATCTTCTTTGGAGAAATGTCTATTTAGGTCTTCTGCCCATTTTTGATTGGGTTGTTTGTTTTTTTGTTATTGAGCTGCATGAGCAGCTTGTAAATTTTGGAGATTAATCCTTATCTTTGATAAAGGAGGCAAGAATATACAGTGCAGAAAGGACAGCCTCTTCAATAAGTGGTGCTGGAAAACCGGACAGGTACATGTAAAAGAATGAAATTAGAACACTCCCTAACACCATACACAAAAATAAATACAAAATGGATTAAAGACCTAAACGTAAGGCCAGACACTATAAAACTCTTAGAGGAAAACATAGGCAGAACACTCTATGACATAAATCACAGCAAGATCCTTTTTGACCCACCTCCTAGAGAAATGGAAATAAAAACAAAAATAAACAAATGGGACCTAATGAAACTTAAAAGCTTTTGCACAGCAAAGGAAACCATAAACAATACGAAAAGACAGCCCTCAGAATGGGAGAAAATATTTGCAAATGAAGCAACTGACAAAGGGAGTTCTCAGAGCCTCACTTGTGCTTAAAGTCCTCCTTACAGTGAGACAATGGAAACTCCAGGCCCAGATGCTTGCGAATAAGATCTAAGAATCTCGGCACAGCCAGAACACAGTGACCTCTGTTAGGATTACTCTGGGGCAGTCAGTCAGGGTCAGTGGGCTGTATGGCCTCAGAGTGCCAAAAAAGGAGGTCGGTCCTGTGTCACACACAGCCCAGCCTCTAGTCACAGCAGTGGCACGGAGTGAGAGCTCAGATTACAGCTAGCTCATTTACTGGCCCAGCAGCTTTGAGCTATCTGCTGCCCTTCTTAGGCCTCAGTTTCCCCATCTGTGAAGTGGGGGACTCCCTACCTGTCGCCCCCCCTTCCAGGGAGTCAAGAGGATGGAGTGGGGTGCATCACCAACCCGTCATTATCTTCTTGACTTTTAAACTGTTTTCAGGGTGAAACTTGGTTGTGAAAAAAAGACAAGCTGCTGGAGAAAATTCAAGTCGTTCCCACTCATGTGCGGAAATGAGATGCCCCCCTCAAAGAAGTAGTGGTTGATTAAAGTAAAATGCTTTCTGCCCACCTAGAAGGGAGAATGTGTGCGGGGAGGGTATTCCAGTCTTCGAGTCTGCGTGGATGTGGCTTTTTTCTGCTTCCACCGACGCGCAGGGACCCCCAGAGCTTGGTCAGGGCAACACAGTTTCTAGCGCTTTCTCGCCATTGGTTCACTTAAATACTGTGAACAGAGAATTATCATCACCCCAGGACCAGGCAGAGAAACTGGGGCCCAGAGAGGGGATCCTTCTGCTTCCCGTCACCCCGCTTAGCTTGCACCCTGCCGCCAGACTCCCGGCTCACCTTAAGGAAACTCCCAATCCCTTCCTCAGAGCCCTGTCCCAACACTGTTATCTCGCCCCGGAATGGGTAGCTCAGGAAACTGCTGGGACATCCAGGAGCTCCGCGGCTGCGGTGAAAAGGGCAAGCCGACTCCGAGAGGATGCGGACTTGTCCCACCTTGCACAGCGAGCCCTGAGCCCGGGCCTTACCCCCGCCCCCAGGTTAGCTTCTCGGCGCTTTCTCGGGTGCTCAGTGAGCGTTCCTGAGCCAAGGACTGAGGAATGCAAGGTAAGATCCTAGTCCGCTCACAGCGAGCGGGAGAGAGCCGGAATGTGGCAGTGGACTCTCCTGGAAAAGCCGTGGTCCCTAGCGGAGTTGGTGAGAGCAGGACCCCGGGAATTCTCAGCGAGGCCAGCAGGCGCAAGTCGGTTAGATTCTAGGATCTGAGGGGCAGGAGCGGTCCTCTAGAATCATTGGGCATCCTGGTTTCTTGGGTATTCCGAGCTCTATGCCCAGCCTTAGGACTCTGAGAAGCAGGGAAGATTGTGAATGTTCATTTCGGGCTGCAGAGTTCATGGTCTGCAAGACAATCTCAAAAGGGCCTCTGATTACTCCCTTTTCCCTCTCAAAGGGGAAACGCACTAGACTGGATTCTAGTACCGCATGAGGTACAGGAAGAGACAGTGACTTGTCTCCCCTCCCCAGGCCAGGCTCCGCCGGGAGCCCCAGGCCTCTGATTCCAGTCCTTGACCCCTCCTCCTGCCCGGCACTGTGACCATCAGGGCACTTCGCCCCAAGCTCAGTCCAGGCTCCCGGGGTTGGGGCGGGGGTGCAGACAGGGGTGGTTAGAGCTTGGTACAGTGCCTCAGGCAGGTACCCAGCCCAGCTGGCTGGTTGCTCAGTGTCCACAGTGCCAGGTGGGCAATAGCATGGGAGCCCGAAAACACTTGTCCTTGGACACACACGTGCGTGGGCGGCCCAGCTCTCCTCTGGTCTCTTTCCTTCGGGCTTTTTTGGCTTTCTTTCTCTGTTTTAGCCTGAGAGTGTGTATCTTTCTTAATCTCACCGTCTGCCCTTTTGCCTCCTTGGCCTGCATGTATCCTCCCTTTCTGGGCATGTATCCCCAGAGTCACTCGAAAAGAGAGCCTGCACACTTCAGCCAGGGTTGGGCTGCCCATATCAGCCTCTTCTCTCCTGGAGGATGGTGCAGACAGTGGCAGGGCTGGGACAGAGGCAGGTTCACCCAGGAGTACCCTGGAGCGTGGGAGTGCTGATCCTCAGCCTTTCTGCCCAAGCACCTCTGAAGTGCTCAGCTCCCTCAGCTCTGCTGAGCCTGGCTGGGGAAGAGGGGAACACAAGGTTACACATGCCAGACTTCTGGACAAATCTAAGGCTCCAAATAGTCCTCTCCAGCAGGGCACTCTTGCTGTTTGTCTCTGCACAAACTGGGCCACTTGGCTGCTCAAAGGCTCTCAGTGCCTGTGCTTCCTCCAGGGCAAGATCAAGTATACTTTGCCTGGCCTGGCAGTTCAGGGCCCTTTGGACACAGTGCAGCCCCTTCCCACCCCTACTCTCTTCCTTGGTCTTCCCTGCCCCCAGCTTCAGAGGACTGCCCCCCACCCCAAGTCTTCTCTTTCTCTCGCATAAATTCTTGCCCTCAGCCTGGAAAAGCTGGCCCACGTCAGCTCAAATGTCTCCTCTTCTGGGAAGTCCTCCTTGATCTGCCTGAGTAAGTCAAACACATCCTCTTTGGGCCTGCCCCAGCATGTTTGGATTTTGGCACTTGTCACACATTTTTATGGTGTAGTAATTTGATTATGTGACTGTCTCTGTTCTTCTCTGGGAGCTCCTTGGTGGCAGGAAGTATGGCTTCCTGCAACTGGACACACAGGTCCCCAGCACAGAGCCTGGCTCAAGGAACAGTGTGGCTCTGCTATGAGAGCCAGTTACTTAGAGTCAGTCCTGGGTCAGTTCCTGTCTCTACCTCTTCCCAGCTGTGTTACCTTTGGCCACTTAGTCACTCTGAACCTCAGTTTTTCAATCTATAAAATGGGGATAATATTAACGTCATAAGAGAGTTGTGATGGTTGCTTTTGTTAACTGCAAACACATGCAAAACTCTTCTATGTGAAGACACTGTTTTAAGCACTTTATGAACATTAAATGCACTAACATATCAGGAGACCTGGGGGCAAGTCTCAGGCCTGTCACTAACTGGGTATTGGGGGGTACATCCAGGAGAACAGGCAGAGTGCTGGGTCTGGAAGGCATAATGACTTGATATGCCATCTAGGCAGGTGGGCAGCTGCAAAAGAGCCCAGAAGCAGGGATCTCGCAGATGATAGGGCTTAAGGGAAGTTTCAGACTCAGAACAGCATCTTCTTCCCTAGGTTCAGGTATGGAGGCCTCTGGGATGATCCTGGGGCCATCTGAGAGACACAGTTGGGCCAGCTTGGCCCTACTGGGCTGAAGTCTGAGTGTCTCGCAGGGCAGCCTCTCTCCCTGGTGTCCTGGAAACTTAGGGCCTTGGATCGGTATGCAGCCCTGGTTTCTATCTAGGCAGATCTGGCCCAACCTTTTGGCAGGGGGGTTGGGGAAAGCTTCAACACTAAGCTGGGCATATTCAGAGGCATATTCTTTAGTCCTGAAGCCATCCACTTACTTGTCACCCAGTAGGGTAGATGTCCAGGGGCCATGGGGATGATGAGGGGATCTGGGCTTACCCTCCTGATATGGATTTGGACATACTCCAGGAGAAGGGAAGAGGTGAGAGTCCCTTTAGGGGGCCTCATCCTTGGTGGGTGTTGTACATGGCTCTTTGTCTTCTTTGAGCCCTGGCCAGACCAAACTGGCCCCAGGTCCTGGGACCAAATGGACTACTGGAACTTAGCTCTGGGTCAGTGGAATAATACAATAGCTTCTATCTATAGGCTTCTATTACTTTTTTTTTCTAAGTTCTAACTTTCTCATAGACAGCCTACTATTTCCTATGTGTAATTTGTGGAGCTGTCTCTGATTGTGGGGGCATTTGTTGGCCAGAGATGATTGACATTGGTTTTACCCAGTGAGTGAGTCATACAGTCCAAGCTCAGGTAAGCAGCTCCACCTTCTTCTCCAGGTTCACTTTGCTTACCACCTTCTAGTACTCCTCCCTTGGGAACTGGCTGTCTGTCATTTATGGAACCGAAATAACCTAAGCAGACTAACAGTGATGGAAGAAAAGAGTGTGTCCTTCACACCACACCATAGCTCTGTTCAGCATTTTATCAATGATATACAAGAAGGCATAGAAAGCAAGCTGATTGGGCTTGTGGCTGACCACACTGAGGTGCTGATGCTGGTAGCTGACAGATGCAAGACTCGGGGTAATCACCAGGTTGAGAGACTGAGCCAAAACCAACAAGAAAACACTTAAAAAACTGTTATGGAAGCATCATAACATTACAGGAGACAAAGCCAGAAGAAAAAAGTCACCCACATGCCAATTACCTATCATTCATCTACTAGGTTTTTCTATGTTCTGTTTTTTTTTTCTCCTTTGTGTTCTTATGCACATATATATGTTTATATAGGTGTAACCATAGTGTATGTACAATTCTTTAGTCTTTATATACAATGCATTTGCATTATTTTGTAAACATATCTACATGTTGCCCCTTACTTCCCATTTTTCATTTGTAGTTGGAAATGAAATGGTCTAATGTTGATTTAACCCTTTTATGGTAGCTAGGCAATTAGATAATTCCCAGTATCTTTGATATAGGTGATGCTGCTATGTGTTTGTATAAAGAGCTTAGTATTTCTTTTGAATTATCCTTAAGACAAATTCCTAAGAGCGAGATTTATGGAATGAGGAACATTTTTGTGTTTCTTCATATAGTGCTACCAAGTTGTCTCTAAGGACATTTTGCAACTCACCACAATCAAGATGATTAACATATCCATCACCCCTAAAAGTTTCCTCATGCCCCTTGTAATTGGTGATTGATTAATTCCCACCCACACCCATATCTGTAGGCAATCACTGATCTACTTATGTCACTATAGAATAGTTTGCATTTTATTGAACTTTATATAAATGGAATAACACAGTGTATTTATTTTGTCTGTTTTCACTCAGCATAACTATTTTGATACTCATCTATGTTGTGATATCAATAGTCAATTACTTTTTTTTTTTGCTAAGTAGTATTCCATTACATTGACCATACCATGGTTTGTTAATCCATTCACTTGTTGATGGACATTTGGGTTGTTTCCATTTTTGACTCTTATAAACAAGCTGCTATGAATAGTTGTGTACAGGTCTTTGTGTGGCTATGTTCTCATTTCTCTTAGGTAAATACCTAGGAGAGGAATATCTGGGTCAGATGGTAGGTGTATGTTTGCCAAACTTTTCACAAAGTGGCTGTATTTCTTTTATTTCTTCTAGCAGTAGATGAGAGTTTTAATTGCTCCATCTCCTTACCAAAACTTGATTAGTACAGTCTTTTAAATTTTACCCGTTTTAGTATATAGTGGTATCTCATTGTAGCTTTAACTTGCATTTCCCTCATGACTAATAATATGTTTATTATCTATTGCTGTGTAACAAATTACCCCCACATTAGTGGCATAAAACAACAAACATTTATTGTCTCACAGTTTCTATGGATCAGGAATCTGGGTGTGGCTTAGCTGGGTGTGGTTAGCAGAACTGACCCATCTGAGCTTAAAGCTGCTTTGGGGTAGTGCTGGATATGGGAAAATTGGAGAGAAGAAGAAATGAAAGAGCAAAGGATTGGAAAAGTAGACAGAATTGTCAGGCTGAAAAAAAAAAAATCGCCAGGCTGTAGTTTTCCTGCTAGATGGAGGAGTTTGAATTTCCAGGTGATTCTAGGAAATGGAACATTTGTTGAACAATGTATGTGTTATCAGGCTTTGATGTTAGTTCATTTAATCGATCCTCGGAACAGTCCCATTTTAAAGATTTAGAAATTGAAATCTGAAAAGTTAAGTAAAACTTGGCCAAGGACATATACTTGAGATGGGTTTGAACCCCCCTCTGTTTCCTGTCAAAGGCCACTCTGCCTCACAGTGTCATTGCCTCTAGAGCCCGTAAGACCTCTTTGAGTAAGTTCTAATGGACAGTAAGAAGTGCAGATCCTCTGATCACTCAGGTTTCAGCTGATAGCCTGGGTTCTCCTTAGAGACTGAGTCATGTTGCAAAACCTCCCCGCATCCCCTACCCTAACAGGCTTGAGTGGCCTCTGTAAGGTCCACCTCAGTTAGCAAAAAGACAGTAGGTCTTTGCTCTGACTACCTCCGTGAATGATATCTGCCTTATAAGGGAAGAGTCGTCACTGGTGGCCCGACTTGAGATGTCTTCTGCCCAGTCAGCACCCCCTAATCCAACACACCTAGACACAATAAATCTTAGATGTGAAGCTGCTTCAAATTTTAGCTCCAAGTAGTGAGTGCGTGTATGATCAGGCCACACAAGATGGCTGTTCTCTTGCTCTCTGTACCTCCTCTGCTCTACCAGTCCCTGCCTCACCTATACCCTACTCACCTGACTGACCCTCCCTCTTGATCATAGAGCCTAATCAGTAGATGCCTAGGTATGTTCCTTTGGCCCCAGCTAGTGATTGTTCTAATCTTTAGATCAGAACGTCTCCACTAGGACAGTTTATCAAAGGGTAGTGAGGGGCACGCACCTCTGACGGTTTCCCTGGTAACCGATGGGCCAACCTGATGTCAGTTCCCTCTATAACTGGTAACCTCCCTCTCCCCGCGGTAGTGAAGGTGGCTGCCTGCCATCCACATCCATGGTGGGGTGTCACTCCAGGACCCTTTTGTGAGATCCTCTGTCCCATAAACCATTGTGTGTCTCTGTCACTGTCTTCGGGCTCTTTCTTCAGTCTTGAGGGTGAGCAAGTGTAGGGCTTGCAGGCCTGCAGGCTGCACCCCAACAGTGGGTTTCAGAAGGTCCAATCTCCTCTCCAGGTTCAGTTTCTTCAGCCATTGAATGGAGGGGGAAGATTTGCTTGGCTAGGTTAGTAGTTGTCCTTACCCCATGGAAGAGAAGACTGCAAAGTATGCTCCAGTCCACAAGAGCACTAGGCATTGTCTATTGATTAAGTCATTCATAGATCTTGTATATATGTATGATTACTTTTCATAAAGTGTGTGTAAAGTTGCATCATAAATAAAATTTAAATCTATTTCAAGATGTTACCGAAGTTTTGGTCATTTTTGGACCTGAAACTTATCAATCAATGTTTACTAAAAAGTATGTCTACCTTACATATATGTGTGCATGTTGTGAGAACTGTGGAATTTATAGCTGTTAAAAAACTATTCTCACACTCAAAGCAATTGAAAAGCACTAAGAGACTCCCCACGGTCTCTCTAGCCAACTGGAGTAATAGTAAACATATTTAACAAACAGTATGTTGTTCAATGAGTATAAAGTTACAGTTATACAAGGTGAATCAGTTGTAGAGATCTCCTGTAGGACATGTGCCTACAGTTAACAATAAGGTGTTGTGTGCTTAAAAATTTGTTGAGGGTAGATCTCATGCTGAATGTTCTTATCACACACGCACATACAAATGAAGGGACATAATGAATTTTTCTGAGGTAATAGGTATGTCTGTACCTTGATTGTGGTGATAGTATCATAGGTCTATGCATATGTCCAAACTCATCAAAATAATGCATCAATATGTACAGTTTTTTATATCTATTATACCTCAATAAAGCTGCTAAAAATCCAAACCAGTAAGTCAAGGGGTGCTGACCAGTCAGAGTGTATGTGCTGAACCAGGACCAATCAGAATGGAAGCCTGCTAGGACAGTGGGCCCCGCCATCCCCCACTTCTGGCTGTTTCAGGCTTTAACCCTTTAGTTGCAGAATCTTGGGGCATTCCAGGGAATCCCAGGGGAGGCACTGAGACAGCCAGGACAGCTGGGGGCATGGGTAGGGGTGGGAATGGGGGCTTGGCAGTGGCTCTTTATCTATGGGGCATCACAGTAGTTCAGTATCTCAGTGTTTAGAGATTGCATGCAGGTCATCCTCCAGCGGCTGCGTGGAGATGGCATACAGTGCCTGGATATGGGCTTGGACTCTTCCTTCCTGCACAGCTGACTCTCCATGGCCACAAGCCCACCTGGTATCAGTGCACTGCACCCTTCTGCCCCAAATTTGACTTTAAAATGCTCCATTGTGCTGGACAGTTTTCCACCCAGGTGGTAAACTTGTGACCCTCCAAATCTGGTTTTGGTTGAATGAGTTCATCTCCTTCTCACTATCTGTGTACAAGTGAACTGTGTAAAGGGAAAGAAGCAGAATTTGAGGTCAGGAATTGGTTCTGCTTTCACATCCCAACTCTACTAGTTTTCCTCCATATGCCCCTGGGGGCAAGTCAATAAATGGGGTGGTGACATATGTCCTGTCCCCCTCATAAGTCTGTGCTGAGGTTTGAATGAGAGAAAGGAGGGGAAGTGCTTTGCAAACTGTAAAGCACTGTGCATACATGAGCGAGTCTCTGTTCCATAGGATCTGATTGTTAAGAATGTTGCTTGTCTGCTTCTGATTGAATCAGGGGTTACAGATCTGCCATTTATTTAGAATGTTTCCTGACTATCCTTAAATGTGACTATGATATAGCTTTACCTTTTAGTGGACAGGGGAAGATCACTGCAGAAAATGTGATCTTTCTTTCCCTTTAACCCTAGAAAATCAGAGTTGACATGGGCTGCTAGAGAGTACCTAATGCATTTTATAAATGGGGTCACTGAGGTCCAGAGAGGGTCAGCGAATGGCCCAAAGCCACATAGTGAGTTAGTGGCAAAGCCGGAATCAGGTGTTCTGTTGCCCAGCTCTTTTCATCACAATACGTGACATGTCTCATGGCAAACCATTCATGCATGTTTTCGATCATTCAACAGCATTTATTGAGTCACTAGTAAATGCTGGGCTCTGTGCAGACTATTTTGTGGGTAGACAAGTTGGGTACCATTCTGCTCTCAAGTTGCTCATGACACTGGGCAGAGAATGTTCTTTCAGAATCCTGAGGGGACCAGAGAAAGTGTTATTTATATAGGTCTGGCAATCCCCCTTGGGAGTGGGGGTGGTTTTCGAGAACAGTCACAAAGAGTGATGAAGCTCAACAATGCTGACCCAACACCAGTGAACAACCAAGCATCCGCATCTGCCTGTCTCGTTCAGTGTTCACAAGCACCTCATACTACAGATGGGGATGTTGACAGCCCTGAGAAGGGAAGCGATACGACCGGGGTCACAGGGCTAGAAAGTGCCAAAGCCACTTTGATTGAAAACAGGGTGTGATTCTAGGGTCTGTGGGTCTTATGAACCAGCTCAATTTAGGTAGAAAGAGCATGGGTTTGGGTGCTGAGGAGATCTGGGTTCAAATCCCAGGTGTACCATTTCCCAGCTGTGTGACTTCGGGCAAGTTCCTCTTTCGGAGATTGTTTTCTCGTGTGCAAAATAGAGATAACAGGGTACTGACCTTGTAGGACTCCTGTGAGGGTGAAATCAGTGCCTGAGGGTGGAGCCCCTAGATAGTGCCTGGCATGTGGTGGGCACTCAGTACCTGTTCCTTTGCTGCCTCCACTAGCTCCTGATGTGTGTGCCTTGGCCGGTAACCGAGGCACCAAGTACCCTTGGCTCTTTGCATCCAAGTCCTGTGTTCCACGACAAAGGCCTGGAAGGTTTTCCTCAGTTGAACAATAATGAAGGCAGTGGGAAAGGTGAGGTTTGCTGAAGACTCAGGCCTGAAAGTTGGGGCTTCTGTCTCAAAGCTCTCTCTCTCTCTCTCCCTCCCTCCCTCATGGGTGGGACCTAGTCAAAGCTCCTGAAGGCCCAGTTTGGATGCCGGAGACACCTGCCATGCCTGACTTCACGGGGTGTCAGTTCTGCCTTGTTCCTGCTGCATTCCGGCTTCGTATGTCAGCACCTCATGAAAATCTTCCAGGTCCTGGCTTTGAATAGCTCCTTGGCTGCCTGGGAGTGAAGAGGCTGACTCTGTTTTGCCTGTCAAATCATCCGCTTTGTCTGTCTACGAGCAGGTAAGCTGAGTCTCCTTACATAATACCGACTGGGCCATCACTGTCAGGACTGATTCTGCCCGGCTCAGGCTGAACAAACAGCCATTCAGCCCCACCAGCCGAGGCCGAGGCCATGCAGTGGCAGGAGCTGCTATTCTTGAGAGCAGTTCGATGACAGGCTCTGAGCAGATGCCGGGCACTTCAGTGGGGAAGGAGCTGAGCTCTGACTTGCCTTTCCTGGCCAAGGCAAATCCTCCTTTCTCAGCTGAGTCAAACCTTCCAAATGACTCCCACTTTCACTCCTGCACTTGCTGGGTGTGTGATACAGCGAATGGGCAAAATGAAGCAAGAGGTAGCCCTTCAATATATACAGAGAACCCGATAACCTGCCACATTTCTTCTTTTGCCTTAACTGCTAGGAGACTTGGAACAAATTTAGTACTGGAGGCAATAGTTAACTCATCCCAATTGCCTGGTAACATCCTCTGCTCCTTATAATTGGTTCTTGTCTTAGTCTTTTTTTTTTTTAATGAACTTATTTATTTTACTTGTTTATTTTTGGCTGCATTGAGTCTTTGTTGCTGTGCATGGGCTTTCTCTAGTTGCGGAGAGCGGGGCTACTCTTCGTTGAGGTGCGCATGCTTCTCATTGCGGTGGCTTCTCTTGTTGCAGAGCTCGGGCTCTAGACATGCAGGCTTCAGTAGTTGTGGCACGCGGGCTCAGTAGCTGTGGCGCATGGGCTTAGTTGCTCCACGGCATGTGGGATCTTCCTGGACCAGGGCTCGAACCCGTGTCCCCTGCATTGGCAGGCGGATTCTTAACCACTGCGCCACCAGGGAAGTCCCTCATCTTAGTCTTTAATCAATCTTTCTTTAATGTATTTTTTATTGTGATAAAATACACACAACAGAAAATTTACCATTAGTGCCATTTAATACATTCACTGTGCTGTACAACCGTTGTCACTATCCAGTTACAGAACATTTTCATCACCCCAAAAGGAAACTGCTTACTCATTAAGCTCTTCCCCATTCTTTAACTTTTAAGATATCACAGGTATCCTTGTAAAGTGAGTAGAGGGCATGGATTCTAAATAAATATAATAAGTAAAAGAATAGACAATTCAAATTTCATTGTATTAGCTAGACACATTCACGTTTTATTTTATTATAATTTTCCATGTTCATTTTTGTTTCATTCTCTTCTTTGTTCAATTAGGTATTGAGTTGTGGCTCATTTCTGATCTGGCTGTGTCATTCCAAAGTCCCGCCTTTCTTCTCCCTCCCCTTTCTCTCCTCCATCTTCCCTTCCTTCAGACTTTCAGATCTACTATCTAACCTACCTATTATCTATCTACCAATCATCTATCTCTTGATAAAAAATCTGTCTATGAATTATCTATCTATCTATTTATCTGTCATTCATCTATCTTCCTACTCTCCATCCATCCGTGTTTCTCTTTGCAAATCTGGATCACTGGTTCTCAGCCGTGCATATTAGAATCACCGGGTAAGCTTTTAAAATCTGCCGATGCCTGGTCCCATCTTGGACCACTTGAAATGGAAACTTTTGGTGTAGGACCTTGGCATCTGCACATTTTTTAAGTTCTTGTAGGTGATTCTAATGCATAGTGAAGATTAAGAATTACTTACGTAAATTAACCTCTCTTGATACTCAGCCTTCTGCAGAAACTACTTATCTCAGTTCTGGTCCTCAGCTAGTCTATTTTTTTACATAAATGCCATTTACTACACATAGTGCTGTATAATCAGCCTTTTGACAACATGCATAAACAACTTTCAATGTACTTAAATTTTTTTCAAGAGCATCATTTTGAAGGCTGCTGAGTATTTTATAAACATATATATGTTACATTTATTTAATCAGTCTCCTTGAACTTTGGTTAGGATTGTACTGAATCTATAAAGGAATTGGAGAAATTTTGTGTATATGTGATATATATTTAATCTAATTTAAAAATTAAAAATTTTGACCGTATGCAAAAACAAATAATATGATGTACTCTCAGGTACTCATCATCATAGACACTGACGCTCCAACAGCCACCAGTCCAGTTCACTTCTGTCCCATCTATATCCCCATCTTCCCCTACTATCATATTATTTTGAAACAAATCCCAGACATCTGTAAGTAATTCAGTATATATCTCTAAAAAATAAAACCCCAATATCATTGTCAAAACAAAACAAAACAAAAAAACCACCCAAAAGAGAAAAACCACAATAATTCCTTAATATCATCAAGGGCAACTTGATGGCTTGTTAAAAGTGAAGTTTCAGATTTCCAATTGTCCCATAAATGTAATTATTTACTTTTACATCTTGTTTGGGATTTAAACATTTTTTTTAAATTGTGGTAAGAATGCTTGGGTTTGGTTTTGACTGTTCTTAAGTCTCATTTAATATATAAATTCCACTCCATCTTTAATTTTTTTCCTTGGACTTTATTTGTTGAAGAAACTGGATTGTTGGTTTTATAGAATTTTCCATGTTTTGGATTGTATTTTTATGGTGTAATTCAACATGTTTCTCTATTTTTTTTTTTTTTTTTTTTGCGGTACGCGGGCCTCTCACTGTTGTGGCCTCTCCCGTTGTGGAGCACAGGCTCCGGACGCACAGGCTCAGCGGCCATGGCTCACGGGCCCAGCCGCTCCACGGCATGTGGGATCTTCCCGGACCGGGACACGAACCAGTGTCCCCTGCATCGGCAGGTGGACTGTCAACCACTGCGCCACCAGGGAAGCCCATGTTTCTCTATTTTTGTGTATCCCATACACTGGTGACTAGGGCTAAAAGTTTATATGATATTAAGCCTTCCAATATATGAACATGTTTTACTTATCATTTTAATTTGTTTTCCTTAATGTCCATCAATAATGTTCTCTATTTTTCTTCATAAGGGTCTTGCATATTTATTAAAATTATTTCTAATACTTGGTCTTTTTTTGTACATGTCACTTTTTTTTTTTTTTTGGCTATGCCGTGAGGCTTGTGGGATCTTAGTTCCCAGACCAAGGATTGAACCCACGGCCTGGGCAGTGCAAGCATGAAGTCCTAACCACTGGACCACCAGGGAATTCCTTCTTTTTTGGATAAAATTGGATATCTTAGCTGTTCTTCCCCTCACCCCCAGCTTTATTGAGATATAATTGACATATAACATTGTATAAGTTTAAGGTGTACAATGTGGTGATTTGATACAGGTGTGTATTGCAAAATATCACAAGAAAGTAAGTAAACACATCCTTCACCTCACATAATTACCATTTTTTGTTGTGGTGGTGGTGAGAACATTTAAGATCTACTCTTTTAGCATCTGTTAAGAATACAACACAGTACTGTTAACTATAGTCACCATGCTATAATTAGATCCCCAGAACTTACTCTTCTTATAACTGGAAGTTTGTACCCTTTGACTAACATCTTCTCATTTCCCCCTCTCCCCACCCCCTGACAACCACCAGTCTACTCTGTTTCTGAATTTAGCTTTTCTAGATTCCACATATAAGTGAGATCATACAGTGTTTGTCTTTCTCTGTCTGACTTAAGAAATGTTAGGGACTTCCCTCGTGGCGCGGTGGTTAAGAATCTGCCTGCCGGGCTTCCCTGGTGGCGCAGTGCTTGAGAGTCCACTTGCCGATGCAGGGGACACGGGTTCGTGCCCCGGTCTGGGAAGATCCCACATGCCACGGAGCGGCTAGCCCCGTGAGCCATGGCCACTGAGCCTGTGTGTCCGGAGCCTGTGCTCTGCAACGGGAGAGGAGGCCACAACAGTGAGAGGCCCGCGTACTGCAAAAAAAAAAAAAAAAAGAATCTGCCTGCCAGTGCAGGGGACACGGGTTCGATCCCTGGTCCGGGAAGATGCCACCAAGAACTAAGCCTCTGCTCCACAACTACTGAGCCCATGTACCTAGAGCCCGTGCTCTGCAGCAAGAGAAGCCACTGCAATGAGAAGCCCGCGCACCACAAGGAAGAGTAGCCCTCGCTTGCAGCAACTAGAGAAAGCCCGCGCGCAGCAACAGAGACCCAACGCAGCCAAAAATAAATAAAATAAATTAATGAAAAAAAAAAGAAATGTTAGCTGTTCTTAAACTGCATTTATCTACTTGTTCGTCAGGTATAATTACAACTGATTTTTTTTTAAGATTGTTTTTGTATCCAGTAACTGTCGATTCTCTTAAAAATCTAATAATTTATTCTAAACTTCTTTGGGTTTTCAATTGTAGATAATCATATAATCTGTGAGTAATGACACTTTTCAGATATATATGTGTATATATATATATATATATATATATATATATACACATAAGTAACTTTTTCCTTTTTTTTTTTTGCCTTATCGCTTTCAATACAATGATGAATGGGAGTGATGATACATGACATCCTTGTTTTGATCTCTATCCTAAAAGAATATTTTAATTTTCACAATTAAATATTATATTTTGCTGTAATTTTTTAGGGGTACACTTATCAGGTTATGAAGTTTCCCTCTATACCTAGATTTTAGGAAATTTTGTCATAAGTTAGATGTTGATTTTTCTTTTCTTTTTAATAGGATCAGTATTTTATTTATTTTTTATTTTTTTATTATTTATTTTTTTGTGGTACGCGGGCCTCTCACTGTTGTGGCATCTCCCATTGCGGAGCACAGGCTCCAGACGCGCAGCTCAGTGGCCATGGCTCACGGGCCAAGCCGCTCTGCGGCATGTGGGATCTTCCCGGACCGGGGCACGAACCCCTGTCCCCTGCATCGGCAGGCGGACTCTCAACCACTGCGCCACCAGGGAAGCCCCTATTTTTTATTTTTTAATTTTTATTTTATTTATTTAATTTTTGGCTGCGTTGGGTCTTCGTTGCTGCACGCGGGCTTTCTGTAGTTGAGGCGAGCAGGGGCTACTCTTTGTTGTGGTGCATGGACTTCTCACTGTGGCGGCTTCTGTTGTAGCGGAGCATGGGCTCTAGGCGCGCAGGCTTTAGTAGTTGTGGCTCACAGGCTCAGTAGTTGTGGCACACGGGCTTAGTTGCTCCACGGCTTGTGGGATCTTCCTGGACCAGGGATTGAACCCATGTCCCCTGCATTGGCAGGCGGATTCTTAACCACTACACCACTAGGGAAGTCCCAGATGTTGATTTTTCATATGTCTTTTCTCCATCTGTTGAGGTAACTACATTCTTTAATCTGTTAATGTTAATCTGATTTTTAATCAAGCAAGAAATTGGAAAAATATTTGCAATAATAATATAGACAACTGATTAATATTCTTTATTAATATAAAGTTGGCCATCTTAATAAGAAAAACATAAAACCAAAATGGAAGAATGAATAAAAAGCCCGTTTCTAGAAGAAATACAAATGTCTAATAAACATGAAAATCTGATTATTCCTGAGTAATCAAATAAATGCAAGTTAAAATAAGGAAATGCTATTTGTTGCCTACAAAATTGCATTATTTATGAAGGTTAACATTCAGTGCTGCTCACAGTATGTAAAACAGGTGTTCTCAAACACTGTCACAGAATATAAATCGTTATAATCGCTATAGAAAGAAATTTAGCACAAAGGGGTTAATGGGGACTTAAATGCAAACATAGCAATGTTTCTTAAAATAGATTTTAAAAAGTGAAAAGAAGGGCTTCCCTGGTGGCGTAGTGGTTGAGAATCCGCCTGCCGATATAGGGGACGCGGGTTCGTGCCCCTGTCCGGGAGGGTCCCACATGCCGCGGAGCGGCTGGGCCCGTGAGCCATGGCTGCTGAGCCTGCGCGTCCGGAGCCTGTGCTCCGCAACGGGAGAGGCCGCAACAGTGAAAGGCCCGCGTACTGCAAAAAAAAAAAAAAAAAAAAAGTGAAAGGAAGATGTTCAATAAAACAGAAGTGAACAAAAAAAATTTGATTTAAAAAAATGTTAAAAAACATTGCATTTGAGGGATAAGGCTTAACTGGAACATAATGTATTATCATTTTTATATATTTCTGAATTTGATTTGCTAATATTTTGACTGAAAGTTTTACATCTAGCTCATATATAAGGTTGGTCTGAGTTATCCTTTCTTTTAATGTTATTTTCAAGTTTTCATATCCATTATGGTATACTTACTAAAAAATTGGGGAATAGGTCCTTATTTTCTATAGAATCATTTTTTTCTTAAATGTTTGATAGAAGTTGCTATTCAAATCTTCTGGATTTGTTTTCTTTATAAAAATATTTTCAACACTTAATTCAGTATATTTGAGCATAGGACTATTTGGTTTTATGTCTCTTCTTAAGTCGGTTTTTAAAAAATCAATAGATTTTATTTTTTGGAGCCATTTTAGTTTCACGGCAAGTGGAATGGAAAATACAGAGAGTTCCTACCTATTCCCTGCAATGCCCCCCAACCTCCCCCACCATCTACATCCCTAGCCAGAGGTATATTTGTTACAACTGATGAACCAGTATTGACATATCAACCAAGTCCATAGTATACATGAGGGATCACACTTTGTGTTTTCATTCTATGGGTTTTGACAAATGTATAAGGACAAGTATTCATCCTTATAGTACAGAATAGTTTCACTACCCTAAAAATCCCCTGTGCTCCACCTGTTCATACCTCCTTCCCACAAACCCCTGGCAACTATCTTTTTACTAGCACTATCTTTTTATTGACTCCATGGTTTTGCCTTTTCCAGAAATGTCATATAGTTGGAATCAAACAGTATGGAGTCTTTTCAGATTAGTTTCCTTCACTTAGTAATATAAATTTAAAGTTCCTCCATGTCTTTTCATGGCCTTATGGCTCATTTCTTTTTAGCACTGAATAATATTTCATTGTGCAGAGGTACCACAGTTATTTATCCATTCACCTAGTAAAGGACATCTTGGTTGCTTCCAAGTTTTGGCAACTATGAATAAAATTGCTGTATATGTTTGTATACAGGTCTTAATGTGGACGTAAGTTTTCAACTCATTTAGGTAAATACAAAGGACCATGATTGCTGGATCGTGTGTGAGGAATAAGTTTAGTTTTCTAAGAAACTACGAAACTATCTTCCAAAGTGGCTCTACCATTTCACATTCCCACTAGCACTGAGAGTTCCTGTTGCTCTACAAACTTGCAAGTATTTGGTATTGTCAGTGTTTTGGATTTTCAGTGTTCTAATAAGTGTGTAGTGGTATCTCATGTTTTAATTTGCAATTCCCTAATCATATATGATGTCACTTGCCATCTGTATATCTTTTCTTGGTGAGGTGTCTGTTCAGATCTTTGCCCATTTAAAAAATTGGGTTGTTTTCTTACTGTTGAGTTTTTTAAGTTCTTTGTTAATTTTGGGTAACAGAATACTATCAGATACGTCTTTTGCAAATATTTTCTCCTAGCCTGTGGCTTCTCTTCCCATTCTCTTTGCAGTGTCTGTCACAGAGCAGAGGTTTCTAATTTTAATAAAGTCTGTCCAGTTTATCATTTTTGTCTTTTATGGATCATGCCTTTGATGTTTTTTTGTTTGTTTGTTTGTTTTTTGCGGTACGCGGGCCTCTCACTGTTGTGGCCTCTCCCGTTGCGGAGCCCAGGCTCCGGACGCGCAGGCCCAGCAGCCATGGCTCATGGGCCTAGCCGCTCCACGGCATGTAGGATCCTCCCGGACCGGGGCATGAACCCGTGTCCCCTGCATCAGCAGGCAGACTCTCAACCACTGTGCCACCAGGGAAACCCCTGCCTTTGATGTTTTATCTAAAAAGTCATTGTTAAACCCAAGGTCATCTAGATTTTCTCCTGTGTTATTTTCTAGGAGTTTTATATTTTGGCATTTCATATTTTGGTCTATGATCCATTTTGAGACAAGTTTTGTGAAGGGTGTAAGGTCTGTGTCTAGATTGTTTTCTCTCTCTCTCTCTTTCTTTTGCATGTGGATGTCCAGTTGTTTCAGCATCATTTGTTGAAAAAAGTATTCTTTCTCCGTTGCATTGCATTTGCTCCTTTGTTAAAGATCATTTGACTTTTTGTACGGGTCTGTTTCTGGGCTTTGTATTCTATTCCATTGATCTATTTTTTATTGTTTTTGTTTTTGTTTTGTTTTGTTTGCCAATACCACATTGTCTTGATTACTGTAGTTTTTTTTTTTTGTGCGGTACGCGGGCCTCTCACTGTTGTGGCTTCTCCCGTTGCGTAGCACAGGCTCCGGACGCGCAGGCCCAGCGGCCATGGCTCACGGGCCCAGCCGCTCCGCGGCATGTGGGATCTTCCCAGACTGGGGCACGAACCCGTGTCCCCTGCACCGGCAGGCGGACTCTCAACCGCTGCGCCACCAGGGAAGCCCTTGATTACTGTAGTTTTATAGTCAGTCTTGAAGTTGAATAGTGTCAGTTCTCTGACTTTGTTCTCTTTCAATATTGTGTCGGCAATTCTGGGTCTTTTGTCTCTCCCTATAAACTTTAGAATCAGTTTTTCGATATCCACAAAAGAACTTGCTTGGATTTTGATGAGGATTGTGTTGAATCTATAGATCAAGTTCGTAAGAACTGATATCTTAACAATCTTAAGTCTTCTTAACCGTAAACATAGACAATTGCTCCATTTGTTTAGTTCTTCTTTGATTTTTTTGGTCAGAGTTTCATAATTTTTCTTATTTAGATCTTGTACATATTTTGCTAGATTTATACCTAAGTATTTTTTCCCCTTCCTTCCTCCCTTCCTTCCTCCCTCCCTCCCTTCTTCCTTTCTTTCTGGTGCTAATATAAATAGTACTGTATTTTAATTTCAAGTTCCAATTGTTCATTGCTGGTGTGTAAGAAACAAATTGATTTTTGTATATTAACCTTGTATCCTGCAACCTTGCTATATATAATTGGTATTGGTTCCAGGAGTTTTTTGTGGTTGTTGATTCTTTGAGATTTTCTACCTAGGCAATCCTGTCATCTGTGAACTAAGATAGTTTTGTTTCCTCCTTCCCAATCTGTATACCTTTATTTACTTTTCTTGTCATATTGCATTAACTGGGACTTCCTGTTATTGATTTCTAGTTTAATTCTGTTGTGGTTTGAGAGCATACATTGTATGATTTCTATTTTTTAAAATTTGTTAAGATGTGTTTTATGGCCCAGAATGTGGTTTATCTTAGTAATTGTTCCATATGAGCTTGAGAAGAATATGTATTCTGCTATTGTTGGGTAAAATATTTTATAAAAACTTAGTTATCTTTATATCCTGTGCTCATATTTTCAAGACTGTTTTATTTCTTGATACATAATTATTCTGATAATTCTAATAGCTTAAGTCTGCAGTTTTGTGGTTCTGATATGTCATCTTGTGTGTCTGTTACATTTCTGAGTGTGAGCTATTAGTTTTTATAAGAACTTTATCTTTGGAAATTCCTTGGGTGCTATATCATTTCCCTCTTTCTTTTAACAAGTGGAACTACTCTCCCAAGTTTCTTCGTTCCCTTCCCATGTGAAAGTCAACTGGGTCTTATGTAAAGTTATTAGTTCACAACATTTTTAACTTTCAAAATTCTGTATATGTTACTTTATTACCTTTCACACTACTTTTGCAGATGAAGTTTGACACCAGTTTGAGTTTTGTTCTTCTGTGTTAACTTTTTTCTGTCAGTGGAGATTTTTCCCTTTTTATTGCTTATGATTCTGCTTTCCAGAATACATTTAAATGGAATCTTTTTCATTGATTTTGCACAGGAAGTGCTAAAACCTTTCAATTCTCACTAGGTCATTTTTCATGTCTGGAAAATTCTCTTTTATGGCTTTTATTATAGCTTGTTTCATTTATTCTAATCTCTTAAGGAACATCAATTACGTGTTTATTGGCTTATGCTTGTTTTTCCTCTATGTTTATCATTTTGTCTTTCACTATTTAGTCTTTTTTTTCTTTTCTATTGCATTCTGAGAAAGAAGTTTCAATTTTCTTCAGCATTAAAAAGCAATTTTTTATTGGCCTCTGATAATCCGTCATTCACCTGTTGTTGGAAATTGTCAGTGTCCTCCCTGTATCACCTTGGCACTTACCTCTGCACATTGGAGGCTGCTTACTATGAATACCTACAATTCTCCTCTTAGTCCACATGTGCTGCAAAATGGCCATTTTAGGAAGTTAATGCTCCAGAAGCCACATCAAACAATGACAGACGGGGAGTTGGTGGGTAAATGCCCAAGCTTCCTCATTCACCAGGTGGAATAGCTCTGAGGTGTGGTCTACATTGTTTCCCAGTGTTTCCCAATGGGATTGAGCTCCACTCATCCATGGTGGAAACCTGCTTAATAACTCACCCTTTAGAGGCTTTCTTTCCTTCCCTGACCCGTTTCCTTACTCCTCTACTGGTGCTTCCTGGAATCACTTCTAAAATAAACTACTTGCATTCACAACCTTGCCTCAGGATCTGCTTCTGGGGAAACCCAGTCTAAAATAGGCATTTAAGTTGTTTCCAAATTTTGTTATTATAAACAATGTGTTGATGAATATATTTGTACATGAGTCTTTGTCTGCATCTTTCACTATTTTTTCTAGAATAGATTCCCAGAAGTAGAGTTACTAGGTCATAGGGCATAGATATAATATTTTATCTTTTTTTTTAGGGTACAAATATTTCAAATCTGTAATAGATATTGCCAAATTTCAGGTAGGTTTTGGATAGGAATTGGATAGAAACCAGTTCATAGCTGAATCCTCTGAGACCAGGGATTGATAACAGCTTCATTTTTCCTGCTTGTCCATATCCTTATAATCTTAAAGGATGTGGGCAAGGTAGTCCTTTTTTGGAGTGAGAAGAGTGAATGCTGTCTGTGTTTGATTTTGTTCAGGTAGCCTCACATACCAATCTTTTCAATCTTATCCTTATTTTAAATTTATAAACACTTAAGTTCTATGCCATCCTGCCACAGACACTATTCCTGCCACAGACACTAGCCACAGCCCTACTCATGTGCACACTATTTATTTTATTTATGTAATTCATCCAAGATCCTTTCAGTGATATTCAATTTTATAAGCACTCTTCCCCCCAGAATCAGATATGAACAGACCAGTTTGAGCCTGGATTTGGGATTCAAGTTTTGTAATCTTGAATTCATCTCCTCTCCTCTCTTAGCCTCAGAGTTGATAAAAATTAAGCTTAGACATAAAAAAGAATGAAATAATGCCATTTGCAGCAACATGGATGGACCTAGAGATTATCATACTAAGTGAACTAGGTCAGACAGAGAAAGACAAATATGGTATCACTTATATGTGGAACCTAAAAAAAAATGATACAAGTGAACTTATTTACAAAACAGAAATGGACTCACAGACATAGAAAACAATCTTATGGTTACCAAAGTGGGATTGGGGGAGGAATAAATTAGGAGTTTGGGATTAACAGTCATACACTACTACTACTAATGGATAAACAGCAATGACCTACTGTATAACACAGGGGACTATATTTAATATCTTGCAATAACCTATAATGGAAAATAATCTGAAAAAAATATAAGTATATGTATATGCATATATATATATAAATCACTGTGTTGTATACCTGAAACTAACATGACATTGTAAATGAACTATACTTCAATTAAAAAAATGAGGCTTAGAGAGACAACAGTGGTTTGCCAAAATCGAACAAGAGGTTAATATAGAGCTGGGTTCAGAGTCTAGTCCCTTTGAAACCCTAGGACTAAAAACAAAACAAACAAAAACCCTCCTGGTGGCCATGATGAATCTTCCCCAGTCCCTGTCCTTGCCCACTTTTTCTAGCTCAAGTAGATGTTTAATCTGGTACAAAGTCCCAGCGCCATCCTTTAAGATCAGGGCTTTTCCAGAGCACACACAATTTGTCTGCAGGAAGCCCAGACCTTTCAGGCAAAGGGACAGCAGACTGAAGCTGAGGCTGGAATGGGTGGAACTGAGGTGGAGCCAGAGGGGGTGGGAGTAGGGCAGCCAGGATGGATGGCTGAACCTCCACAGGCTTCTTGGTGATCTCAGGCTGAGATCCATACCGTTAGCCGAGAGAGGTTAGAGCTGAGAGAATGACTAAATCCAAGCTGCTTGGATCCCAGCCTCTCAAAGGCTCCTGCCTCTTCCTCCTGCTTTCCCAGTCCCACCTACACACATGCGTGCGTGCACACAGCCCCACATACACACATACACACATTCCTGGGACTCAAGCACTCTGTCCCAGGAACCAGCCCATTACTTCTCCCAACAGTTAGCACCAGTGGCCTCCTAAGCAGCTCTCAGGGTCACTCACCCATTCATTCACTCATTCCTTCCTTCCTTCAGTCATTCACCAAGCATTTCCCAAGGTTTTGGTGCCCTGGGCTGGCCTCACTGAACTGAACATATCATGCTTCCCTTCCCAGTCAAGGAGCTCCCCCATCAATCTAGCCAGCTCTCAGATGCTTTTTCAGGGGCATACCCTGTCTCTAGATATCCTTCCACCTTGCTGCCCTCATGAAATTCTATCATTGGCATCCTGTTTCTTATCCCTAAAATATTTTAAAATTACTATTCAAATGATGTTGAATAATATTATTAATATGATACTCATCACCTATTGCCTGAAGTTTCAGCTTTCATTTCTCTGAGAATACCACTATACTTATAGAGTTGGTTTTGCTGGAAGACAGCGTAACAAAGTGGTTAAGGGCTTAGACTTTGGGGCTGGCATAGACCACCTGGGTCTGGGTCATGCCTTTATGTCTCATCAACTGTGAGACCTGAAGTGTGGTACTTAACCTCTACAAACCTCCATTTTCTTACCTGGAAAAGGGGGATTATAATACCTAATCCAAAGAGTCATAAGAAGTAAGTGGGAAAATGTTTATAAAGTGCTTAGCATTTAATGTATGTTGATAATTATAGCGGTAGTCATATTGTGTACATATCTCCATGACCTACTTTCTCTGCTTTACTTCATTTCATAAACCTTTTCTATCTTGTTACTCATTGTTCATACTTATTATTTTGAATGGATACAGAATGTTTCATCAAGCTTCATTATAATTAACTTAGTCATTTTCTTATTGCTGGATATTTAGGTTATTTTCAGTTTTTTCCTAGTATAAATAATGCTGTGGTTAATATTTTGGAACATAAAACCTTTTTTAAAAATAGTAAAACAAAATTTAGTTCAACATATTTTTTTTTTTTTTTGCAGTACGCGGGCCTCTCACTGTTGTGGCCTCTCCCGTTGCGGAGCACAGGCTCTGGATGCGCAGGCTCAGCGGCCATGGCTCACGGGCCCAGCCGCTCCGCGGCATGTGGGATCTTCCCGGACCGAGGCACGAACCCGTGTCCCCTGCATCGGCAGGCGGAGTCTCAACCACTGCGCCACCAGGGAAGCCCTAGTTCAACATATTTTTGTCTCAACCCTGAGTAAAATTTTGTGAGAAATACCCTGGATACAAAGATGGCTCAGCCCTGGTCCCTTCCTTTAGGGAGCTCATGATCTTGAGTGGAGAGAAGCCTTGGGCATACCTCCTGTCAGTTATATAAGGCAGGGAGTGCTGAGTGCTTTCAGAGAGAAGAATAGAATGCAAATGCATGAAGTGAAAGGGATCCATTACTGTGCAGGAAGTATTTGTGGACCTGGAAGCTCCATGAAAGTTCAACTCATCCATTCAGATGTGCATCCAACAGGCTAAGCACCTCTGCTTGCGGGTTTGCATCCTGCCCTCACACACTGTTGGACTGTAAAACCAGGATGCTAATCCTAGGTAGAAAGGCCCCAGAGAGATTGTCAGCTATTCTCAGAAGCAGGAGAACTGGAGGCAGCCTGCCAGGAGGTGGAGGAAGGCTTCTGAGGTCAGGGCTTTGGCCTAAGCTCTAAAGGAAGGAAGATGGAGTCTTGGAGGAGTTACAGCTAGCAGAAGCCTCAGATGGGAGCCCTCTGGAATGGAGCATGTTGGGAGTGATGACAACTTGCTTCACTGCTGGGTTGCAATTGTTATGTTAGAGTTCAGGTCCTGGTAGAGAAGGAGGAACTTCTGTATGAGGACATTTTGCCTCCAGGGAACCTAAAGCAGCCACTAAGGGTGAGTGTCTGCGGTCACTTTCGCTCATCAAACCATGACAAAACTGGATAGTAAGTGACTGCAGCTCTCCCCGAGTACCAGGAATACATAAAAAACCCCACATAACATAAATTTACCACCTTAAGTGTACATTTCAGTAGTGTTAAGTACAATGTATTCATGTTATTGTGCAGAACTCTTTTTCGTCTTGCAGCACTGAAACTCTGAACCCATTAAACAACAACTCATCATTCCCCTCTCCTCCCAGACCCTGGCAACCATCATTCTGCTTTCTGCTTCTATGAAGTTGACTTCTCTAGGCATCTCATATAAGTGGAATCATACAGTATTTGTCTTTTTGTGACTGGCTTATTTCGGTTAGCATAATGTCCTCGAGGTTCATCCGTGTTGTAGCCTGTGTCAGAATTTCCTTCCTTTTTTACCAGGCAACTTTGAGGCAAGTTATGCACATTACTTCATGCATGTTAAATCATGTAATCCTCACAACGACCTTGTGAGGGAGGTACTAGTCTTGCCTTCGCCGTATTGAAGATGAGGATGTCGGAGGACAGTGAGATTCAGTTAACTGTCTCAAGGACTCCCAGCTGGTGGTGGAGCCAGGACTTAAACCCAGGCAGCCTGGCTCTAGGATCCATGCTCTTAACTACTCCTCCACATTTCCTCTCTCACTGTCAGAAGGAGCACAGAGGTGATCAGAGATTGGTGCATCTAAACAAACAATTCCAATGTTAAAGGGAAAAGAGCCATCATCAATTTCCAATGTTATCAATTTCCAATGTTAAAGGGAAAAGAGCCTTAGGTTGGAATCAGAAGCCTGGGGAGTGCATCTGGTTTCTGCTCTTGATGTTCTGTGACTATGAGTGAGTTCTTCCCCGTCCCTGTAGGGTGTCATTTTCCCCATCAGTAAAATGAGGTGGTTGGGCAAGATCATTTGTAAGGTGTCCCATGGGCAATTGAATCTGGGAAATCTGCTAAGGTTAAATATGTTTCCCTTTAAAGGAAACAAGCGTGGTTTTGGCCATGGTAAATACATAATTATTGCAGTTTTCTTTGAGAAAATCTTCCAGAGCGTGGAGCGGGGGAGAAGAGAAGAGGGATTAATTAAGGCAATTTTAGAGGAGCAGGAAGACAAAGACCACACTCTTTTTCGTTCTGTGAAAGAGCATCTTGAGGTTTGGGTGCATGGGCAATTCATCTCTGAATCTTCAGTAGTCTTGCAGCTTCCTCCGTGTAGCTGATACTCAGGAAATATTTGAATGTGCCTGAGTGACTGTGGCCGGCTAATCTGAATGCGTCCCTAATTTACACACCTTTGTCTCAAGGTGGGGCCGTTGTAATGGACCCCTGTCAGAGTATTCACAGGAAGGTGGAACTGGGAGGAGGGTAACTCCGGCGTATTGAGGAACTTCTATGAGCTGGGTGCATGCTACACATTTACTTTTTAAATAACAGCTTTATTGAGATATAATTCACATACCATACCATTCACCCACTTAAGGCACACTTCAGTGGTTTTTAGTATATTCGCAGAGGTGTGCAAGCATCATTGCCGTCAACATTAGAGCATTTTTATCACTTTCCTTAAACCCCGTACCTATTAGTAGTCTCTCCCCATTCCTCTTCAACTCCATCCTCTTCTTCCACATCCCCACACCTAAGCTTAGGCAACCACTAGTCTAATAGATTTTTCTATTCTGGACATTTCATATAAATGAAATCATACAATATATGGCCCTTTGTGGATGGCTTCTTTCACTCAGCATACTGGAATGTTTTCAAGATTCATCCATGCTATAGCATGAGTTAGCACTTAATTTCTTCTTATTGCTGGACAATAACCTATAGTATGGATATACTACGTTTTATTGATCCATTCATCAGTTGATGGACATTTGGATTCTTTCTACTTTTTGGCTAATATGAATAATGCTGCTATGAACGTTCATGTACAGGTTTTCGTGTGGACATGCTTTCATTTCTCTGGGGTATATATCTAGGAGTGAAATCATTGGATCACATGGTAACTCTAGGTTACCATTTTTTTTTTTTTTTTGCAGTATGCGGGCCTCTCACTGTCGTGGCCTCTCCCGTTGCGGAGCACAGGCTCGGGACGCGCAGGCTCAGCGGCCATGGCTCACGGGCCCAGCCGCTCCGCGGCATGTGGGATCTTCCTGGACCGGGGCACGAACCCATGTCCCCTGAATCGGCAGGCAGACTCTCAACCACTGCGCCACCAGGGAAGCCCTAGGTTACCATTTTTGAGAAAGTGCCAGACTATTTCCAAAGTGGCTGTACCATCTTACATTCACATCAGCAGTATATGAGGGTTCTATTTTTCCACATTCTTGCCAACAGGTGTGTAGTGGATTGAAAGGGAGCCCCCAAAAGATATGTCCATGTCCTAATCCCTGGAACTTGTGAATGTGACCTTATTTGGAAAAAGAGTCTTTGCAGATTTAATGAACTCCAAGATTTTGAGATCTGCCCTAAATCCAATGACAAATGCCCTTATGAAAGACACACAGAGGAGAGGAGACACAAAGAGAAGAGGAGAAGCCCATGTGAAGAAGGAGGCAGAGACTGGAGTGAGTAGCCACAAGCCAAGGAATACCAACAGCCCGCAGAAGAGGCAACAAATGGATTCAGATTTCCCTAAAGCCTCTGGAGGGAGCATGACCTTGCCAACACCTTGATTTTGAACTTCTAACTTCCAGAATTGTAACCATCTTCTTACAGGCCTCCTATCTCCAGCTTCTGCCCCCTCCAGCCCGCCCCCGACACCAGCAGCCAGAGGAACTTTCCTAAAGCACAGCTCTGATTATGATGCATCCCACCTCAAAAACATGCAGTGACAACTTACTGCCCACATGACAAGGTTTAAACTGTAAGCCTGGCATTCAAAGCCATCCCTGATCTGGCTCCTTTATCTTCTCCAAGCTCATTTCCTTCTTCCACCCTTCACACATCTTTCACTCCAACCAAACAGAGCTACTCACTCTTCACTCTTCCACAGATGTACACCTTGTCTTTGCTCTTTTTTTTTGGCCATGCTATGCAGCTTGTGGGATCTCAGTTCTCCAACCAGGGATTGAACCCATGCCCCCTGCAGTGGAAACATGGAGTCCTAACCACTGGACCACCAGGGAATTCCCTGCCTTTGCTCTTATTATCCCTTCTGCCTGGATTGCCCTTCTCACAGCACCTTTGTGGACTGAAGTCTTTCTGCTCTTCATGACTTGGCTCAGATGTCATCCCTCCATAAAGTCATCTCTTTTCTCCCAATTGGAAGTGATCTTTATTGCATTGTGTGTCTATCCTTGATTTCCTCACCTGCAGGGCCAGGGCTGCAGCAGTACACATCTCTGGGGATGGAGGTATTCACTTCATAGTCTATGAGATTGGTTTTCCTTAGAGTTGTACAGTAAAAACCACCTGTGCAGCCTTACATGGTCACTCTGGGTAGGTTTATGTTATCCACGGGAGTCTAGAGGGATGGTCTTATGAGCTTTTCAAGCACTTTTGCAAGATTTATTAGCTCCCAAACATGAAAAGAAAACTGCAAATCTGAAATTAATTGTAAGTTCTAAAGAAAAATTACTTACTTTACAGTAAAACATTTTTACACTAAAATGTAAAATGTTTACACTGAAAATTGTTTTTACAGTACAAAATTTTAAAATTTAACTGATGGGATACAGCTTCCAAAGAAAGAGTAATTAAAGTTGGTGATGATGATGATGATTGATGATAGGTAACATTTATTGAGTGCTTACATGTACTAGGTACTATTCTAAATGCTTTACACATTTTAAACTAATTTACTCCTTACAGCATTTTTATGAAATTGTGCTATTATCGTTTTTTCAAAGATATGGAAACTTAGGTGTAGCCTATGAATGTCTTAAAATGGCCCTGCTTGCCTGCATCATCCTCTAAGTTCTAGAGCACAGGGGCCATGAATGCCTCAGCGCTGTGTTCAGCTCAGGCCGTGGCATAGAATAGGTGCTCAGGGGCTGTAAAATGAAGGTACGAATGAATCATTGAGTTGAAGGTCTTCCACGGCATCTTAGATGTGTGATGTACATCTTTATGGGATGCATTGCCTTACCTTATAGTTTTTTTTTGTTCTTATCTCTATTACTAGGCTCCATGGAGACCTGGAGCATCATTCTGGATACAGGTCTATTGGTTGTTCTGCAGAAGCGGGCATCTGCTGTTTTTAACATAAATATTCTATGCAAATAATGAGCAAAAGAGAACAGGGGTGACTACATTATTATTGGACAAAATAGATTAAGTTATAATTATACATGTGAAATAATTATCCCAATCAAACTAACATATCCATCACCTCCCATAGTTACCATTTTGTGTGGGTGGTGAGAACACTTGGGATTTACTTTCTTAGCAAAATTCAAGTATATAATACGTTATTATTAACTACAGACACCATAATGTACATTAAGTTTCCAGAACTTATTCATCTTATAACTGAAAATTTGTACCCTTTGATGGATATCTCTCCACCATTCTACTCTCTGTTGCTATGAGTTCTACTTGTTTTTGTTTGTTTGTTTTTCAGATTCCACATGTAAGTAAGATCATGTGACGTTTGTCTTTCTGTGTCTGGCTTATTTTACTCAGCATAATGTTCTTCAGGTTTATCCATGTTATTGCAAGTGGCAGGATTTTCTTTCTTTTTTTTTTCAAGGCTGAATAATATGCCATAGTATGTATGTACCACATTTCTTTACCAATTTATCTGTTGATGGACTCAGGTTGTTTCCATACCTTGGCTATTGTGAATAATGCTTCAGTGAACACCAGAGTGTGGATATCTCTATGAGGTAGTGATTCTATTCGCTTCAGATATGTATCCAGAAGCGGGATTGCTCTGTCATATGATAGTTCTATTTTTAATTTTTTTTTTTTCCAGTACGTGGGCCTCTCACTGTTGTGGCCTCTCCCGCCGCGGAGCACAGGCTCCGGACGCGCAGGTTCAGCAGCCATGGCTCACGGGCCCAGCCGCTCCGTGGCATGTGGGATCTTCCCAGACTGGGGCACGAACCCGTGTCCCCTGCATCGGCAGGCGGACTTTCAACCACTGCGCCACCAGGGAAGCCCTATTTTTAATTTTTTTGGGAACCTTCACACTGTTCTCCACAGTGGCTGCACCAATTTGTATTCCCACCAACAGGGCACAAGAGTTCGGTTTCCTCCACATCCTCACCAACACTTGTTATCTCTTGACTTTTAGATAATAGCCATCCTACAGGTGTGGTTTTGATTTGCATTTCCCTGATGGTTAGTGATGTTGAGCATCTTTCCATGTACCTGTTGGCCATCTGTATGTCTTTTTTTAAGAAATGTCTGTTGAGGTCCTTTGCTCATTTTAAAAATCGGGTTATTTGCTCTTTTGCTGTTGAGTTGTATGAATTCTTTTTTAAAAAACTTTAAAAATCATGTTTATTTAGCTTATTTTAAAAATATATAAATTCTAAAAATATTTCATACCAAGAGTATTCGATAAGGACTTTTTATACCTTCCAGTTCTGCCTACATTCTCAAAACACATCCCTGACACCAATGACATCACTGGGCATAGGGGTAAGGGGTTGGGGGCAGCCCCTGAGACAGTCACTGAGGAGGGCCACACCTCAGTGTAAGTCAAGTTACAGTTAGAACTTAGTCATAGAATAATATGTCTAACACAGGCATCTTTCCTTACATTTAAATTATTCTTCCATTTTTTCCCTAAAGCCTTTCTTTCCTCTCTAAGCCCTCATCCTAAGCACGCATTTATTTTGCTTATTCATTTTGCTTTTTTTTCTCTCTTTTGCTCCACTGGTGTGACATAAAAGATTATGTTCAGTAAACTATCTTCTGGAGAAGAAAAATCAAAACATGATCAAAGATAAGACTTTTTTTTTTAAAGATAAGAATTTACCAAGTTTAAATTTTAGGACTCTAAAAACCTAAGTGGTTTAACCATCAGTTGCCCAAAAGCATTCTTTGTTTCTTTTCCAAGATGATGATGATTCTTCATACATTTCCTTTTTCGATATGGGTACCTTGGCTTTTAAAATATCAATGGCATAGCTCACCGCTTCGAGGGATGCAGCCCTATGGGCTGAGGACACAGCATAATGATTGCTTCTGACACTGGAACTAAGCCAAGTCGATGGAACACTGCTATGTGTTTGGCCATTTCTGCCTAATGTCACTACAAATTTTTCTGACTTCATTTTCTGCCATTGGTAGATATGCTTCATATTCTAAGCTAATGACTTTTTTCCCTTCGATGTTATTCCTTGTAGTTCCTACAAATAGGGAGATTGCACCACAGAGTGGAGAAATCACAAGCTGTGAGACTTCATCTACTGAAAGTTTCTCAGATGTGAATTTTATTATACCTTTAGATTTCTCTTCAACTTCATTTATATCTTTCCCAGGTGGCTCAAAAGCACTATCCTCCACTAATGGGGGGGGGGGATAATGGCAATTTTGTCTCCTGATTGAAGCAGGAGGAGCTGATCTCCAAGCTCGACATATTCTTGAGGAACAGCAAACATCACCTGATTTCTGACATCAGTCAGTCCAGAATGGTGCGTTTCTATCTCATTCCACAGCTGCAATGCTTTTATTTCTTGTGGCACAGAAATGGTCTCTGAGCGAATTCCTGTTATTTCAGCACTTTTTGCAAAATATAACACTTCCACCTGGCACCATGGCACCATCCCGCCAGGGAACCCTAGCCCGGTATCCCCAAATTCTTTATATATTTGGGGTATTAACTCTTTATCAGATATATGGTTTGCAAATATTTTCTCCCATTCCATAGGTTGCCTTTTCATTTTGTTGATTGTTTCCTTTGCTGTGCAGAAACTTATTAGTTTGATGTAGTCTCATTTGTTATTTTTGTTTTTGTTGCCTGTGCTTTTGGAGATAAAATAGATTTTAAGCAAAAAGTTTACAAGAGACAGAGAAGGACAATATATATTGATAAAAATTTAATCCATCAATAAGTATTAAATTAGGTAACAACTATAAACATATATACACCTGAAAATAGAGTCCCAAAATATCTGAAGCAAAAATGGATAGACTTGAAGGGAGAAAGAGACAATTCTACAATAATAGTTGGAGACTAGCTGTATTTGGAATATCATTCTTCTCCAACTAGTTCAGGCAATTCAAGTTTGAAGAAAGAGAGTTAATTGCAGAGCAATGAGTCACCATGGCTTTCAGAGACAGGACGAGTGGGGAATAAAGGCAAATTCAGAATAAGTGGATGGATGTTGCAGCACACCTCTGAAGTTGAGAGCATGACAGTTCAACTGGTGTACAATCACGAGTTTGAAAACAAATTGCTATATTCACATCGCTGGTAGCGGGCATGGGGAATAGCACCTCATCCATAGCAACTTGGGGACTGACTGGAATTTCTTTGGCTGGTAGCTGCTCTCACTTTGGAAGGGCCTCTGGTCCCCGTGTGAGATTCCTCAGCCCCTTCCTGAATACTACTATGTGCCGGGCACTGGTAGGGTACCAGGGATATGAAATGAATGAGATAAGGAATGAAGTACTGACACATGCCACAACATGGATGAATTTCAAAAAACATTATGCTAAGTGAAAGAAGCCAGACACAAAAGACCACATATCATCTGATTCCATTTACATGAAAGGTCCAGGAAAAGCAAATCCATCGAAACAGAAGGCAGATTAGTGGTTGCCTGGGGCTGGGGATGGGAATGGGGAGTGATGGGCATGAGGGAAATTAGGGGGGTGATGGAAATGTTCTCAAACTGGACTATGGTGGAGGTTGTGCAGCTCTGTAAATTTATGTTATAAATCATTGAATTGTACACTTAAAATAGTGAATTTAATGGTGTATAAATTATACTTCAATTAAGTTTAAAATAAATCATGAGGTCCCTGTCTCTTCTTCTGGAATGTGGACCTTCCTCAGGAAGAGGAACTTGCAGGACACACGTTGGACACATTGGGGTGGAGCCAGCATGTATAGGACACAGTGCTAGGCACTTGAGAGGAGGAGGGGGAAGGGCAGGGAGATGTGTGCTTGACCCATTTTCACTTTGGGAAACACGTGCTGCACACGCTGTACAATTTATTCCTCCCCCAAAAGCAAAAGATTCATGCATAGCCCAGGAGAGGACCACCAGGACCCTGCCAGTGTCTGCAGTGATTGGTCTGTGCTATCCTGGTGGTTTTTTTTTTTTTTTTTTTTTTTTTGCGGTACGCGGGCCTCTCACCGTTGTGGCCTCTCCCGTTGCGGAGCACAGGCTCCGGACGCGCAGGCTCAGCGGCCATGGCTCATGGACCTAGCTGCTCCGCGGCATGTGGGATCTTCCTGGACCGGGGCATGAACCTGCGTCCCCTGCATCGGCAGGTGGACTCTCAACCGCTGTGCCACCAGGGAAGCCCCCTGGTGTTTTTTTGATAGCCACGGGTGGGAATTTCAGCCCACCCCAGCCAGTCTCAGAACATGGAGGCCTAGAAGGGGAAAGGGCTGTGACCCTGGTTCAGACAGCAACTGGGTGGATTTAAACCCAGGTCTCCAGCACCCCATGCTCCTGCTTCTTCCCAACAGGTCTCTCTGGGCTCCTGCATAGCAGGCTCTTTAGGACAAGGCTGGGAGGACCTGGGCTGACTCAGAGGCATGGTCTTTCTCTTCTGAGATGGTGGAAATCTGGGCTTGAGGTCAAGATCTGACACTGGGGGAAAGATATCATGTTCTTTCTCTTGGGGATCAAGCGTCTGTGTCTGCACAATGGGGGCGTGAGATGAGGTGAGCTCTCCTGAGCACTGATCTCTTCTGAATAAAGGCCTTACTCTAGGGAGCTTGGTAGTTCCAACCTGCCCAGGAGCCTGGGACATCCCAACCTCTGGGCCAGCCCTTGGAGGTGAGTCACAGGGAAGAAGATAATTCCATTATGGAAGGGGGCCACCCACTGGGGCTTTATTATCCAACAAAGTAGTAAAGTAATTGCCTCCATTTATCCAGTGCCTAGTATGAACCAGACACTGTGGTAGGTGCTTCCCTGGCTTTATCCCACTTAATCCTCAAAGTAGCAGGCAAAAGGTAAGTGGTATTATTTGTATTTTACAAAAGAGGAAACTGAGGCTTAGAGAGGTGAGGCAACCTAGTATGCATTCCCTACCCACATCTGCCTCTCAAAATCTTACTCATGGCTCGAGACCCAACCCTGGCGCCATAGCTCTCCTTGGAGCCACCTCAATGCCTCTGCTGTATCTGTCTCCCATGGCACTTTAGGCTGTGGACTGTGGTTCTCTGAATTTGTGTCAGTTGCCCCATGAAGCTGGGAGCTCCTGGAGGGCAGGAAGCTGGCCCAACTGGCCTCTGCCTCCCCAGAGTCTGGCCATGCCTTCAGGGAATGTGGGTTGGATTGCCTCTCAATATGCAAATTGGGTCAAGACTCACAGATAACAATAAGAAGGAAGATGACAAGGTCAGGAATGGTGAAAGGAAGTTGTAATCCTCATATCCACCCTATGATGTAGGACTAATGATTCCCATTAAAAAACAATGAGGAAATCATCCCGAGAGCCTGAGTTAGTTTACTGAGGTCACACTGCCAGCAAGTGGAGGAACTAGATTCAAGCCCTGGCCTGTCTGATTCCAAAGCCCATGTTTTGGGACTTCCCTGGTGGTCCAGTGGGCAAGACTCCACGCTGCCAATGCAGGGGGCTTGGGTTCGATCCCTGTTCGGGGAACTAGATCCCACATGCATGCCGCAACTGAGTTCAGATGCTGCAACTAAGAGTCCACATGCTGCAACTAAAGATCCCGCATGCTGCAAGGAAGATCCCGTGTGCCGCAACTAAGACCTGGCGCAGACAAAATGAAGGAGGGAAGGAGGGAAGAATGGAAGGAGGGAAGGAAAGAAGGAAGGAAGGGAGGAGGGAAAAAATTGTAGCTTCAAAGCCCATGTTCTTTTCATTGTTCTAGGGGAGTTGCTGGATTTTCTATCTTTCAGGATAGCAGTTTGTCATGATTAATTTCTTCTATTGGAATTCAAGCTCCCTGAGGGCAGCGATTGGGGTGGATTCACCTTCCTCTCTACAGAGCTGGGCACATACAAATAACAAAGAATTGTGGAAGTGATTAAATTGAGTGCACTAAAATTTTCAGAAACAGCTGTGGTGAAGGAGAAGCCAGTAAATAGTGGTACCCCAATTAACCACCTTTTTGAGGGTGAAGAGAGGGTGACCAGCTGTCTCCCAGGGCTCACTGCTGCTTTGCCCTGTGCCACTGCCTCACCCCTGCAGGTTGAGGAGGTGAGAGCCAAAGGGGAAGTTGGCTGTCTTCTCACTAATGCCTTTGACTCACTGACTTATTCAGCAAATGTTTATTGACTATCTCTACGCATTAGTAACATCTTCAGCTGAGACAGTCACGGCCGTAGGAGTCTCTTTTTGGTGCCATGTGGAAAGACCTTTGGGTCACACCTTTATGTGCTGTGGGCAAATTGCCAGTCGATGAGGTGGGCTAGAAAGAGGCTCAGGATAGCTGGGCTCAAGTCCTAATTTTGCTGCTCCCTTGGACAAGTCACATCCACTCTCAGTGTCCACACTAATCTATGTTATTGCATTTACCACATTATTACATTGTAATTATATATGGTTTCTGCAGTCTCTTTCCATACCACGAGTTCCCTGAGGAGAGGACAGTGGCTATGTCATCTTTGTTTTCCCAGTCACTGTCTTGTGTATCATACCTGGTGCATCATAAACTCTTAGTAGTAGTAATAATAGTATAGTACTGATGATAGTAAAATTTCTCCATTTATGGAGAGCTAACCACGTGCCAAGCACTGTTTTATGTGCTTTTGTGTTGTAACTCATTTAATCCTTGTAACAAGTCTATTAATGAAACAGTATTATTATCTCTGCAGATGAGAAATCTGAGGCACAGAGAGGTTAAGTAACTCGCCCAAAGTCACACAGTAAGTGGCAGAGGCAGGGTTTATGTTCAGTTCCTCTGTCCACAGTTCATGGTATAAACCACTCGTACAACATGGTCTGTTTGAAGAACGGAACAAGTTGTGAAATGAGGCCCTCCAAGGTCTCTTTAGCTCTGATTTCCTGTGAGTCTCAAAAATGCCTCTCAGCAGACTGCAGAAAGGGACATCTGCTCTGGCATGGCCGTGTAGACCAGGGAAACAGGTCCACACTGGTAAACAGTGGGGTCTGCTGAGAGTAGGAGTTTGAAAGCTGACTGTGGCACTTATGGCTGTGACCTTGAGAAAGTTATTTAACCTCCTTGAACTTCAGTTTCCTCACAGGGCAAAGGACAGTAATAGCTACATTGTAGCACTGTTGGAAGAATAACATAAAAATACAAAAAAACAAAAAGCGAATATCTTATGGAAAGTGCTTAACACAGAGGAAGCTCTCTACAGAAAACTGTGGAGTTTGGAATGTAATTGTTACAGAGTTGGAGATGCTTTATTTTTTTTAATTTTAAAAAAATTTATTTATTTATTTATTTTTGGCTGTGTTGGATCTTCGTTGCTGCGCATGGGCCCTTTCTAGTTGCAGCAAGGGGGGGCTACTCTTCGTTGCGGTGTGCGGGCCTCTCATTGCAGTGGTCTCTCCTGTTGCAGAGCATGGGCTCTAGGCGCGCAGGCTTCAGTAGTTGTGGCACATGGGCTCAGTAGTTGTGGCTCAGGGGCTGTAGAGTGCAAGCTCAGCAGTTGTGGCACACGGGCTTAGTTGCTCTGTGGCATGTGGGATCTTCCCGGACCAGGGCTCGAACCCATGTCCCCAGCATTGGCAGACGGATTCTTAACCACTGCCCCACCAGGGAAGTCCCTAGAGATGCTTTAGAACAGAGCTTGGTGGGGGATTCAGGTGGGTCAACTTCTCAAAGATTAGTATGAGAGATCATAAAAAATGAAGTGAATCCAAGGGTGGTCTGCTTTCTGGATGTATGGACTTTGGATGGAAATCTAGCAGGTTGCCTTTGTGTGGTGAGTGTGTGTGTGTCTATGTAGGGAGACTTGGGGTCAGTTGCTGGGGATGGGGTGGGAACATATGTTGGACCGAGCAGAGACCAGGGAGTGAGGAAACATATTCAAATTCCAGCTCTGCCACTACCTTCCTGTGTGATGGAACAGGTTTGGCAAGTCACCAATCATCTTTGGGTTTCCAGTTCCCCAGTTCCAAGTTTAGGGGGTTGAATCTGAAGAGCTCCAAAATCTCAGTGAATACTACCAGTTTAGAAATTCCCAAGCCAAATTCCTCGATGAATGAAAATTCCTCTAGTATCCATTTCTACTGAAAGAGCAACTGGTTTTTCTTCCCGCTGGCATTGCTATGTATATGAATTGGATACAGGTGAGAGGCATTTTGTTCTGGCATTTAGGTCCCTCCTCTCTCAAGTTGGTGAAGAGCTCCAAGAGGCCCAACTATCCCAGCCAGGTTGACTCAGGCCTCTGGATAAAAATATCCAATCAGTCAACCAGCATTTACTTTATTAAAAAAAAAAAAAAAATTCATGAGAATTCCCTGGTGGTCCAGTGGTTAGGACTCCACGCTTTCACTGCTGAGGGCTCGGGTTTGATCCCTGGTGGGGGAACTAAGATCCTGCAAGCCTCGAGGCGTGGCCAAAAATCACATAATTAGAGAGTAACTACAGGATTATGGGAGAAAACACGGATAAGCAAAATGAACTAAATTAAAATCTCCCATAATCCCATGACATGATCATTAGTAACATTTTGGCATATATATATTTCCTGATGCTTTTTTCTGTGTAAAATTCATTTTAAACATTAGATCCTTACAGTGCATACCTAGCATTTTGCAACCTGCTTTTCCCCACCTAATATTATATTGTGCACGATTTTCCCCTATATTACATATACTCCTATATTTTTAATGGCTCAAAAGTATTCCATTGTATGGAGGTAATATTTATTTAACCAATCCCCTATTGGACCTTTTGGTTGTTTTCATTTTTCACTCTGATGAATATGTGTCTTTAAATATTTGGGTACATCTTTCAGGTTTTCTTAAATTTCTCAAAAAAGGAATTGCTGGGTTGAACAATATGGACATTTTAAAGGCTTTTGATACATGTTTCCTTTTGCTTTCTAGAAAGTTTGTATCAAAACGAATTCACCATGAGGTAAGAGTTCATGTATTCCTACTTTAAAAGCAAATAGGAGGGTCCCTAAGGTAGTTAGGGATTGGGGGTCTGGGGAAGCTATGCAAAAGAATTGTCCAGGGGGAGATCCATAGAACAAGTAGGACTTAGCCAAAGAGGGAATGTATTGATAAGTGTTCTCGACAGAGGGAACAGCATGTGAGAAGGCCCAGGGGCATGGCACTCTGAGAACAGAAATAAATTCCATGTGATTAGAGTCTGGAAAGCAGGCAAGTAACATGTGGCATGACATGAGAAGATTTGTATTTAGTAAGGGCACTTTGGCTTCAGTGTACAGGACTGATTGGGGGCAAGACTGGAGATGGAGTGACAAGTTAGGAGGCTGTTGCAGTCCTCCAAGTGAGCAATGTAGCAGTGGCCAAGACTGGGGTAGTGACAGTGGGAATGGAAAATAGACTGAAGGGACATTAAAGAGGTGGGAAGGACAGGACATAGTGATTGCTTGGACAGTAGGAGGATGAGAGAGAGGGAAGCCTTAAGGATGGCTCTCGGGTTTCTCCCTGACCTGGGAAGAATGGAGAGCCTAGACATCGCCCTCTGATTTTGGGTTAGGAAGATGATGTGTTCAGCTTGTAACATATTGAATGTGAGGTTCCTGTGGCACCCATCCGAGTGGAGGTGTCCTGTAAATATGTGGATCCATAGAAGAGAGGTCTGGACTGCATGTAGCTGCTGGGACCTGAAGTCTTGGAGAGGATTCAGTCATCAAGTCATCCCTCACCAAGGAACAGAGGGATGCCTAAGAGAGAACCCCAAGGCACACAAACTCCTAAGGGATGAGTAAGGGAGGAGGAATCTGCAACGAGACTGGGAAGGAGTAGCCAGAGAAGTGGGAAGAAAACCTGGAGTGCCTGTTGTCATGGAAGCCAAGGGAAAAGAATTTTTCAAGGACAGTGGCTGGCAGGATCTGATATAGGTATGACCCTCACACCTTTTCAAGGGCCACCTCATTTAATCCTCCCAACGGATTGTAGAAGTGGAGACCTTCATCACGCCATTTCGAAAGAGGAAACTGAAGACCAGAGAGGGTAGGCAAATTTTCCAAGGTCATTCAGCAAGTCAGTGGCAGACTAAACTTGAACCCAGGTCTTGATAGGCTGTGTGTGGGCCAGGTGGGAGAGGGTAGCATATAGAATTTTAGCGTGAGCTCCTGGAGTGGGTGATAAGAGAAATAATTAATGGCCACCACTCATCGTGTACCCAGTGTGTACTTGGCACTGCTCCAGGCCTCACCTGCACTATTTCTGAGCCTCAAAACCACAAGGAGAAGTAGTGATTTTACTCCTTGTGCACAGAGGAGCCTGGGGACCGGAAGCGAAGTGACATCCGAGATCACACACCATGGCAGGTGGCAGGACCGCGTTGGGAACCCAGGTCTTCCCCATTCCCAGCAACGATCGCGGCGGCCCTTTCCCGAGGAGCGGCGCGGTGTCTCCAGCGGGAACACCCGGAGGCGCCCCCTGAGACCCCCGCCCGCCCCTCGCCCCCGCGCGCATGCCTGGCCGCTGAGGCGTGAGAGCAGCCGCCCGGAGCCCTCCCTCCCGCGCACCTTGCACAACCGGCCCGGATAAGTGCTGCGTCTCTGGGCAATTATCGCCCTCCCGCCGCCGCCGCCGCAGGGGATGGCCGGCAGAAGGCCAAAGGCCAAGGGACTCCCAGCCACCCAAGAAGAGCGGTACCCACCGGTGGGACCAGCCACCAGCTCTACGCGCGACTGCACAACGCCAGGCCGTGGGGAGCGGAAGACGGGGAGGCGGCGCGGGCGATGACGTCACGCGCAGCGGCCCCGAACCCACGGCTTCTGCCCGGCGGGCCACCCCGCACCGCGGACCTCCGGGAGAAAGCCGGGCGTGGCTGTGCGTGCGCTGCCAGGTAGTCTCCTGAAAAGCATTCTTTTCCTTATTTTCATCTTCATTTCTTCGTTTTTTTCCTTCTCCCTCTCTTCTTTTCCTCTTCGTCCCTGTATTCCTCCCTCTTCCTCCCATTACTTCCTCATCCCTTCCTCTTTCCTTCTTCCTTCCTTTTCCCCTTGTCCCTCCTCCCTCCATCCTTTCTCTTTCCTTCTCTTCCTTCCTCTATCTCTTCCTCCCTAACTCCTTCCCTACTCCCTTCTCCTTCCTTCCTCCCTCTCCCCTTTCCTTCCTCTCCTCCTTCCTTTCTTTCTCCCTGCCTCTCCTTCCTCCCTTTTTCATTTCTTCACTTTTGAAAATAATTTTTAATTTCTAATTATGGTAAAAAGCACATAATATAAAATTTACCAACTTAACCATGTTTAAGTGTACAGTCAGTAGTGTTAAGTACATTCACGTTGTGGTGCAACCAGTCTCCACAACTATTTCATCTTGCAAAACTGAAACTATATACCCACCCATTGAAAAACAACGCCCCATTTCCCCCTCCCCCCAGCCCGTGGTAATCACATTCTACTTTCTTTTTCTTCATTTCTTCCCTTTGCTTTTTTGTGCCCTTCTTTCTTTTCCTTTACCTCTCTTTTTTCTTCCCCTCCCTCTTTCCATCTTTCTCTCTTTCTTTTCTTAAAAACCTGTTGGCCCCGCTGCATTCTTGCCAGCCCTCTACAGCCTCTGTCAGGGGCTGGACCAAGAGGCCTGTAAGCGAGGCTGTTAGAGGGCTGGTGAATCATCACTCCTCTCCGGTGTGTTAGGGCCAGTGGGCGGCCCCTGGAAGCCTCACCTGGAGATTGGATGGTAGGCAAACATGTCCAGCAAGGAACTTTTGCCAGGAAGAGTTAATTAGAGAGAGGCCCTGACTCCACGGTCAGGCTGGGAGCCGCTGTGTCCTCTGGGCCTTCCCCAATCCTGGGGCTCCCCTTCCAGACAGTGCAAGACAGCGTGATGATGGTGATGGTGGTGATAAGTTGGACTGACACAAAACTTTATAGTTTACAAAGCAATTCCATAGACATGATCTCATTCTTGTTCTCACAACAATCCTGGGAGGTAAGCCTTACTATTCCTTTTACAGGTGAGGAAACTGAGCCTCGGAAAGGTGAAGGGATTTGTGTATGGTTGTGGAGCAGTATTGGCAAGGTGGGGACCCAGATTTGTATCACAAAAGCAGGAAAAAAAGGGGCTAGGTCAGTGTTTAAAACATCTTTTAAAAAGTCATTGCTCCCTCTTCTGTGTTCCCATAGCACCTTGTTTAGACCTCTTGAGTGTAGGCCCCACCTGATGGGTTTCTTCAACACCTGGGCCTAATGGGCAGATACTGAATGAGTGAGTGGTGGAGGTATTTGATGGTATGCATAGCAAGTGTAAAAAAGTTGATATGTAGGCCACTTAGAGACTTTTAAAAGTCAAGTAGAGTTGCCACCCAGCTGTCCCTGGGTTATCTGGAATTGTGGCTCTCCATTCAGGGAACATATTGAGAGAATAGAGGACTTCTAAGTGTGGATGGAGTTGCAGTTTTCCCACCTTTTCTGGGTAGAACCTCTGGCTCCCGGACAGTTCACATTCTTTTTTTCGTTATTTTTTTGAGGTACGTGGGCCTCTCACTGCTGTGGCCTCTCCCGTTGCGGAGCATGGGCTCCGGACGCACAGGCTCAGCAGCCATGGCTCACGGGCCCAGCTGCTCCGTGGCATGTGGGATCTTCCCGGACCGGGGCACAAACCCGTGTCCCCTGCATCGGCAGGCGGACCCCCAACCACTGTGCCACCAGGGGAGTCCCACATTCTTTGAGTACGTTCTGTTTCAATCCTTTTGTCATTTGTTGGTGTGGAAATAATTTTATGCATGGGTAATTGTGGTAGATTATTAATGTTCACCAATATCCACTTCTTCCCTACATCATGCAATCTCCAGTCCCCTTGAAGTAAAGCATGGTCACATGACTATTTTTGGCCAATAAATATGATTACAAGGGGGTGTTTGTCACCTGTGGACTGGAGCTTTGAGTCGCAGGTGCTTGACTCTTTAGTTCTCTCTTCTCCGGCTGCATTGACTAAGGAGGCCACATTCCAGGATGTTGGAGCTTTATTGGCCTGGGTCTCAGGGAGACTACCATGACCATGACCCCCATCAATTGTTACGGATTTGCAGGGTGAGTGAGAAATAAACCTCAGTGGTATTAAGCTGCTCAGATTTGGGCTGTTTGTTACCGTAGTTTATTCTAGCCTATTCTGTCCAATACAGTCATCGATAGAGCAATCAGTATAACACATTGAGTGCTTAGTCAATTTTTAAATTTTATTTACTTTTATTTTTGGCTGTGTTCGGTCTTCATCGCTGCGCACAGGCTTTCTCCAGCTGCGACAAGAGGGGGCCACTTTTCGTTACGGTGTGTGAGCTTCTCATTGCGGTGGCTTCTCTTGTTGTGGAGCATGGGCTCTAGGGCGTGTGGGCCCCAGTAGTTGTGGTGCATGGGCCCAGCAGTTGTGGCTCGCGGGTTCCAGAGTGCAGTCTCAGTAGTTGTTGCGCACGGCCCTAGTTGCTCCGCGGCATGTGGGATCTTCCTGGACCAAAGATCAAACCCGTGTACCCTGCACTGGCAGGCGATTCTTAACCAATGTGCCACCAGGGAAGTCCCTGGAACAAGATTTAAATTTTTTTTTTTTTTTTTTTTTTTTTTTTTTTTTGCGGTATACGGGCCTCTCACTGTTGTGGCGTCTCCCGTTGCGGAGCACAGGCTCTGGATGCGCAGGCTCAGCGGCCATGGCTCACGGGCCCAGCCGCTCCGCGGCATGTGGGATCTTCCTGGACCGGGGCACGAACCTGTGTCCCCCGCATCGGCAGGCGTAGTCTCAACCACTGCGCCACCAGGGAAGCCCCAAGATTTAAATTTTTTAAAGACAAATTTATAACTGCACAATCTAGTAGAAAATAAAAGCATGATTTAGATTTTCTTCCTTAAACATTCCTTATCACATATACTTTAGAAAATGTTTTTAAGAGCATCATTGAGATATAATTGAAATATTATAAACTCCACGTATTTAAAGTGTATAATTTGGTAAGTATTGACATGTGTATGTACCTGTGAAACAATTACTCCAATCATGATAGTGAATATGTCCCCTACCTGCAAAAGGTTTCTTGTGTCCTTTTGAAACCCCTCTGTCCTATCCCTAGTCACAAGGCAACCACAGATCTGCTTTCGTCACTATAGCTTAATTTGCATTTCCTAGAATTTTATATAAAGGGTACCATTCAATACGTGCTCATTTTTGCCTGTCTTCTTATACCTTAGTATAATTCTTTTGAGATTCTTCCAGATTGCTGAATATGTCAATAACTCATTCTTTTTATACTGCTGAATACTATTCCATTGTAAGGATAGACCACAATTTGTTTATCCATCCTCTATTGATGGACTTTGGTTATTTCCAGTTTTGGGCTATTAGAGTAAAATTGTTATGAAAATTTGTGTACAAGTCTTTGTGTGGACATGTGCTTCCATTTCTCTTGGGATACCTAGGAAAGGAATGGCTGGATCATATGGTAGTTGGTGTATGCTGAACTTTCTAAGAAAGATTAGTCCTTTGGTCTTTTTAACCTTAATCATTTTAATAGGTGTGCAGTGTATCTCATTGTGGTTTTTAAAATTGTGATAAAATACAGAAAAACATAAAATTCACTATTTTAAGCATTTTAAAGTGTGCAGTCCAGTGGCATTTAGTATATTCACAATACTGTGAACCATCGCCACTGTGGTTGCAGAATATTTTCATCACCCCCAAAGGAAACTCCATATCCATTAAGAAGTCACTCCCTATTCCCCACTCCCCCAGTCCCAGGCAACTACTCATCTGTTTATTGTCTTTATAGATTTGCCTATTCTGGATATTTCATAATGGAATATGAAATAAATGGAATAATGCAACATTAGTCCTTTATGACTAGCTTCTTCCACTTAGCTTGTTTTTGTAGTTCATGTTTGTAGCATGTATCAGTACTTCATTCCCTTTTGTGGCTGGATAATATTCCATTGCATGTGTATACCACATTTTATTTACCCTTTCGTCAGTTCATGGACATTTGGGTTTTTTTCTACTTTTGGGGTATTATGAATAGTGCTGCTATGAACATTTTAAAAATTTAAAATTTTATTGTGGTAAGAACACTTAACATGAGATTTACCTTTTTAACAAATTTTTAAGTGTATAATACATTTTTGTTGACCCTAGGTACTGTGTATAGGTGTTTGTTTGAGCATCTATTTTCAGTTGTTTTAGCTATATATGTGGGAGCAGAACTCCTAGATCACATGGTAATTTTATGTTAAATTTTTTGAGGAACCACCAAACAGTTTTCCACAGTGGCTGTATCATTTTACATTCCCACCAGTGAGGCATCAGGGTTCTAATTTCCTTGCAAACATTTATTTTCCTTTTTTTTTGGATAATAGCCATCCTAATGGGTGTGAAGTGGCATCTCATTTTGTGTCCTTTGTTTTTGAAAGATAATTTCACTGCATGTAGAATTCTGGGTTGCTAGTGTTTTCTTTCAGATGTTAAAGATTTTGCTGTACTCTTTTCTAGCTTGCATTGCTTTCAACAACAAATCTGCCATCATCTTTGTCCTCCACTGTATATAATGTGTCTCTTTCTCAGAGTACTTTCAAGATTTTCTCTATGTCATTTGTTTTGAGCAAGTTGATTATGATATGCCTTGGTGTAGTTTTCTTCATCTTTCTTCTGTTTGGAATTCACTTGGCCTCATGGATCTGTATATTTAGAGTTTTCAATATAATTGGAAAATTTTTGGCCATTATTTTTTAAACAGATTTATTGAGATATAGTTTGTATAACATATAATTAAGCTATTTAAAGCATACAATTAATGTATATTATTATCTATGTGGATGATGCACATTATCAGTTTTAGAGCATTTTCATTGTCCCAAAGAGAAACTCTGTTCCTTCTAGCTGTCACCTTCCAACCTCCCCCCACCCACCCCCACTACTAATCTATTTATTTGCTTATGGATTTGCTTATTTTAGACATTTCATATAAATGGAATCATACAGTATGTGGTCCTTGGCCGTTATTTCTTTCTTTTTTTTTTTTTTTTTTGCGGTACGCGGGCCTCTCACTGTTGTGGCCTCTCCCGTAGCGGAGCACAGGCTCCGGACGCGCAGGCTCAGCGGCCATGGCTCAGGGGCCCAGCCGCTCCGCGGCATGTGGGACCCTCCCAGACCGGGCACGAATCCGTGTCCCCTGCATCGGCAGGTGGACTCTCAACTACTGCGCCACCAGGGAAGCCCTGGCCCTTATTTCTTTAAATATTTATTTTTCTGTCCCTTCCTCTTTCTCTCTCCTTCAGGTACTCCCATTTGTTTTAAAATTATTTTGAAAATTGTATTTCAGTATAATTAGTTTCCGTTGTAATCCTTTATATTTTATGCACTTAAATACATCATTCTAAGATGTCCATAGACTCTGCTAGACTGCTAGAGAGGTCCTTGGCCCAAAAGTGTTGAATAAATATTCTTATTCTAGATAGTATTATAGATGAGTGTTTTTCAAAGAAAGCTGTTCCTCAGGATATTAATAGTTGCTGTGGTAGAGGTATTCTTTGCACAGATAAGCTTGGGAAACACTGAGTGAAACAACATTTGATATCTTTTTCTGTTGGATTTCTCAGAGCCTTTTATTTACTAAAATGCTTTGTGTATGTCAGAGAGGAGATACGATGTACATTTTCCAAATCCAGTGTAGCATATAGTACACACTTTTAAAATTTGTTATTAAAAAAATCCTCTAGTAATATCTAGTTTAATGAATTTTACAAATGAAATGCTCCAGAACATAAATCCCCTAAAAAAGGGCCTGAAATACATTTAAATTATATATAAATATTTCTTAAATTAAGGATAATGGTCTAATGGACCCATTTAAAAGGACAAAAATTTCATGGATTCCCCAGTATTGACTTAAATGTATTTTAGTTTAATGTAATTTTAATATGTACAGATATAAAACTAGGTATAACCTCCCTATAAATAATAAAACCAAAACAAATTTACAAATCAAATATAATAGTACAAAACCCATCAAATCCAAACTAATGGCATTTAATGTGTTGGATTTTTTTTTTTCTTGCCAACACTAAACAGTTATTAGCAACGCTACTCTGGGGCTGACCTTTTAAGAGGAAGGTTCTTTTGAATCTATCATGCTTATACTACTGTGCGTGTGAGATGACTTAGTTCTCCCACAACCTTTCTCCATTTGAACCTCTGTTAGCTTGCTTCTTACAGGCCTGTGATAGTTAATCTTCAGTTAACACCTTGAGATTAGGTCTGCCTCGCTTTTCTCATTAACTATTATAATTAAAATATTACTGCCTGATTCCAATTCCATCATAAAAGTGCAAACATGGGCACTGTGATGGTTAATTTTATGTGTCAACCTGACTGGGCCAGGGGGTGCCCAGATATTTGGTTAAACATTATTCTGGTGTTTCTATGAGGATGTTTTTTATTGAGATTAACACTTAAATTGATTGAATAGAGGAGATCGCCATTCCTAACGTGGGTGGACCTCATCCAGTCACTTAAACGCTTGCCTAGAGTAAAAAGGCTGACCCTTTCCTGAGCAAGAGAGAATTCTTCCTGTCTGACTGTCTTTGAACTGGAACACTGGCTTTTTTTCTGGATCTCTAGCCTGTCAGTCTTTGAACCAGAACTATACCATCAACACTCTTGGCTCTTAGGCCTTGGGACTTGGACTGGAACTAAACCGTTTGGCTCTCCTTCGTCTCCAGCTTGCTGACTCACCCTGTAGATCTCTGGAGAACCCTGCCTAATACAAGCACTGACATAATGTGGCAGTTGTCAGGGATAGAGTATAATTTTTTAGTATTAAGTATGTCCCATGCAATATCTGGGATATATTTACACTAAAAAAGTATTCATCGTTTATCTGAAATTCAAATTTAACTGTGAGTCCTGGATTTTATCTGGTAACCCTACCTCTAGATGAAACTGTCCACCACAGTGCTGCACTACCCAGGAGCAAAGTGACAGACTGTGGACCTTGTGCTCCAGATCTCCATAGCACTGCACCACCAGAGAGAAAAGTTGGCCCTAAGGATCCAGCTTCAGGGCAGATGGCCCCTCCCCAGGAGCCTTCACAGAGAACTCCAGCACCATCCACTTAAGAGAACAATCCCCCAGGGGCTCACTTTGTGGTTTCTGCCCCACGTGCTGGCACAGAAGAGAACTGTTGCCCACCAGCCATGTTCTTTCTATATCAAATCTGCCTTTCCGTAGGAGACCCTCAAGATTAACCCCAAGATGCCTCAAGCACCGTTTAACCTCAGTCATCTCCAGAAACTCAAGCTCTTCAGGGCAATGGGACCCTAATCCTCATGGTTCTCTGAACAGTCTCTAATCTGACTCAATTTCCCACCACTTCTGGCACTCCCAAACTCTTCCTCTGGGGGTTTGGGAACTCATGGTTTGGGAACACTCTCCCCAATATCCTCAACCTCTTCTGAGTGTTCACTTCCGTTTCTGTACCAAATGAAAGCTGGGTGTCTGCCGATGACACTCTTTCTTCTGCAACCCTTTCAAGTGGAGGACGTTTTTCCTCTTAACCACTGGGTACCTGAGGGCCTGGAGGTGAAGTAGGTGGGATAGGTGAGGTAAGTGTGGTGGATTAGGTAGAGTCTCCTTGCTTTCTGTTGTTAATTCTAAATCCAGTTCTCTCTTTTCCTTCAAAACTCCACTCCCTTGAAGTTCACATGAACCCATTCTTTACCCTCATTCACTAGTGTCTTTAGCACTGATACACTGTCTTCCTGTCTGTCCTTTTTCCTGACACCGTTCCTGGTGACTTCAGCACCCATATGGATGAGACATCTAACATGTTGGCCTCTCAGTTCCATGCCTTTCTTTGATCATCTCCTCCCTTGATCTATCCCACCCCAGCCACCCATTCCTTTGTCACACCCATGACCATATCATCACCCAAAACCTAGGCATCCCACTCTCTGACCACCACCTCCTCTCATTCCAGCTCCCAGAGGGTAGTATTTCTACACTGTCTCATCAAGACTTCTAATACACTGCTCCTCCCACTTTTTTATCATCTGTCATTTCCCTCCTGTGCTCACTTTCTTCCTTAACCAGCACTTATTTCTGTGGTTCATTGTCATAACTAGTCTTTTCAAACACTCCTAATTCCCTTATTCCACTCTTCTTCCTTCATATTTGCCCTCTGCTTAAAGCCTACATATCTTCCTACCACATACCTGAACTCAAGCATAGGAGAAAACATATACCCAGACCAACTGGTCTCACTTTAAATTCATGACAACAAATCCCCAATTAGCATCCAATCCTGTTCAGCAATCCTACCACTCTTCTCTGGGTGTTTACTTCCTATTCCCAAAGACAGTTATTTCACATCTTTACCTCCTTCCTTCCCCCACTCATTGGGAGGGCCTCTCAGGAGGGGCCATCCATTCCCCCTGTCTTCATCTGATGACCTCATCTCCTATTTCATTGATAAAATAGGAAGCAGTTACAAAGGAACACCCTTATCTTCCCACCACACCTCTTAATCCGTCTGAATTTGTGTTTCTCTTTCCTGCCTGCCTTCGTATTGCTATGGATGAAGTGTCCCTACTTTTACCAAAAGATACTCCTTTTACTTGGGAGCTGAATCCTCTGGTCTCTTGTTTTTCCAATTCTCCCGTGTCTGCTACAGTTCTCCCATCTCTGCTGCATCCTCAGTTTCTTTCTCTTAACTCAGGTCATTCCCAACAAAATGCGTACCTATTCCATCATCTCCACCGTCTGCAGAGCCTTTCCTTTACCCCATGTCTTCCTTCAGCTGATGGCCTGTCTCCCTGCTGTCCTTCAAAGCAGCCTTTCTCACGGACTTGTCTCCTGTCTCTTCTTCCTAACCTCCTATTTCTGCTCAGCCCTCTGTGATTGGGCTTCTTTTCTCTCCAGTCCACTGAGACTGTTTTTGATGAGGTCACCAATAACCTCCAGTGGTCACTTCTCTGTCCTTACTTGATCTCTCAGCAGCACTTCACTCAGTAGACCACTCCCTCCTTGAACTGCTTTCTTCACTTGATTACTGGAATATCACATGCTTTTGGCTGCTCCTTTGTGGTCTGTCTAGCTGATGGCCTCATTTAACTGCTTGACTTCCACATGTCAGAGTGCTCAAAGTTTTGACCATAGTCCTCTTCTCTAGCTACTTCTTCTCCGTTGGTGATCTCCTCTGGTCCAAAACTTTGAATACTCTCTGTATAGCCATGTCTCCCCAGACTCTATCTCCAGCTCTGTCTGCCTCTTGGAACTTGACTTAGAAACATCCAGCCTTATATTGAGTCCCTTCACTTGGATGTCTAATAGGTGTGTCAGACTTGTCCCAAATCCAACTTTTGGTTCCTCCCAACTTCAAGCCTGTTCTTTCCTCAGCATTTCCTATTCCAGTAAATAATATTTGTTCATACAGGTTATCAGGCCTGAAACCTTATATATATATATATATTTTTTTTTAAATTAATTAATTAATTAATTAGGCTGTGTCAGGTCTTAGTTGCGGCATGCGGGATCTTTTTTTTTTTTTTTTTTTTTTTTTTTCGCGGTATGTGGGCCTCTCACTGTTGTGGCCTCTCCCGTTGCGGAGCACAGGCTCCGGACGCGCAGGCTCAGCGGCCATGGCTCACGGGCCCAGCCGCTCCGCTGCATGTGGGATCTTCCCGGACCGGGGCATGAACCCGTGTCCCCTGCATCGGCAGGCGGACTCTCAACCACTGCGCCACCAGGGAAGCCCATGCGGGATCTTTTGTTGCGGCGCGCAGACTCCCTAGTTGCAGTGTGCGGGCTCCAGAGCACGTGAGCTCAGTAGTTGTGGTGCACGGTCTTAGTTGCCCCGAGGCATGTGGCATCTTAGTTCCCTGACCAGGGATCAAACCTGTGTCCCTTGCATTGGAAGGCAGATTCTTAACCACTGGACCACCAGGGAAGTCCCTTAGATATATTTTTGATTTCTTGATTTTCTGACCTCTTATACACAAGTCCTGTTGCATGTCCCTCTAGAACTAATCAAGAATTTGAAACTTTTCCTCATCATCACTATTACCACCTTCATCCCAGCCAACATCAACTATCACATGCATTGCTGCAGTGGCCTCTTAACTGGTGTCCCTGCCTCTGTCCTGTACCCCTGCTCTCTATTTTCCACTCAGCAGCCAGAGTGTTTCTTTAAAAATATAAATCAGATTATGCCAACTCTCCTGCTTAAAATCCTTAAATGGTTTTTCAAAACACCAAGAATAAACTCTAAACTCCTTATCCTGGCCTACAAAACTCCATGTGATCTTAGCTCCTGTTTACTTCTCCAGTGTCTTTTTGAACCAGGCTCTTCCTCATTAGTTACATGGCCTTCTTTCCATCCTTTGAACACAAATAATTTCCTGACTTAGGGCTTTTGCACTAGCTGTTCCCTCTGCCTAGAACTCTCTTACTCTATATCGTTCTACAGCTTTCCCTGATGCCCAGTCAAAAGGAGTCATCCAGATAATCTGAATCACATCATCCTGCTTTAATTATCTGCATAGCTCTTACATCTGCCTAACAGTTTCTTATTTGTTACACATCCTGCTAGGATGAGAGCCCTGTGAGAGCAGGAATCTTGTTTGTCTTATTCACAGCTGTATTCCTAGTGCTTAGGTCAATATCTGGTACAAAATAGACATTCAATAAATATCTCTAAATGAACAAAAGAATAAATGAATAAACATGCTAACGTAAAACAATTATGTGCTCCATAACCAGTGTTAAGACTTGGAAGACTTTTATTGTGATCTAGTATGAGGCTCGTAGTCTAATGAGGCCTTTTCACATGTGAAGTTCTCCTATAACTGGTGTTACTTCCCCATCTCATGCCTGTCCCAGTGGCAGACATGACCAGTCCATCAACAGCTTTTTCCTGATGAGCCTGCTGGAGGTTCTACAGTCCTTTGTAACTTCAGGTGGCCATCATTAATCCACCTGAGCTGGCAGAGAGGATGAAATCCATCTGTTGTTCCAGTTGGTCTGTGGTCTAATTTGCTTAACAGTAGTAGAGTGTCTGAAGCTTGGCTTTGGGAGGTTGGACCCTGTTGGCGAAGATAAAGTGATGATATGAGTTTAGATCTGTTTGTCCTGTTCCCTGATCTCAAGTATTGACATTGGTTCTTTGGTAGGATCCCTGAGCTGGTGGCTGGGCTGTATCAGGAGGAATCTTCAGTGCTGGGTGTTGGTCAGTTGGAGTGCCCTGTAGCAAGTCATGGTGTGACTGTGCAGGCTGGTGGGGGAGCCTAGAAGTAACATTATAACGTTTCTTTTGAGCCTTCAAGTGGGCAGGGCCAGGCATAGCCCCAGAAAGTCATGACTCCTGACATCAAAGGGAAGCATTTGGAGATGGTATTTTTAGAACCAAGCAAGGAAGTAGACATTGAAAAGGTAACCTGACATCCTCATGTGCACAGACTGTGGAGATCCACTCTCCTGTTGGAGCAGGTTTGGGGGTGAAGATGGTATGGATTTGGATATGTTGAGATTGAGATATCTGTTGGGTATATGTTGGTCTAAAGCCTAGGGAAAGGTTTGGACTGGGGTCAGAGATTTGAAGGTCATCAGCATCCACCTAGTAGTAGAAACTGTGATGGAAGATGAGATCACTCAGTAGGTGTTGCTGTGATGGAGTCATGATCCTTGATCACAGCTTGGAGCCCTGAGCTTTGTGAGTCTCTGACATGTATCTCTATGACCAAAACTAAGTCATTGAGTACTGGCTCCAGTGGGAACCAACAGTCATTGATGTGCTCCAAAATGAGTGAATGAATGAATGAATTAATGAACACACTTAGCAACAAGTTCAAGATCTTCAGTCTCAGCCAGGCTCTTAGTGCCACTTGTTAATCTTTTTACCCATTCTTCCATTTTCTTCAACCTTTGTTCGCACCCCATTTTTAGTTTCCCACACCCTCCGTGTGTGCCCTACTTCATGGAGAAATTAAGACCATCAAGTGTGACCATCCCTGTCTTCCCACCTACCTACCCTCAAATCCATCATCTATCTCATTCTCAGAGTGTCCTTCATTCTTTTCAAGGCCAATATGTCCACCTATGCTCTGGACCTCATCTGTTCCCTCCAGCTGTCTTCAGGGCCTTGTTGCAACAATTATCTCCTTTCTTTCCTGTATTTGCCTTTCAACTTGTTGACCAATCTCACCAAATTTCTTCAAAGAGTGGTCTAAAATCACCATTTCTACTTCATCACTGCCTATTCACTCCTTGACCCACTGTACTCTGCCTCCTGCCCCCACCCTAGATTTCCCTAAGGATACCAAGAACCCCTAATAGCCAAACCCATTAGAAACTTTTCAGTCCTTATTTGACTCAACCTCTTTGCTGCACTGGACAGTTGAGGAGTCTTTCCTTCTGGTACTACTACTTTGGTACACACAACAATGAATATTCCTGTTTCTGCTCTTACTTGTCTCCTTTGTGAGCACCTCTTCTTCTGTCCTTTCCTTAAATGTTATGTTCTTCAGGATCCATTCTTGTCTTACAGGTCTTGTCACTCTACAGACTTTCTTTGGGCAATCTCATTCACTCCTGTGGTTTTAGCTACTGTCTATATGCTGAGGAGGCACTGGAGTACTATGGGAAGAACACTCAGTGGCTTCAAATTGAATTAGGAGAGCAATTCTGAACTCTGTGCTGAATTGGCGAGGGATCTGGATTGAAAGCAACTCTGGTTAATGTTTCATCCCCATTGCTTCCTGGATTAGATACTCTTGTGACTTTTTGTCATCTGTGTTTTCATATCTATTAAAGATGTCCACCTAGTGAAGACCTATAATCCCTTACAGTCTTGTACATTTCCTCTTTATTCTTAGTTGATATATAGGATTTTTGGAGAATTCCCTGGAGGTCCAGTGGTTAGGATTCTGCGCTTGCACTGCAGGGGGGCCCTGGTTGGGTAACTAAGATCCCGCAAGCTGTGTGGCACGACCAAAAAAAAAAAAAAAAGGATTTTTGTAATTTAAAAGTACTTATCTGTTCTATTCACGATGGACATGGGAGAGGACCCAAGGCACCAAGCTGATTGTCACATGCTGAGAGCTCAGACATTGAAGATAGGAGATTGCCCAGGACTAATGTCTCTGAATTAGGGGTGAAGGATGCCCCACTTCAGATCCTCTTGGCCTCACTATCTCTTATTCCAGTGGCTGCTACAGTCACCAACTTTGTGTGGATGCTTATTTCATATAGGCTCATCCTGGTAGTATCTCACTCAGGCCCATGTTACATGTCTCTCTCCTCCCTCCCTGAGGTTTCCCCATTGACCTTCCTGTCAATTTGATGCCCATACGTGCACAACCCAGAAATATGGGGGAAATTAACACTCCATAGGAGAAAATTCAACCACTGAAGACAGTCCTGAGAGCAGGGTGACCAACTCATCCTGGTTTGCCTGGAACTGTTGCAGTTTTGGCACTGAAAGTCCCATGTCCTGGGAAATCCCTCAGACCTGTGACAACCAGGACAGTTGGTCACTCTAACTGAGATGCAGATTGCATGGGGACATTTCCATGAAATTGAATAATGAGGTGCATCTAGCGGTAGCCTTCTCCATAGCACATGCTTGTAGTGGCCCTCCCTCCTTCCTGCTTCACTCCCCTTGTCCCTCACTCCTGATCCCTAATAAAAGAATAGCTCGTAAGCCCCTGACTCATGCTCTGCTTTCTAGGAACCCAGGCTAACTCAGAGGAGTAGCCTGCCTCTTGCTCTGACGATTGCCCCAGGTGTCATGGGTGTGGGAAGAGGATTGAATTATTTCAAGGAGGAAGAAGTTTCTCTGGAATTCACGTAAGTGTTATTATTTGTGCCTATTCAAGGCCTTGTCTTCCAGCCATGTGAGCTGTGTCTCTATTGGCCCTTTTCTCTCACCCCCCGCCCCCAGCTGTACTTTATCGCTCAGCAACACTGTGCCATGTGTAGTTCCCTATTCATGCCACACTGCTTCAGACCCTGGGCTCTCTTCATGCCTGGAATGCCCTTTGTACCTTCTTGTGAGCAACTCCTACTCATCCTTCATGATTCAGCTCGGACAACACCTCCCCCAGAGCCTGCCAACCTTCCTGGCCAAGCCCGGGTAGAGCTCTGTCCTCTCCACCTTGCCTATCTCTACACATTTGTTTCCATATTGTTTTCTGTCCTCTTTGTTCAGTTGTTAAATGTGAATTGCTTGAAGGCAGGGATTTTATCCTGTTCGCTCCATATCCCAGCAGTTGTCACACTCCCTGTTCAATACAGGTTTGTTGAATGAATGAGTGCATTTTCCCAGTAACCCTGTGAGGCCAGTTGTGGCAGCATCATTTCCATTTAAAAGATGATACAATTGAGGCTTAGAGAAGGGAAGAAGGAATGTCGGAGGATAGAGGCAGAGCCACGTCACGGGTTCTTTCCACCATACCAGTTGTCTCTCTAGAGAGAACATTTCTGGCTTTTCCAAGCATTGTAAGCAGAGGGCAGCCAGGGACTTAGAAGCACACACAGAGTGAGACTCCCAAGGGCCCTTCTAGCGCAATTCTTACCAATCTTCCCACATGCTTGGAAGGCAAGCACCTAGTTCCACTGCTACCCTGACAGCTCCTCTGTAAGACTGCAGCCCTCTTCCTGCTCTAGTTTTCAGCTCTCCCTTTGTTTTTTTAAAAAATTAATTAATTAATTTTTATTTTTGGCTGCATTGGGTCTTCGTTGCTGTGTGCAGGCTTTCTCTAGTTGCTGAGAGCAGGGGCTACTCTTTGTTGCAGAGTGCAGGCTTCTCATTGTGGTGCCTTCCCTACTTGTTGCAGAGCACGGGCTCTAGAGCGCAGGCTCAGTATTAGTGGTGCACGGGCTTAGTTGCTCCATGGCATGTGGGATCTTCCCAGACCAGGGTTCAAACCCGTGTCCTCTGCACTGGCAGGCAGACTCCCAACCACTGCACCACCAGGGAAGTCCCTCTCCCTTTGTTTTGATCTTGGAAATACCCTTACTTTCTCGTGACATTTCCGGTATATTTCAAATGACTAAAACAGATATTACCCAGCATTTCTAGGTGTTTTGTAGCAGGGAGATTTCAGGTTATTTAGTCTGCCACTTTGTCAGTAGCCCTTATTCTTAGGTTTAGCCTTCATCTCCTCCACCACTCCCACCCCATCTTGGTGTGGTTTCTCCATAATGAAGGGCAGTTGTGTAGAGAAACCTAAAGTTGCTGCTGAAGCCACTATGGAAAGGCTTGATCTTGGGGCAAAGGGTTTGTAGTTGGGGCTTTCCGAACCTGGGAGGGTGCTGTGCACTGTCCTATGAGAGGGTGTGGGCAGGTACTGGGAGGAGAGTTTCACCCCAGGCGGGTCCTCTCGCTAAGCCCAGCTCCAGGCCTTTGGCTCTTTACTGCCTACACAACCAAGCCCAGTCCTCTTGGCCTGACCTTACGGCCTTTGCCACCTGGCCCCGTTGACTCTCCAGCCTCACCTTCCTCTTCAACCAAACATAAGGTCTACATGCTGTTACTGAGACACAGCCCATCAACCCTGCTTCCAACTTTGCCTTTTGCTGTCTCCTCATCCCAGGGCACCCTCTCCCCAGTGTTTTGCCCCCAGGTCTTTGTTCTCCAAGGGTCAGGTTCAGTATCACCACCCAGGAGGGTGACGTTACGCTTTCTGTCCCCTAGGTCCCTATAGCCCATCTCTGGGTCTTCCTGTGGCCCTATTGACCCTGCTTTACTGTGGCTGGGGTCTGCATCTGTACAGTCCTGGGGGAGCCACCTTTGGCTTACTCCACTCCTGCCAATGCTCAGCGCACCTTGCTCATGGAAGGTGCTTGATACATTTCAGTGGAATAACATGCTACTGGTCAACTGGGCGATGACCATCTCATGGCGACCCTGAGCTTGATGGAAGGTGACCCCTGAGGCTGCCCACCATTTTCTCATCCAGCACTGGGGCTGAAGGCTCAAAAGCAAAGGAGGGAACACAGCTTTGCTCTGAATGGAGGAAAGTTTAAGGCTTTCATGTTCTGGGGCCTGGGAGGAGACAAGATGCCATGTCCTGAAAGATCCCTCAGCCACCATCACTCCATGCTGCGCCTCCCACCAGCAGCACCTCTGACAGCACCTCTGAATGGGGGAGCAAATGCTTGGGAGGTCAGCTGATGGTGGAAGAGTTTTCAAGAATAATTTTGAGTATGCACAATTTTTGCCTTATATGCTGACTTTAGCCTCCAACTCCCATGTCAGGTGTCTCCATCTTATAGCACCAGCACCTGGTGTAGGGCTTGGCAATAAATGCTTGTTGCATAAATGAATGAATCCTCAAACACTGGAATTAGGAGGAAGCTTAAGGATCTTTCGATCCACATTTTATGGAGAAATAAATAATAGTAATATCCTTTTATTGAGAGCTGACTCAGTGCTAGGATCCATGCTGAGCACTTCACATATATTACCTGATTTTATCCTTTCAACAACAATGTGAGCTGGGAGTTATCTTCCCTACTTTTTTTTTTGTTTGTTAAGATTAAGACTTTTTTGCTTTGTACTTTTTTTCTTTGTTTTGTCAGGTAGATGTCTTATATAATCCATTCAGGGAAGATCACTTAGTCCAACTTGATGAAGCCTGTATCCTTCATGGACTGATGGAAACACTGGTGGCACATATTTAGGTTGTATTTCCTGATCAGATGGTGCCAGTTTGAGCAGATGCAGTAAGAGTTAGAACTTTGGCTGAATTTTTGTGGATGGCTCCAGTAGAGCTACTGGTGACGTATCTTACTTTCAGGGATACAATGAGGTGAATGTTGCACAGCTGGTGACTTGCAGAACCAACTGTGTCCAGAGGCTGGCTGACTCTATGCTGTACTACATCTCATTGAATGTGCAAGAAGTAGAGACCCCCAGAAAGGCAGAAACTTGACCTGGTCCCCCAGCCCCTCAGAGGCAGGAAGGCCACTTTATCTGAGGCACCTTCATTCCTGAGCTTTCCAAGACCCCTGGCTGCAAGGACACCATGAAGAGGAAAAGAGAATTTCAAGTGCATTCTAAGAATCTCCTCTATTCTCTTGCTGTGGAGGGCAGGAGCATGCACTCAAAGACTCAGCCAGGAAGAAAGATTTGATCTCCTGGGCAGGATCCACTTCCCATGGTGACGCCTTCTTGAGTCGAAGCTCTGGTATGAAGTAAGACTTGTTTAAAGCAGTTAAAAGCAGCAATCCCCATTGTGTCGAGTGGTGACAGTATAATCCTCCTTAATGATTTCATTCCCTCTCCAAACTCTCTTCCATTATGCTTCCTTAAAATGTGACTTCAGATGCGTCTTTAGGTTTCTAGTCCTGTAAGTGCAGGGGGATTTGGCAAGAGGGAGGAGGTAAAGACTTGTCTCTCTTGCTCTCAGACCACTCAGAGATGCATCACTGGAAACACTTTTTTTTGGCTAGAGCTATTTGTTTTAAAGTTTTTTTTAATGAAAATTTAAATTATATATAAAACTAAAGATATTAGTATATTAAACCTCCATATCCCCATCACCTAACTTTAAAATATCAATATATGGCCAGTCTTGCTTCATTTATACCCTATTCACTCCTACCCCTTACCACTGGATTCTTTTGAAGAAAAATCCCATATGCATTGGAATAGATGTATCTTTTATCTCTAAAAGATAAAGGCTTTTAAAAAAATTATCTGTAGTAACCTATCACACCTAAAAATTAGAAATGATTTCTTAATATCATCTAATATCCGGTCAGTTATCATATATACAGTAATATATATATATATTTCAAATGTATTAAATGTTCAAATGTATATATATGTGTGTATATATATATATCAGAATCCAGAGATAGTCTACACATTTGGATTTGGTTGATGTATCTCCTAAATTTCTTTTAATCAATAGGGTCCCCTTCTTCCTCTATTTAAAAAAAATTATATTTTGAAGAAACTTGGTTGTTTGTCCCGTAGAGCTTTCCATGTTTTTGACTTTGTGGATTACACCCCCAGGGGATCATGTAACATGTTCCTCTGGCCCTTGGGATGAAATCTAGAAGTGTTATCAGGCTCAGATTTGATTTGGGGACAAGAAAACTTCAGAGTTGGCGCCATATACTTCTTGTTGCCTCATATCAGGAGGCACCTAAGGTCTGGTTTTCTCTCTTCATGGCTTAGTAAGAAGATATTGATCGTTGGGTTGAGGTGTTTTCAGCCTAATCTGTTATACTGTTCCTTGCTGGGGTTTTGCCTAATGATTTTTGCAGTCATTGATCATCGTTATTATTTCATCGGGGATTTCAAATGGTGATATTCTAATTCTGATATTCCCTCATCATTTATTAGCTATAATTATTTATAAAGAAGAGCTTGATCTCATCAACTATTTGGTTACTCTGAAGTACAGTTCATAAAGGGAAGGCAAGATAAATACTTGATTCTTTATCGTTACCTATTTCTGGAATTATGAGTTTATTCTCAAGCGTCCTCCAAAGGTGATGTGCTGCTTATGTACTATAGTGTATTAATTACCCTAGAACTTAGTGGCTTAAACAACAACCATTTAATTATGCCCCATAATTTCATGGGTCAGGAATTTGGTCCAAGATTAGCTGATTGATTTGTCTGCTCCATACAATACCGACTGAAGTCACCTTGCGGGGGGGATTCAGCTCGTGGATGGGCTGGTCTGGAGGACGTGTGGTGCCTTACTGGGAATGGCTGAAAGGCTGAGCTTTGCTGGTATTGTCAACCAGAGTGCCTAAAAGTGGCTTCTCTAGGATGGCAGTCACGAGGCCCATGGCTTTCAGAGAGTGTTCCAGACAAAAGCTTGAAAGCTTTTCCTGACCTAGCTTCAGAAGTCATGCAGCTTCACTTCTGCTGTGTTCTCTAGTTACAGTTGAGTACCAGGACCAGTCCAGGTTCAGGAAGAGGGTACTACACATGCACATGAATACCATGAGGCACAGTTCATGGGACCCTCTTACAATTACAGGGAGCCCAGAGTCAGAGCCCCCCCCTGCCTTTTTGAATGCACTTGACTCCTTCTCCCCAGGGAGTCTGGCCGTCCTCTTTTTTTTTTTTTTCTTTTTTTTTTTGCTGCATCGGGTCTTCGTTGTTGCACGCAGGCTTTCTCTAGTTGCAGCAAGTGGGGGCTACTCTTCATTGCGGTGTGTGGGCTTCTTATTGCGGTGGTTTGTCTTGTTGCCGAGCATGGGCTCTAGGCACGTGGACTTCAGTAGTTGCAGCACGTGGGCTCAGTAATTGTGGCACGTGTGCCCTACAGCGCGCAGGCTTCAGTAGTCGTGGCGTGTGGGCTCAGTAGTTGCAGTGCACGAGCTTCAGTAGTTGTGGCTTGCGGGCTCTAGAGTGCAGGCTCAGTAGTTGTGGTGCGTGGGCTTAGTTGCTGCATGGCATGTGGGATCTTCCCGGACCAAGGATCGAACCCATGTCCCCTGCCACGGATTCTTAACCACTGCGCCACCAGGGAAGTCCCTGGCCATCCTCTTAATTTTGGTTAGGAGCTGGCTGCAGGAGACACAACCTTGCTCCAGGTGTCCATAGTCTCCTTCAAGGCCAGCAGAATGTGAACAGCCTCACTGTGAGCAGAGTCAACAGTAAGTTACCAAGCTACTGAAATGTTAGTGTGCCCATTGCCACCTCCTACAAATCCACTGCCACTATATCGTAGGCTATGGCTTAAGCTGAATACTTTCACTGGGAACATCTTGGAGAACTTGGCCTTGAGTGCTTGAAGACTTGAGCAAGGATCTGTTCGGAGAGTTTGGCCCTCCCCTGATCATGAAGAAACCATCCAACAGGACTCACAGGAGTTTTGTGGGCAGGACTAAGAGCACCCTGGCCATGCATCCATAATGATTGCTTTAAATTGTATAAAATACTTCATCCCATGGATGCAGCATGCTTTACCAAACCATTTCTCCATTGTCGTAGTTGCTGGCACTTTTTGATTATTTATGAGTAATCTATATGTTTTAGTGCACAAAACTTTTTTATTCTGTTAAATTCTTCCCTTAAGATAGCTTTCCAAGAGTAGAATTATTTTTTGGCTCTCAATATATTTTATCAATTTGCTTTTCAGAGAAGTGAACAATTTACATTCCAACAGCAGTGTATGTGTATTGAGACTTATCATTTAAAAATGTTTTTTGTGGGACTTCCCTGGTGGCGCAGTGGTTAAGAATCTGCCTGCCAATGCAGGGGACATGGGTTTGAGCCCTGGTCTGGGAAGATCCCACATGCCGCAGAGCAACTAAGCCCTTGCACCACAACTACTGAGCCTGCGCTCTAGAGCCCGCGAGCCACAACTACTGAAGCCCACGTGCCTAGAGCCCATGCTCCGCAACAAGAGAAACAATGAGAAGCCCGTGCACCACAGCGAAGAGTAGCCCCCTCTCGCCACAACTAGAGAAAGCCCGCGCACAGCAACGAAGACCCAACGCAGCCAAAAATAAATAAATAAAATAAATAAATTTATTAAAAATAAATAAATAAATTAAGATCAACCAATGAGAAGAGCAAAGGCTATTTTAAAAAAAAGTTTTTTGCTAATTTAATAAGTGTAAAACTGAAGTTAAGTTTGCTTTGTATATTTTCTTTTCTTATTCTGTTCTAAATTGTCAGTTCTTTCCCTTTATATCAATAATTATAAAGAGTTAATTTGTTTAATTTGTATCAATTTGGTATTAGTTGCTTAAGTGAAATTTAGATTATTTCCAATAGTGCCTCCAGTACAATTTGTATCAAAAATATTCTCTTAAACATTAAAAAAAATCAAGAGATGAGTAGCAGCAACATAGTTCTTGGATTCTGCACCTACAGGAAATTCGCAAGTAGGAGTGATACCTAATTATATTTAAAATAATCAGAGAAAATATAAAAACCAAAACCAAACACAACCCAAAACATTTAGAAGTAACTCCTTACATGTGTAAAACAACCCAGAGGTTATAAACAGCTTTCACATTTATTATCTCATATGCTTTTTGCATTCAACCCTGGAGGTAGACTGGGGGGAATTATTATGGCCATTTCACAGATGAGAACATTGAGGCTCAGTGAATTTATGTGCATAGTGACCCAACTAGTTAATGGCAGATCTGAGTGGAATCCAGGCTTTCTGACTCCAAATGAGTTTGTTCCTTCATTTACTTAAAAAGTCATTAGTGGTAAATTATCACATCTCAGGAAATAGGCTAGAAGCTGGGGATGCAGTTATAAACAAGAACCCACCCTTTTGGAGTGTATAGTCTACTAGGAGAGAAGAATTGCCATATAAACTAGAAAGCACGGGAGACCTAAACTACCCAGAGAACAGACACTCAGCCCAGCCTGGAGGGACAAGAATTAAGGTAGGCTTCCTAGAGGAGGTCAAGATTAAAGTAAACCCTGAATAACAAGCTACCCAGGCTATGAGGGATAGGGCAAGTTTGATCTAGGCCAAGGGAAGTAACTGATTCATCCAGAGGTGAGGGTATGTAAGGAGGCAGGTAAACATGATGAACCTTGGTTGGATGTGGGAGGTTAGAGAAAGGGATTCATTGAGGATGATGCCCAGGTTTCTAGCCTGAACAACTAGGAGGGTGGGGGTGTCACTCACTGAGAAGGGGAATAGAGGAGGAAGAGCAGGTCTGAGGCACGTGCATGTGCACGTGTGTGTGCGTGTGTGAGTGTGTGGATTGTCAAGCCCCGAAAGTCCTCAGGTAAATAAGAACCTTTCCTTTCCCTAGAGAACTCTGTATTCCAGTGAGAGAAGCCAAGACATAAAAAATAATTCTGACATAAAATGAGAGATGTTAAGTGATAGACATGTGTATGAGGTTTGGGGGCCACAGAGTAGGGCAGGACTAAATCTGTGGGGTAGGAAGAAAGAACCATACAAGGAGGTTCCCCAAAGGCAGTGATACTAATGTGGAGAAGGCAAGAGGGTTCCAAGTAGAAGAGGTGTGCGGGAACTGGTGAGGTTTTTTTTTTTCGCTTTGCTGGGTCTTCGTTGCTGAGCATGGGCTTTCTCTTGTTACGGCAAGTGGGGGCTACTCTTTTATAAAAATTTTTTAAAATTAATTAATTAAATTTTATTTTTGGCTGCGTTGGGTCTTTGTTGCTGTGCATGGGCTTTCTCTAGTTGCGGCAAGTGGAGGCTACTCTTCGTTGCGGTGCGCGAGTTTCTCATTGCGGTGGCTTCTCTTGTTGCAGAGCATGGGCTCTAGGCATGCAGGCTTCAGTAGTTGTGGCTCGCGGGCTCTAGAGTGTAGGCTCAGTAGTTGTGGCACATGGGCTTAGTTGCTCCGCGGTATGTGGGATCTTCCTGGACCAGGGGTTGAACCCGTGTTCCCTGCATTGGCAGGCGGATTATTAACTACTGCGCCACCAGGGAAGTCCTGAAACTGGTGAATTTTGAAGGTAGCAATCTGGAAGTTCTATTTGGTGAGGTGTAGGATGTGAGTGGGAGTTCTCTTGGAGCTGTAGGGGTTGGCAAGGGGCTGAGAAGTATGGACTTCATCTCGTTGATGATGGGCTAGAATTCAAAAAATCCTTCTTCAATTACTAAAATGTAGCTGCATCCATTAGAATGTAAGTTACACAGGGGCAGATCATTGAATGGTGTCCAGAACATAGTAGGTACTCAGAAACTATTTGTTGAATGAATGAGTGGTTGGTGATATTGAAATCTTTGCCTTATCTTCCATATTGTTGGAGATTTCCCAACACCATCTATTTCTTTTGACTACATGCATTTCAAAATAAGGATTAACATAAAATTCATATACCAATTTGAAAGTAGATTTTATTCATATATTTAATCTTTCTTAATCACTAGTAATTCTTTTAAAAGAAAAAGCACTGTGTAAGTGGTTCTTGTGGGTCTACAAATTTTTCCTATAAGGGTTGAATATTATGAAAGAATTGAGAAGTACACGGACCATTTTGAAAATATGAATAGATGCTAAAGTATTTTAGTTGATGCTGTTTTCATAATCATTAAGAAGTTGGAAAATATCAGATAACTAAACTAAATTTGAAAAAAAATTAGATATTTCTAGACTATATTATATCCTGGAACCAGCAATCTAAAAGCTAGGTGGGTTTAGCAAGTATTTTCAAATGTCAACATTGTTTTGGGAACATGAATAATACTTAACCAATCAAAAGTTATCAAATGTTAGAGGTGGGAGATATCTTTGACTTCTGGTCCATTTTTTCACTGTACAGGTAAGAAACTGGGGCCCAGAGAGGGAAAGGGACTTGTCCAAGATCACACAGCAAGTTAGAGGCAAGCCAAGAATAGCATCCAGATGTTTGACTCTTAGTCCAGCACCCTCTTTATTATTCCATGCTGTAGTGGCTATTGTTTTTCTCTATCTAGAACCTACTTTCTCCACTTCAGGAAACAGATTTCATCCCTCTGGCCACAGGGGTAGGCACTGGCCCAGGCTAGGTCAATCATTGTATATAGTACTTCACCCTCTCTGGCCTTAGTCATTGGTTCAAGTGATGAGGATGTGACCCAAGCTTGACCAATCAGAATCCTTCCCTGGAATTTGTGACAGTGGATCTAGGAAAGAAAAGGACCTTTTCCTTTCTGGTTGTGAGGCTGAGAGGATATGAGCTCAAATCTAGGGTGGCTAGGCCTGTGTCGTATGGAAAGAATGAAAACAGAAGGAAGACAGACAGGAGAGGTAGTCCAGATGGGAACTGAATTACACTAATCTCCAAGGTGTATCCATCCTGAAGTTTTTTTTAGCTCTTTTCTTTTTTTAAAAACAATGATAATATTCTTCCAATAACCACCCTGTTTTTGTTTTTTTCTTTTTTCTTCTTTTACTAAAGCAAGTTGGACTTGGCTTCCTGTCCCTTGCAGCCAAAGAGTCTAACCAGGGTTTCTCAACAGTAGCAGTACTGACACTTTGGACCAGATCATTGTGTTGGGAGGGGCTGCTCTGTGCAGTATAGGATGTTTAGCAGCAGCCCTGGACTCTACCTCACTAGATGCCAGTATCACTCCACCCCAGTTGTGGCAACCAAAAATGTCTCCAGACATTACCAGATGTCCACTAGGGGTTGGGACAAAATTGTCCCTGGTTGAGAAACACTAGTCTTATCTAATACCCATGGTGACTATTATTAAAAACAAACAAACAAACAAAACCCAACCAACCAAACAAACAAAACAGATAGGGAAAACTGAAATTCAGTGAGATGTGGGACTTTTTTCAAAGTGGCAAAGACAGGACTACTAAATCGAGCAAAAAGGATCCAGGAAGTGATACTGCAAGGAGATGTTGGTACATGCAAATGTTGGCTCTCATAGCTGTTGGAATAATAACAAACTCCACAAAATGATTTGGGATTTTACCCATGACACAGGCGGTAACTCTCTACCTAAGAATTCTCACGCATGTCACAAGATGGTGAGACAAAGCAATGTCAGTTAGTTTTATTTCTGTTGTTTTAGATCTCTCTGGTGAATGACTTGGAGGTTTGGGTTCAGTGAACTTTTACTGGGTGTCTCCAGAAAGCTCACTGCATACCTTTCTGAAGCAGATATCCAGGAAGTCAAACCTTGCTATAATTAAAATAATAATAAGATTCATTGCACAATGATGATGTATCTACATGAATGAGATTAGTAAAATACCATGAAGAATCAACTTCATTTTTTTTTTTTTTTTTGCGTTACGCGGGCCTCTCAATGTTGTGGCCTCTCCCGTTGTGGAGCATAGGCTCCGGAGGCGCAGGCTCAGCGGCCATGGCTCATGGGCCCAGCCGCTCCGTGGCATGTGGGATCCTCCCGGACCGGGGCACGAACCTGTGTCCCCTGCATTGGCAGGTGGACTCTCAACCACTGCGCCACCAGGGAAGCCCTCAACTTTATTTTTGTTAGAACTATTTTTGAAGAAGTGCTCTTCAGAAGCAGGATTGTGAGGAAAAGATTACTAGCACAGGAATCAAGAGGTCTAGATGTGAGCCTGACTCTGCCACTAATGCTGTGTGACATTGTGCAAGTGTCTCCCTCTCTCTGGGCCTCAGTTTCCTTCTCTGTATAATGAAGGGTTGGATCAGACAAATGCTGAGGAACTTTCCAGGACTGACTTTCAGTGATTCTTGTTGGCAGACACTATGTCATATCTATCTTGGTTCCCCTATCCTCAACCTAGGACCTGGTGCAGCACCAGAAACAATATAGGTACTAAGCAAATGCTTATTAAACGCACAGATAAATGAATTAGTTATGAGATAAATGACAAGAACATCCCAGCTTCCACAGATGCATAGAATTAGAAGAGATCTTAGAATTGAAAGTGATCCCTAAGCTTACTTAGCGAAGCCCAGCCAAAGCTAGAACTCTCTACCTTGTTTCTGACAGATGGACATATAGTTTCTGTTTAAAAACTTATGATGACAGGGAATTCACTATCTGCAGAGGTTCCAGTTTTGGATAGCTCTAGATATTAGGAAGTTCTTCCTTATCTGGAACCAAAATTAGCCTCCTTGTACCTGTCACTTTCCTCTATTTTTATTTTTTTAATTAATTTTAATTTTAATCTAAGAATATATGCATATAACTTGAAAAGTAAAATAATACTAAAGTCTTATTATAATGAAAAATAACTCTCTTCCTCATCCTTTCTCATTCCCCAGGGCTGACCCCGCCAACCACTTTACACTCCATTAGCTGTTTCTTCTGCTACTTATATCTGCATTTCCAATTGATATGCTTATACTGTTATTTCTTGATTTATCAATTTTAGACATTATCTATTGATTTCCTATTTTAAGGAAGAGGGTGTAGCCCTCTTAACTAACCTTCTCTAAATTTCCCTGTCTTTATCCTCTTACTATACTATCACAATGTTTGGTTCAGTCAGTATTCAGTGTTTTCACAAGTATTGATATAACTATGTAAATGTTGTTTAATGCTAAGCCAAGTAAAATACTGTGTTTCTCTTCTTTGTATTTAGTTTTGTTTTTCCTGGAGTTAATAATTGCTTTGATTAGTTTTCTATGTACTTTTCTCTAATGATTCCCAAATATTTCAACTAAACTATAAAACAGCTATCAACACGTCATTTTTAAAAGTTTTTATTTTTATCAAAGTTATACATATACATAAAGAGTCAAATAACTATTATGAGATTCGACAATGATAAATGTCAAATTTATGCCACAATATACATTTCAGAAAGCTCTTTCACCTAACCATGAACAACAGATGTGGCTGGAGGTTGTTGTGTTTTGGAAACAGGTTAAGAAGTGGAAGCTTAGGGCTTCTCTGGTAGCGCAGTGGTGGGGAGTCTGCCTGCTGATGCAGGGCACGCGGGTTCTTGCCCCGGTCTGGGAGGATCCCACATGCCACAGAGCGGCTGGGCCCGTGAGCCATGGCTGCTGGGCCTGCGCGTCCGGAGCCTGTGCTCCGCAATGCGAGAGGCCACGACAGTGAGAGGCCCGCATACTGCAAAAAAAAAAAAAAAAAAGAAAGAAAGAAATGGAAGGTAAGAGGGAAAATGACCTGCCTAAGGTCACACAGAAGCACCTAGAGGAGCAGAGCCTTTAACGCAGCCCAGCACTTTCCCAACTACATTTGTGTCTGGAAACATTACTTTGACTCCAAACTGGTCAATGGCAGAATGTGTCCCAAAGATAAGGGGCTCCTGGGATGTGACTCATTTTTAACAGACTGGAATAAATTGCTTCTATGCAAAGCAGGGCCCAGCAGCTGGCAGGACTGAGTGGGATTGGTAGCCGTCTGAAGCCTCAGTGTAAAAGGTGAGAATGTCTCCACACCCTGTAATCCCACAAACAGGGTCTCTACTTTTTAAGATTCCTAACAGTGTTGCACAAACCCTCCAGGGGCTTAAACTTGACACACAGACAGGTAAGTCGGGAGAGGTAGGTAATCTCCTCATGCCACCTCCCTACCTGCTAGAGAACATATCACCTTAATCCGCATGAGGCAGATCTCTTCTTGTTCCTGTTGGGAACCAGGAGGAAAGGAGTGAGAAATGGCCCCAGGCCTGGAGTCAAACCATTCTCATTTTGCAGAAGTGAGTTCTAGAATGTAGAAAGGAAGCTGCATTCAGAAACAACTAGAACAATCCCTGCACAGTTAGGACTGTGAAGAGGGTCCCTTTGACCCTTGCTGAGGGAGTTGATTGAGACCGACTTCTGAGTCCCTGGAGGTAGGAGCGTCTTTAGCTATTTTTACCAGAAACAAGGCAGGGAGGATTTGACTCCCTAGACCCTTAGGGCAGCACTGCCAGGGCAGAGGGACATGATGCTCTCCCAGCTAGCCCCCAAATCTTCCTGACCCTCTTCCTCAGCTCTAATCTCCAAGTTCTCCCCAGCTTTTCAAAGCCTATGGTCTCCTGATTGGCCATCACATGCAAACCGTTGGAACAGCACAGTATTGACTCAACACCAGCTCTGGGGAGGGACAGACTGCCTGCTGAGGGGACTCACACCCAGAACATCCTGGAGCAGGTGTGTGGAGCTGGGGGCAGGGCAAGCAGCCTGGCCTAGAAGGTGACAGAGGCTCCCAGCCCACTTCACTGCCTCTGGAGTCTACAGTTTCATTTGGGTTGGAAAGGCTGGTGGTAGAGACCACAGAGCCCTGGAGTGAGAAGAAATCTTTGTGACAGCTCATTTGAGAGAGAGGAGTATGGAGGCTGAGAGTGAGGGCCCTGCCTCGGGCCATCCAGCATGTGGGTGCAAGAGTTGCTAATAGCAATAGCAGTAATTAGGTGCTTACTGTATGCTAAGCACAGAGCAAAACGCTTTACATCCATTAACTCATTTAATCATCCCAACAACTCTGTGAGGGAGGTACTGTTGTTTCTCCTGTTTTCCAGAGCAAACTGAGGCTCAGAGTGGTGAAGTAATTTGCCAAAGCCATGGGGCTAGAAAAATGTGGAAGCAGGACTTGAATCCAAGCTTCTCTGCCCTTGGAGCCTATGCTGTGGACTCTCATGAGATATCACGTAGGGAAACACTTTGGATAGAAATTAGAAAATTTCATTTCCCTCTGTTCCAGTGTTCATTTGTCACTCAGCACTAATTAAAGGAAGAATTTGGGAGGCCATGATGGCATGGGGAGTCAGGAGGTCTTGGGTCCCAACTTTCTGCCTGACTTGCTGTGTGCCTTGGGACATTATCTTCCTTCCTCTCTCTGACCCTCAGTTTCCTCATCTTGGGGGCAATGTCATAAAAGCACATTCTGTGCTACAAACAGGGGCAATCATGTGTTGTGGACAAACCTCTGTCCAGCCCTCAGTGGCAAAGGGGGAAAAGGCCACCAGAGGAGATTCTGGACAGTGACACAAGGCCTGGCCCACCGAGAGTCTAGGCTGCTTCTAGCCCACCAGCCAGGCCAACACAAAACCTCAGCTTTTGTTTGACTTGGCTTCTTGCACCTTGTTTAGTCTGCAGAGCAAGCTGCTTATCCTACTGTCTTTGTCACAGGCCATTAGTACGGACATAATCCCCGGGGGCTTACTGCTTTCTCTAGGAATTCAAGGAAGGCCACAGAGGGAGCCCAGCTCCTAAGATCCATCCCCTACTCCCCAGCCCCCATCAGAGCAGCCTCAGCTGAGAACCTGTGGCATTGTGTGCTCCTGGCCTGTGATTCTGGCTGTGTGACCTTGGACCAGTCTCTCTCCCTCTCTGGGCCTCCATCTGCCCATCTGTGCACAGAGAGAACTGGCTCAGATGCCGTCAAAGGGACTTCAACTCCCTGAGGTTCAGAAATACATTCCTATGTGGTTTCTCCCCCTTGAGGCCTCCCTCATCCCTCTACTGAGCTCTCCCCCATTTCTGAAGCAATCTGTAGCATCTTCACTGATCCCATCCCTGCCCTGAGCGTGGTGCCAATCCCTCTCTCATTCAACCTCCTGCTTGTAAACTGGGGATAATAATACCTGGTTATAGGGCTTCCCTGGTGGCGCAGTGGTTGAGAGTCCGCGTGCCGATGCAGGGGACATGGGTTCGTGCCCCGGTCTGGGAAGATGCCACGTGCTGCGGAGCGGCTGGGCCCGTGAGCCATGGCCGCTGAGCCTGCACTCCGCAACGGAAGAGGCCACAACAGTGAGAGGCCCGCGTACCGAAAAAAAAAAATAATAATAATACCTGATTACAAAATCTACAAACAATAAATGCTGGAGAGGGTGTGGAGAAAAGGGAACCCTCTTGCACTGTTGGTGGGAATGATAGTGGCTGATAGAGCCACTATGGAGAACAGTATGGAGGTTCCTTAAAAAACTAAAAACAGAACTACCATATGACCCAGCAATCCCACTACTGGACATATACCCTGAGAAAACCATAATTCAAAAAGAGTCATGTACCACAATGTTCATTGCAGCTCTATTTACAATAGCCAGGACATGGAAGCAACCTAAGTGTCCACTGACAGATGAATGGATAAAGAAGATGTGGCACATATATACGATGGAATATTACTCAGCCATAAAAAGGAACGAAATTGAGTTATTTTGTAGTGAGGTGGATAGACCTAGAGTGTGTCATACAGAGTGAAGTAAGTCAGAAAGAGAAAAACAAATACCGCATGCTAACACATATATATGGAATCTAAAAAAAAAAAGAGGTTCTGAAGAACCTAGGGGCAGGACAGGAGGAATAAAGATGCAGACATAGAGAATGGACTTGAGGACACGGGGAGGGGGAAGGGACGAAGTGAGAGAGTGGCATGGACATATATACACTACCAAATGTAAAATCGATAGCTAGTGGGAAGCAGCCACATAGCACAGGGAGATCAGCTCTGTGCTTTGTGACCACCTAGAGGGGTGGGATAGGGAGGGTGGGAGGGAGGGAGATGCAAGAGGGAGGGGATATGGGGACATGTGTATATGTATAACTGATTCACTTTGTTATAAAGCGAAACTAACACACCATTGTAAAGCAATATACTCCAATAACGATGTTAAAAAAAACAACCTGATAACTCACCCTGCTGCTGTGGGGATTAACTAATTAGTGGTTATTAAGGGATGGAGGAACACAGTGCACTGTTTCCATTTAGGGCAGCTTTCCTTCTTCCTGCCACTGTCTGCACAATCTCAGAGAGTTAGTTGGAAAACCCCAAGAGTCTGACTTCTGGCACCCAGATGGAGTAACTGAGGCTGACCATGCATTTGTTTTTTAAGACCATGCATTTGTTTTTGCAGCGCAGAGGGGACCAGAACTCAGGTCTCTGGACATTTGTCCAGTGCTCCTCCATCATGCACAGTGGTTGTGGTCCAGGTCTGTGGTGGTGGTCCCTCTACTGGGCTGGAAGATCAACCGAAAGGCTTCCACACCTTGGGCCTGGTTCACAGGGGTTCCACAGCCTGGTATCAAGGAATAAAATTTGGCTTCAGCCAGTTCTGGGTGCCAGTCCCGGCATCTTGGCTTACTAACTGAGTGACCTGGGGCGTGTCACCCCTGTTCACTGCTGAACTGTCAGTTTCATCAGTAAATGGGGATAATGACACCTTCCTCAAAGGTTGCTGTGAGTATTGGCCCAGAGCAGGAGTTTGGGAAATAGGTATTATTATTATTACATTGTTTTTGTCGACTGCGATGATGGCCTAAGCTCACCATGAGAGCTGCTCAGCGATGCTTCAGGAGCAGACCCTCACCAAGTGCTCCTGTGGGCTGCACCCTGCCTAGGGGCTTCCATGTACAGCACCTCCTTCATCCTGACCCCAGGGCAGCAAGGGTGGTGTTATTACCCCATTTGATAGAACTGTACATGGAAGCTCAGAGAGGAAGACAACTTGTTCAAAGTTGTGTTTGCTTTACAAGTGAGGTGACCTCAATTTTAGTCTCTTTTCTTGCCATCTCTTAGTTCCCTTAGCCTTTATTTCCTGTGCGTTCCCCTCTGTCTTTTCTGTAGAGAAGTATGGGCACTGCTTGGCTCACCACAGGAGCAGCTCAGACCCCTCACACCTCACACTGCAGCCCCATTAGCACATTTGAACTCATCTCAGATACCAGCCATTTTCTGGGAGCCACGAGGGGGTACAAAAGTCCACTGGGTCTGACCAGGCTCAGTTTGGGATGATAATACTGTAAATACATTTGCCTTGGCCCTGGGTATGGTCTCTCTGTAATAATATTGATGATAATATTGGTATCATCTCCCACTGCTGAGAACCTGCTAGGTGCCATGCACAGTGCTAAGAATTCATTGTTTCTTCTTTGCAGTCCTTGGGCTCCGTGCCTTGTACTACTAGCTCCCTTTTACACATGAAGAAATGGAGGTTCAGAGAGGTGAAGTGACCTTGCTCAAGGTCACACGGCTGGTAAGCAGCTATGATTTAAACCCAGATCTTTTGCCCCTACAGCCTGTGCACATAACCTCTGTACTCCTCTACCCTCCTTGGGGCCTGGGGCCCTGGGACTGACCCAGACTCAAACCTGGGTCATCCCAGGTCCCATCCATCCTTTAGGTTCCTGCAATTGTCCTCTCACCTGGGGTGACAGACATGTATATAGGCAGTCACTTCATCTGTGAAATGGGAATAATAATGACCACCTTGCAGGGTTTTGGAGATGAAATATAGGCAGAGCACTTTTCAAGTTGCCTTGCATGGTGAACACATAATAAATGGCAGTAGTTATTATTATTGACACGACCTTGGCTTCCCATGGGGTCCATGGAATAAGGGGGCTCATGTGCTAATGGGGAAGGGAAGCCAGAAGAGGTCATGTGCCAATAGAACAGCGCATCCTTTCTCTGATGATTTGTTTAGTCTGCAGTCAGGACAAAAGCAAAGTAGGGGGCATGGTCATTGTCTCTGAGGGGCTGCCCTGGGTAGAGAGAGAGCAGATATAGTCTTGGGAGACCCAGAGGGCAAAGCCAGTGGGGAGGAGTTGCAGGATTGAGGCTGGGTTTTAAATGGCCAAAGAAGGAAGGGGCTTCCTTGAGCGGTGTTGAGCTCTCCCAAACTGGAGGTGTGTGAGCAGAGGCTGCAAGCTAACTGGCAGTGGTGTTGCAGAAGGCATTTTAGTGGCTGTATCACATGATTTCTGAGGTCTCAGGACAGAAAAGTTACAAGGTTGATTTTGTTTTGTTTTGTTTTTGCGGTATGCGGGCCTCTCACTGTTGTGGCCTCTCCCGTTGAGGAGCACAGGCTCCGGATGTGCAGGCTCAGTAGCCATGGCTCACGGGCCCAGCCGCTCCGCGGCATGTGGGATCTTCCCAGACCGGGGCACGAACCCGTGTCCCCTGCATCGGCAGGCGGACTCTCAACCACTGCACCACCAGGGAAGCCCACAAGGTTGATTTTGAGTTAGCATAAGCAGGCGTTTTCTAGCAGAGCTATCTAAACGCAGCTTCAGGAAACGATAGTGAGGCTCACATCTTAGGGAGCACTGAAGCAGAAGCTGGATAAACGCTTGAGAGGAATGTTGTTGAATGGATAAGTGCATCAGACAACAGGCTGGATTAGACGACTCCTTAGTGAGAGATGATATGACACTGGTGGAAAAGAAGGGGCCAGAGTCTACTCTGAGGTCTGATCCAGACACCAGCATTCGCCAGCTGGGTGACCTTGGGCACGAGTCTTCACCTCTCGGAGCTTTGGCTTCCTTGCTTGTAAAATGAAAAGTATAATCTCTCCTGCTTACCTTCCAGGACTGTAGTGAAGGGTCGAGATACACAGACTATAAGAAGGCTCTGAGGACTCTGAAACCACTGTGAATTATTCTTCCGGCCCTGTGGGGAGACAGGAAGATGGGGTGGAGGAAGATAGGTGGAGAGGAAGGAGAGAGGGGAGAAAGGAGGAGGTACCTGGCTGTGTGCTGAGGGCTGGACTGGAGGAGAAAGGAGTCTGTAGCAGATGATCTGCTCCTTTTAGAGCCGCAGCAATAGTTTGAATCTCTTAGAACAGTGCTGTCCACTAGAACTTTCTGTATTTATGGAAATGTTCTATATTCGCACTGTCCAATCAATAGCCACTAGCTACAAGTGGCTATTGAGCCCTTGAAAAGCAGCTAGTATAACTGAGGAACTAAATTTTAAATTTTACTTGGCTACCATATTGGACAACTCAGCTCTAAAGAAGGCAACAGAACCTCCTTCCTTCCCATCGTCCCTATTCTTGCATCCTGCATAGGTGTTGTGACCCCACACTGACTGGGCACTGCAGAGGTCACCAAGATGAACAAGACAGGGGCCTGCCCCAGAAGAGCTCACAGCTTATTCTGGGAGGTGGACGGATTGGCATGTAGATAGAAATGACAGTCCAAGGTGAGGCATACAGACTACAGCTGTGTGGGAGTCAAAGGAGGGAGCCCCTCACTCAGGTGGGGCTTTACAGACTGTATGTGAAGGATAAGGTGGGGCATCCTGGGCAGGAAGAAGCCTTCCTGTTGAGGGAACGGCATAGGCAAAGGCTCGAAAGCAATAAAGAGCACAGAAGGTTTGGAGGGTGAAGGTCAGTGCGTGGATGGAGGAGGGCCAGCGGCAGAAATCAAATCCCAGATTCCCTGTTCCAGTCCCCCAAGGAATGCCCATTGAGCTGCTGAGTAGAGGCCATCAGGGGCAGGCCTGTTGAGGGGCCTGTCTGTCCAAACTGCCTGGCTCAGGACAAGTTAAGGTGGTGGCTTTGGAGGGGGTCTCCTTCCTCTGCCCCTTACTCACAGAGTCTTGTCTCCTTGCCTGGCCTTCATGGAAGAGCTCAGGGTCCTGCCATCCACCTTTGGCAGAATCCCCAAGGGTCCGTCTCTGAGACCACGCCCTTCTTGTCCTCAGTCTTCCCACCAAAAACTTGCCCATGACTCAGACTTTGGCATTACTGGGCTGGCCTGTTTCCTCATCTCACAGGTCCTGGTCTGACAGCCTGAATGACTTCCTAACTGGCACTCTTGCCTCCAGCCCCATCTCACTCCAGTCCAACTTCTTGCAGAGACTAGTAGGAGAAAATGTCCTGCCTAAGGATTTTCTGTGGCCCAGGTTCAAGGAAAGCTTCAGTGAGGGTAGCCATTGGATGTAGCGCAGCGCACATTAGTGGCTGCCTGCCCGGTGCCCTGTCTCCTCTTTTTTTTTTTTTATTTTTTTTAATTTTTATTGGAGGATAGTTGATTTACAGTGTTGTGTTAGTTTCTGCTGTACAGTAAAGTGAATCAGTTATACATATACGTATATCCACTCTTTTTTAGATTCTTTTCCCATATAGGTCACTACAGAGTATTGAGTAGACGTCCCTGTGCTATACAGTAGGTCCTTATTAGTTGTCTATTTTTCCTCTGGCTCCCTCTTTTTTTTTTTTTTTTTTTCCGTACGCGGGCCTCTCACTGTTGTGGCCTCTCCCGTTGCGGAGCACAGGCTCCGGATGTGCAGGCTCAGCGGCCATGGCTCACGGGCCCAGCCACTCCGCGGCATGTGGGATCTTCCCAGACCGGGGCACGAACCCATGTCCCCTGCATCGGCAGGCGGACTCTCAACCACTGTGCCACCAGGGAAGCCCCTCTCTCGCTCCCTCTTAACAGAAGCCCCATCGTACACACATCGTACAGCAGCCACCTGCCTCTGGGGGACTCTGACCTACCCCTAACTTCAGAGATGAACCCAGTTGGTCTCAGGAAAATTCTATTTCACTTGCTGTTGTCCCTGTCCCAACTTGTTGGTTGAGGAAAGGCATGAGATACAGGTTTGGCTAATGAAGCACAGGAGATACCTGCTGGAGAAAGTTTCCTTGTCTCACCCCTGAGAAAGAGATGTAGTAAAAGCTGGTCCCTCTACTTCCTTGTGTTGATGTCATGTGGATGTGATATCTGAAATCAGATATGGTCATCTCATTTCTAAGCAGAATGGGAAGTTTGAAAGAACCTGAAGACATCGTTGAACCCTTGAATGAACCCTCCCTGAAGGCCATCCTATCTCTACACTTTTTGTTTTGTGAGATAACATTTCTGTTATTTGCAGCTAAAAGCTTCTTAACAGTACAGAGAGGTGAGGTACATTGGTCAGAACTCTTTCAGTGTCAGTGATAGGAACTCAGTTCCAACTGGTTTAAGCAAAATAGGGGGACATGATACTGCTTTGTGTAATAATATAAGCTGCATCTCCGTGTGGGCAGAGAAATCCACGTAGATTATGTGGATTTAGAAAAATGGTTTTCTTCTAGTAGTCTAGAGCCTATATTGGTTTTGAGAATTATGGTTTAGCTTTGGGAAATGGTGTGTGTGTGTGTGCATGCGTGTGTGTGTGTGTGTGTGTGTGTGTTCTCCAAGCATTACCATTTGGAAGACTATGGGAAGAATGAGTAGGAATTTTTATCTCATACTGGTGGAGACACATGGATGAGGACCATCCTTTGAGGGCCCGAGCCCACCCTATCTTCTGCTGGGGCCCTGCATGGTTATTCTAGATTCAGACTTTGGGAGAGATACTGCCAGACGGTTACTGTGTACTGTGAATCTCCTTGACCTTAGGTTAGTGCCATCCATGTGATCAGGGTTGAGCTTTTCCTAATTGGCAGAGGTGCCCCTGGTGAAGGACTGACAAAGGGGTTCCTTTCTCAGAGAAGGGAAAAGGAAGTGGTCTTCAAGGCAAGAAACAAGAGACCTCCTGTGGAGGGTTGATATTTCTTTATCTTGGACTCTTGGAAGAGTTCTATTTGGAGTCTAGTTTTACGGATGCAATTCCATTGTTCTTCCTGATCTTCAGTAGAGGCTGGTAGACATAGAGCCTTGCGGGTGAGTTGTGGGGTATTGAGGATGGGCTGGGGGTGGCTGGGTGGCTTTTTAGCAGTTCCCATATGGTGAAGCCCTGCAGTGGTAGTTACGTCATATGGCAGGTGACCAGAGCAAAGCAAATGGAAGCCCAAAACAAGGAGCTGAAAGTGGTGGGCAACTGAGACCCTTTGAGATCCATTCCTTGCCCCTAATAGATCTCCAAATATTTCCCCTTTAGGCCTCAGTGTCAGGGTTAAGGTGGGGCTTGAGGGTAGACACAAGATCTAAGAAGACACACCTCCCCACCCATAGCTCCTCTGCCCTCTTGGGTCCTTCCAAAGCTAAGGAAGTGGGGCCCCACTTTCCCCTTGGGGTCTGAGCTGGGACCCAAAGTGCCCACAAACTGGGATATCTGTCCTCCGCAAGGAGAAGTGATGCCTGTTACTTCCTCCCTTTTGCTGAGAGGCTTAGGGACCTGGTGTAGTTGTTGAGAAACAAAGCTGGTTAAGTGATGAGCATTATATTTTGATCCACAAGCCTGTCTGTTTCCAAAATTCCCTTGTAGATACCATCAAGCAAAATCTGGCAGGTTTTTTTTTTTTTTTCCTCCAAAAGCTGTTAAAATTGCTTGGTTAGATATGATACAAGAAACCGTTTTCTTTCATGTTGTTTTGGGTTCCTCTCTAACCCTCTGTACTGAGGCCACCAGTTTGGAAGCTTTCTGGCTGCAAGAGGAGGGGGCTGCTCCTTGATCCTCCTTAGCCTGGCATTCAAGGCTCTTTTTCATGAACTGGCCTTCTCAGACTTAGCTCTAGCTTCTCCCCAGCACGTACTCTCTCTTTTTTTTTTTAAAGAAAGCAAAGATGTCTCTATTTTTATCAATAAATCCAGAGACCCATAATTACCCTCCCTGCTTTGCATTCTTTTCATTCTGCCTAAAATACCTTTTTTTCTTTAAATACCTTTTACTCCCTTCTCCATCCCAGTCTTCCCTTTACATGTCCAAAGTCTACCTAGCTTTTAAAGCCCAGGGGAAATTCCGCCTGTACTAAAAGCTCTGCCAGTGCAGGGATTGAAGTCATCAGAGAGACCTATGTTCAAATCTCAGCTCCACCACTATTAACCATGTGACTACAGACAAGTAGCTTTCTCTCCCCGAACTTCATTTTCCTTGTCTGAAAAGTGAAGATAATTACCCCCACCCAGCAGCCAAAGGGATCCCATGAAAATATAAGTCAAATAATGTCACCTCTCGGCTCAGAATTCTCCAGTGGCTCCTCATTCACCCAAAGTAAAAGCCAAGTCCTTGCAATGGCCCTCTATGCTCTGACTCCCATCTCTGAATCAACCATTCCTGCTCTCCCACCCCAGATTCCTCACAGAGGCTCCAACAGGCCTGGCATTTTCCTGCCTCAGGAGCTTTGCATCTGCTGTTCCTTCTGCCTGAAACACTCCTCCCTATGGATGCCCCCAACCCTTCCTTCACCTCCTTCATGTGTTTGCCCAGATGTCACTTTCGGGGTAAAGCCTTCTCTGATCAGCCTATTTAAAGTTATAACCACTCCCCTTCTTGATTTCTCTCCTGATTCCCCTTCCTTGCTTTATTCTTCCCATACACATCACCTTCTAATACAGTGCATGATTGTCTTATTTGTTGTGTTTATTTTCTGTCTCCTTCTACTAGAAGGTAATCTTAAAGAGGACAGAGAGTTTCTGTCTGTTTAGTTTTCTGATGTGTCCTCCAGTGCCCAGAACAGTGCCCTCAGGGTAGGGGCACTCAATAAATATTTGTAGAATGAATGAACGAATGAAAGAGTGAATGATTTCTGATGGCCTTTGAGCCCCAAGAGCCACTGAGAGCTGTCCCTGGTGCTGCCCTGGCCTGGCCTCTCCCTGCCCTTCCTGCAGTTCCGTGCTGACCTTAGCTTGTTTGGTCACTCTCAGCTCCTCTGGCCCCATCTCTACTCATCCTCAGCTGCTGGTCCAGCCAGTCAGATGGCAGAAGAGGAAAACACCAGACATAAAATGAGGAATTTTTGGCCCTATGAACTCAGCTCCCAAGGGCCCTCAGGATCAAGTCCAAACTCCTTGGCATGTGCTCCGGGGCTCCTGCCTCCCTCTTCAGCCCATCTTGTACCGCTTTCTCCTGCTGCCTGTGCTCCTGGTCTCTTTGTGTTCCTTGAACTATGTGTTCTGTTATGTTTCTTGACCATCTGTGGCTCAGGATTCCATGCTGTTCCCACTCCCTGTGACTTCTTGTCTGCCCAACTCTCAGTCAGCCTTCGGATTTTATCTCAAAGATCACTTTCTCCTGAAGGCCTTGCTTGATTCCCAGATAAGGTTTACACTCTCATGGGCGTCTGATCCCCCCTCTTTGGCAACAGTTATTATGCTTGTAATTATTCTTCACTGCTTTCCTCCCCACTAGACCGTGAGGTTGTTAGGGAAGGCTCCAGGTCTGTTTTGCTCCACCCATATCTTCGGAGCTTAGCACAATGCCTGGCACATAGAAAGGGTTCAGTAAGCCATTGCTGAATGAAAGACTGAAGAGGAAGAAGGAAGCCACAGGGGGCAGTCCAGAAAGAGCATAGGCTCTGGAATCCAAATGACCTGGGTTCCAATCCCAGCTCTGTCACTTACAGTCTGTGTGACCATGGGTAACTCACCACCCCTCTCTGAGCCTCCATTTCCCATCTCTAAAATATAGATAATAATGACAATGTCACTAGGGTTGTGGGAATAATTACATGTGATGCTGAACAGATACTTGGTACTTAGAAGGTGCTGAATAAGTGGCATTTACATTAATGATGAAACTATGAAATGCTAGTAATCATCTTCATCTTCTGTCTGCAAAGTACTTCCAAGCCAATTGTTTCATTTCACTTTAAAATAGCTCTTGCAAGAAGGAAACCAAGATTAAGGGGTTAAGCAACTTGTTCAAGGTCACCCAGCATCATAGGGCTAGGTGGAGATTGGACCAGGCAGCATGACTCTGGAGTCCCTCTTCTAGGACCCTGCCAGTCTCTGCTTTGTATTTTGGCTACTTGGGTACAAATCTAAGATATAAAGAGCAAACATCATGCCCAGTTCACTGCAGAATCCCTAGTCTCTGTGCAGAGTCTGACAGAGAGCAGGTAGTTGGTGAATGCTTGTTGAATAAGTAAATACATGAGTTTATCCATGACTCTCTGCTCACCCAGATTCTTCTGGCTGCTTAGTTCAGAGCAGGACCCTCTCATTACCTCCCACTAGCTTCTTTGGCAAGGACAAAGGCAGTGTGCCCTCAGAGGAAGTATCTATGGGTGTCATTGGAGCATGTCCCTGGCCTCACTGAGAGACAAGTCAAGTGTCCCTGGAGCCCTGGCCACCTCTTTCCCAGCAGCTGCTTGAATATCCACTCACCTATGACAACTGGGTCAGGAGCAGTGCTGGAGAGGGCATTGAGTGCAGCCAAGTGCCCTGGGGTCCCCATGCTTGGCTCTACCCAGGAGCTCTGAGGTTGAATGCCGTCTCTGAGCCTCTTGGGCAGCAGCTGGGCAGCCAGGCCAGCCTCCGGGGAGACATCCCAGCCTTGGGTCCTTTGGGCTGGTAGAAGACTAGTCTCCGATCCCTCTCAGGGGAAACTTGATTCATTGGGGGCCTGAGGAGCTCATTTTGTTACTCCCTGCCTAATATCTATTTCCTGTTGAATCTAAGGCACATAGAAGAGTGAGAAGAACTCAAAGGAAAGAGTTGGAGAACCCAAATTTTGTCCCAACTTGGTTTCCACTGTGGTGTGCCCTGGGCAAGGTGCTTCCCCTCACTGGAACTTAGCTTCTGAGGTTGAGAGAAGCATTACCTGGAGGCAACCTCAAGGATACCCTTCCTTTCCAATAACAGATAAAAAGGCAGCCCATGAGAATATAATGACCACTGGATTCTGAATCAGGAGACTTGCCTAACCTCACTCAGACTTGGTTTTCCCATCCATGAAGTGGGGATAATACATACTTTCTGGATCACCTCATAGGTTGTTGGGGACTCTAGAGATTTCATAAATGTCAGTTTATGCTTACTAAGAGTAGGAGGGAGGTGATGATGATCCAAGCCTCAGCCATCTAAATTTAACGTATCCATCTACATTAAATCAATTCTCAAGCACTTACCACATTCAAAGCACTGCATTGAATGCTGAGACGTACAGATATATGCCCAAGGATTTAGAACTTCATGTTTCTGGGCATTTTGCTTTCCAAAAATCTAAAATATATTGATTTTTAGATGTTATTGCTATAATCATCCAGAATAAGTTTCCAGAAGGCTGAGAGAAATCAAAGAACCTGTTGAGAGGATGTGAAACAAGGCAGAGGGCTAGAATTAGCCATCACTGAGGGCCACTGTGTGCTGGGTACTTCAAACCTCAAGATAGCTCAAGACAGGTGGCAGGGCTCTCCTGGTGGCGCAGTGGTTGAGAGTCCGCCTGCCAATGCAGGGGACACGGATTTGTGTCCTGGTCCAGGAAGATCCCACATGCCGCGGAGCGGCTGGGCCCGTGAGCCATGGCCGCTGAGCCTGCGGGTCCGGAGCCTGTGCTCCGCAACGAGAGAGGCCACAACAGGGAGAGGCCTGCGTACGGCAAAAAAAAAAAAAAAAAAAAAAAAGACAGGTGGCAGTAGCTCAGTCTACAGATGAGGAAACCGAGGCTCAGAGAAGGAAGCATGATGGTCCAGACCCTGATACTTTGGTGGATAAATTTACTCTTTCATCCTTCCCTTCCTTTATTCCACAAATACTTGTTGTGCTGACATCTGGGTGGAGGGATCTGATTTTTTTGTCTGAGCCTCATTTTTTGCCTTTTCCTCACTGGGCCTCTCAAGCTGACAGGTTTGTTCCCTTCTCACAAGGAGACGCATCAGAGGAGATCACCCTGCGTGCAAGCTCCGTGAGCCTGGTCAGCATCAGGAAGTGAGCGAGTGGGGCTGTTTGCTGGAGCCCAACGAGGAAAGAGGGTGGCCGAGGGCAGACTTTAACCCCACCCTCAATCATATCACTTTACATTTCTCAAGATCCTAACTAACATAATCAGGGGTCTTGTAAGGCCGAGTGAGGCTTCTGTTTAGAAGTGGGAAGAATTTTGTGGTGAGGAAAACTCTGGGTGTTGGTGTGGCAGAGTCCTCTTCCATGGAGGGGAAGAATGTGTAATGGGAAGTGCACTAGACTTGGAGCCTGGACACCTGAGTGTAGTCTCAGTCCAAAAACTTGTTGACTGTGTGACCTTGGGCAAGTCACGTTGTCTCTCAGAACCTCATTTGTCTCATCTGTAGAGGCACTGATGTGCAGTGGTTACATAATTCCACATATGAAGAGTTGGATTATTTGCATAGAGAAAGGACTCCATAAATGTTAGCTGTTATCTGTAAGTGGGATAAGAGTTCCATATGGCCACTGTCACATGAGAAAAGATTTGATATCGAAGCTGCCTATAAAGGGTCCAGTCCCCTTGCTTATGAATGGCAAGAGATAATTACAGTTTATACCACCCAAGCCTCAACTCTACTTTGGGATCAAAAGATTAAGGTGATCTTTGGAGATTTATTGGCAGCAACTTTTGTGAGGTGAATCACCCATTCATTTCTATCCATGCTGTAAAGGCCTATAGAAATGATGTAGCCCCAGAGCGATAAATTCTAATGGTGATGATGATAATAATATTAATGAACATTAACTGAGCACTTATCTATGCCAGGGACTATGCTAGGTATCATATACACATTTTCTCATTTTGAAGTGGGCATTAACATGATTCCCATTTTCAGGCGAGGAAGCTGAGGCTCAGAGAACATAAGCAACTTGCTGTATCAGTCTCAACAGGAAATGGAATAAACTGGATGGTTCAAATAGAGAGACTTCAACGAAAGGGCTATTTACAGGGGACTAACAGGGTTAAGGGAATAAACAAGAGTGTTGAGAGACCTAGAGGCTAGCCACAGTGGGAAGGGACAAAGGGAGGACATGGAGTTAACTGTGCCCAGAAAGGGTTGGGACAGTAGGGGAGGGTTGCTCAGCAGGAACAATGGCTTGGAGAGCTGCAGCTACTGCTGGACAGTAGGAACCCAAGCAGTGAGGGGAGCACGATGGGAGTGGGTAGTGGACCCTGTCTCCTTTCAACCTCTGATCTCACACCAGTGCCTCCTACAGCCAAACCCACAGATGCAGTCTGTGCAGGGCCAGTGTCTTAGGACACAGAACAGGACAAAAAAGGGTAGAAATAGGATTAAGGGATAGGAAATGGTGCAGATGGAAAACAATCAGCACATTTGCCTGAAGTCACTCTGCTAATAATATGTAAAATTCAGTCTAAATGCTTACCAGGAACTGGCAGGTCACATAAGGAAAGCAGGAGGTGACTGTAGTGGGCAGGTCACCCATGCCGTATCCAAAGAGACCTGATACTATACAATTTTAGCCAATTTTTGCCATCTGGAAAGATAGACCCAATGTTACAGATCTTCCCATTTTTAAGAGAAGCTGAAAATATGGATTTCAGTATAATGCCTTCCATTCTTAACTATTGGCAAATAATTCCAGCTTAAAATTATACTGGAGAATGGATAAAGAAACTGTGGTACATCCATACAATGGAATATTATTCAGCAATAAAAAGACATGATTGATCAAGCCATGAAAAGACATGGGGGAACCTTAAATGCATATTGCTAGGTGAAAGAAGCCAGTCTGGAAAGGCTACATACTGTATGATTCCAAGCACATGACATTCTAGAAAAGACAAAATTGTAGAGACAGTGAAAAGACCAGTGGTTGCCAGGAGTTTAGGGGGAAGGGAAAAGTATGAATAGGTGAAACACAGGGGATTTTTAGGGCAGTGAAACTATTCTTATGCTGCTGTAATGGTGAATGTATGACATTGTATCTGTCACAATCCATAGAACTGTACAACACAAGGAGTGAACCCTAATATAAATGATGGGCTTTAATTAATAATAATGTATTATGTTGGTTTATCAGTTGCAACAAATGTACCATATTGATGCAAGATGTTAAAAATAAAGGAAACTGTTGGCAGGGTGGTGGAGGTAGGAAGAGAGGCATCTGGGAGCTCTCAACTTTCCACTAATTTTCTGTAAACCTAAAACTGCTCTAAAAATAAGGGCTATTAATTTTAAAAAAATACTGAAAGTGCCCTGTGGGCCAAATACAACACATGCCTGCTGGATCCAGCTACCAGTTTGGACTGCTGACCTAATCCAACACCCTCATTTTACAGATGGGAAAACTGAAGACCAGAGGAGGGAAGGGGCCCTGCCAGTCCGCAAAATAAAGTAAGAGCAAAGTTTCCCATCTCAGGATGCTGGGGTTTTTCCCAACAAAGAGGGAGAGGCCCCCCAGAAAGGTCTGCTGCTTGCAGAAGAAAAGGCAGCTGAGGACAAAGGCCAGTGAAGAACTTTGGCTCTGGTCAGGGCAGTTGGGCTGAAATGCTCCAGCAGCTAGTGAGAGCCTCCAAGAGCCTAGACACTTGTAGTGTCTGTGTTTATTTAGCCAGAGACCAGGCTCCCTTCCAGCTTGGCCTGGATCAGACTCACTGAGTTGGATGCAGAAAGGAGTGGACACTTGTAACCCTTGTATGTGCCTTAGAGCAGGGTAAGACTCAGAGGACAGGAGCTACCATCTGCAGGGCCCAGCCCTGGAGCTCAGGGGCTGTGATGTTATGATTACATCAAACATTTGAGGAGTGCTAGGCGATTTTCCTGAGCCCCTTTGTATATTTTTTCTCCTCTAATTCTTCCCTCTCCATCAGGACTATGAAGAAGGTAGCCTATTATTCTGGTTTTATAGATGAGTAAACTGAGATGAAAGAGATGTTAAGTGTGTTCCTCACACTGACACAGCCAACGAGTGGCAGAGATGGGGTTTAAATCCAGACATTCTTTTAAATATTAAAAATTGTATTTGGCTAAAGACAAAAAGAACTGTTTATAAACACTGTACTCTAGTTGTTAAATGTATTCTTCATAGGAATAGAGGTTAGCATTCTGAAACTACATGTACACGAGGGTTAAACAAATAAGTAAATAAATTGTAGATAATGGGGGCCAGGTTTCTCCTGTCAGAGAAGGAAGTCACACGTGAGCACGGGGGAAAAACGAGAATGAACTCTGTGGGGATACAGTAGGATTAGAAGTGTCAGTATGAATTCATGTATATTTTAATATATATATACAGATAGATACAGAAACAAATATAGATATGTGTGTATACATGGGTCAGCATACTTCTACATTTCCTTGCTCTGTCTGCTGAGAGGGCCTAGGAGCAGTGACACCCCAGTAGCCATGGGCACTCTCAGAGTCCAGACCTTGGTTCCTAAATGTCATTTTCCAGTGAAAGGAGCCAGGGCTCTTTGGAGAAATGGCCATTTATAGGACGAAGTCAGGGTAAATACAAGATGATTCTAATGCCTAAAGTAGTGCCAGAAAGTAAGGAAGTATTTTTTAAAAAAAAGATGGAGAATGAAAAAAGGACATAAGAGTCAACCTGGGGCTTCCCTGGTGGTGCAGTGGTTAAGAATCCGCCTGTCAATGCAGGGGACACGGGTTCAAGCCCTGGTCTGGGAAGATCCCACATGCCACGGAGCAACTAAGTCCATGTGCCACAACTACTGAGCCTGCGCTCTAGAGCCCGTGAGCCACAACTAGTGAGCCCATGTGCCACAACTACTGAAGCCTGCACGCCTAGAGCCCGTTCTCTGCAGCAAGAGAAGCCACCACAATGAGAAGCCCGCACACCGCAACTAGAGAAAGACCGTGTGCAGCAACAAAGACCCAACGCAGCCAAAAATAAATAAATAAACTATTGCCTTAAAAAAAAAAAGTCAACCTGAAAGAAATTGCAGTGGGTAAAGTAAATATAATATTGGGTTATAACCCAAAGTATATTAAAAAGAGATCCATGAGTCCATATTGATATGAATAGATAGATAAATAAACAAGTAAGGAAGAAGTGCCAGATCTTCATTATAGAAGAATTCCAAATAATGAATATATTAATAGAAGGAATAAGGGAAATAGAAAATCACCATTAGAACACCACAGTAATAATTGCGAGATCCACTGAGTATGGTAAAATTGGTAGGCAAAACTCTAAGGTGAAACAGGATGTTTGTATTGCCTCAAGGGACCTCCTGCCAAGTGTGGTGGTTTTAACATATGTCCACAGATTTTTTGATATTCCTCTCCCAGGGGGTGGGAGAACTTGGTGTGTAGCATAGGCTGAGCTCAGTCTTTCTCATCTCTGAGTAGGATATGGAAAGGGAAAAATTGTAACATTATAGTGGAGAAACCTGGAAGACACCACCTTTACCAAGTGCTCAAGTTTAACATCACCAGTAATAACTTTATGTATATCATACCCCTGATATGATGTGGTGAGAAGAGAACTTCATCTCAGTGATATTCTTCCTAAAAGCTCATTAGCTCTGTTGTTTCCTGAGAAAACATCAGACACACCTGAGTTGATGACATTCTATCGAGTAAATGAGCAGTACTCTTCAAAAAATGTCAAGGTCATAAAAAAAAAAAAAAGAAACTGTCACAGACTGAGGAGAATAAGGAGACATGACAACTAAACGTGATATGTTACCCTGTATTGGATTTTGGAACAAAAAAGGGACATGAGTGGAAAAGTTGGTGAAATCTCAATGAAGTCTGTAGTTAACAGTTTTGTACCAATGATAATTTCTTAGTTTTGATACTTTTACAATAGTTATGTAAGATGTTAATATCAGGGAAAGTTGGGGCAAATGACGAATGGGAACTCTCTATCCTGTTTTTTGGAACTGTTATGTGAATCGAAAAGTTTTCCAAAATAAAAAGTTATAAAATAAAATAAATTACGTTGCTTGCACGAAGAAGTTAATAGCCACCACCAAGGAAATCTCAAAGCCAATGAGAACGTGGCACTGCTTTATAGGCCTAACTCATCCATTGTCAAAATTAAGCCTTCAGTTCTCAGATCTAGTTTATATTATTCCATGTTGATCTTTCTAACAGCCAGGAGAGTGAAGTCAGATATTTACTGCAATGCCCATTGCACTGATGAGGAAACTGAGACACAGAAAATAGTTCCCACCTTCTCATTGAACAGATGAGGGGACTCTAGCCCAGGGAAAGGGAAGGATTTGCCCTGGCCACATAGCAGGTTAGGGGGCCAATCCAGGAGTAGAACTTCTGGCTCCACATTTTTAAAACTATCTTTGCTGCTGTTTCAGGGCAGACTACGCTTAAATTTGGACTATTTGGGAAGGCAAAGGAGAGTAATTCTCATCTTGCCCCCACCCCCTTCTCACCTTTGAGTTAAGCAATAAAGCTGAAAAGATCCTTCAACAAACAAATCCCTCTTCATTATAGAATCCACAGGCACATCAGCTCTTAGGAAACCTGCAAGGCAAGCTCCTTAGGAGGGAGGGCTGTTTGAACACGTCTGTCCAGGTGTCCTCTTTCCTGTTCAGTCTCAAGAAGACAGATGTCTGCTTCAGGAGCAGCTCAGTGGACATCTGGGTTCCCAAACCCCTGTGGTGGGACTGCCTGGGGGTGGTGGGAGCAGTAGGCTTCCAAGAGCAGGTTTCCAGGAATGCACATTGGCCAAGGCACAATCTACACTTTTCTATTCCAAAGTTGGATTCTTTCTCAATGTTGGAAAATGCTCCAAAGTGTCGGTCATTGATGGAAAAGGGCATTTGTGAAGTCTGACCCACTGGGTGATCAGATGAAGATCATCCCCAGGCCAGAGGATGAGTCCAGAGAAGATGAGCTTTTTTTCTTCAAATGCAAAGTGAAGCCTCATTGTCCCTTTTAAACTCTGAGAAAACTGGATTAGTAGGAAATGGTGTTGCTCCTGAAATTGGGGCCAGGAACTCTGGGCAATGTTTGGCTGCACCAAGGGGTGGTGTTGCCTTAGAGAAGAACAAAGTTTGTTTGCTTAAGTTGTAGAATGGCAGAGAAAAGACCCCACGTGGGCATCTTATTTGAGAGTTGAAGAATGGTTACTCCATTTGCGTAAACAAAATATTAAAGCTTTTTGTTCAAGAAGCCTATATCTCAGGGGAAAGGAATGCAATCATTCCAGTAATGAACAATTCCCCCAAGAAGTGTGGTTTGCATCATACATGGTCTCCTCATTTTGATCCTTTTGGTTTCCGGAAAATGCAGTGTTTCTTCTCCAGGGCCACATGGAGGAGAGATGGGATTGACAAGAAGACTTTGCATACCTATGATGTCAGAGTCCAAAGTTTCAACTCTTGGCTGATCAGCTTTTAAGATTAGAAAATACAGTATGGTTCAGGGAAAGATTCTGGGTGTTGCTGTCACACCACCCTAGGTTTTTTTTTTTTGCGGTATGCAGGCCTCTCACTGTTGTGGCCTCTCCTGCTGACGGGCCCAGCTGTTCCGCGGCATGTGGGATCTTCCCGGACAGGGGCACGAACCCGCGTCCCCTGCATCGGCAGGCGGACTCTCAACCACTGCGCCACCGGGGAAGCCCACCACCCTAGGTTTGAATCCTGGTCCTACTTGGTAGCTGTGTGACTGACCTTCAAAGAGTTGGCTAACCTCTGTGTCTTCAGTTTCTCCTCTTTAAATTGGGATAAAAGCTCTTATTTAACAGTATCGTTGGGAAAGCCCGCCAGAGGGTTTCACTGTGTAGTAGATGCTCAGGAGACATTCTCGTTGAGTATGTCTTGACTATCTCTAATTTACTCTTAAATAGTCTTGTTGTCTAGGAATATGCATTAATCAATGATTTTATTTCCCTCAGATAAATAAGAGGGAAATTTAAATTAATTTAAATAAGAGGGGAATCCTGCTCTTTTTTAAAACAACTGCCATATGGAGCTATGGAAAAGTTAATTTTAATGATAGCTTTCAAAACGTTCAGCAGATTAACCAGAACTTTCTACAGCTAATCACACCATAGCTCTCTCTACCTCTCCTTTGTAGCAATTACCACCATTTAATTGGCTAATTAATTGTGAAATGAATTGTTTAATGATGCTCTGTCTTACCAGAATGTAAGGTTTGTGAAGGCAGGGTTAGTAGGGACAATATCTGTCATGTTTATTACCATATCCCTCAGATCACGTGCACGTGCATGTGTCTGTATGTGTGTATAATCCAATAAATATTTGCATGAACAAATGAATTAATGAATAACTAAACCTTGGAGCAAAACTAACCAACAAAAGGAAGATATTTCATATGATATTATGGAAGATGATAATGCATTAGCTCTTACTTAAGTTTTGGCTGAATTGTGTATGGCAATTTAGCCATAAACCATAAAAGATGACTATGGGCATATCACTAGAATTGATAGCTTCAAATCCCAATTCTGTCACTTCCTAACTGTGTGACTTTAGACAGGTAAGTCCTTTTATACCTCTGAGCCTCCATTGTTCCAGCTGCAGAATAGAAAATAACATTTATTTCTGGGCTTTCCTCTGAGGATTACAGGTAATGTTAAGTGATGCCTTAACAAAGCATCTGGCACATTTTACATGTTTGATAGACAGGACCTTCGAGAGGCAGTGGTTAGGAACATAGCTTTTTGTGTTAGAGTGCCTGGGTTCAAATCTTGATTCTGTTATTCATTAGGTGTGTGACTTTGTGCAAGTTACTTAACTTTTTGCCACATTTTTTCTCATCTACAAAATGGGAATGATAATTATAATAATACCTACCTTTTATGGTCACTGTGATATTTAAATATAATTAATATAGGTAAAATGCTTAGAGTGGTGTTCTGTGTATGTGTGTGCATGTAGATGTGTATGTATACATACACATATATATTAGGCATAATAGAAGTACTGCTGTTATTCTTTGGTAGCATATGTTTATCCTTTGAGGGTATACTCATTTTCAGAAGCGGCTAAAAGTTAATCTCAGCCATGTGAATGACCAAGCTGAGAAATAGAGTTTTGGGTAAAAATCAAGGGTTTTATTTATTCATTCACTTAATCAGTATTTCTTTAACCCTAAGTGCCAGGAGCCAGGAAGTCAGGCATGAATTGGACACTGTTTTGACTCTTGAGGGGCCTCTGGCCAGGCTGAGGAGACATACACACATATCAGCATTTGCAGGAAATGTCAGACAGATCCTTGGAGTAGGAGGCAGGAAGCTTAAATTCTAGTTCCAGCTGTGCTTTGAACTTGCTGTGTGGCCTTGGACAAGTGCCTTTCCCTCTCTGGGCCTTTGTGTTGGAGAAGTTAAATTTGGTGTGATCTGTGGAGGTGTCCTGCTTTGTGGTCTTCGGAACTTATGATTTTTATTCAATAAGATAGTGCTTCTTCCAGCAGTTTCCATCTCCTGAAGCCTGTGCGGCCTCTGCAGGAAGGTATGTGAATTCCACCCACTGAGAGCTTTCCAAACTGCCAGCCTCACCTGCCTGCCTTGAGTAAAGGCCTCTCTTGGTCCTGAGAAGGAGTCATAGACCTGCTCCTTCCCCTCGTTGGCCGTGACGAGGGAGAACACTGGCCACTGTCTGGGCCTCAGAACACATGTGTACAATAAGGAAGCTCTGCCCAGAGGTCTCCAGGGCTCCTTCCTCCACCCTGTGCTCTCAGATTGTTAGGACAATAAGAGCTGATATCTTCTAGTGCAACGTTTCACAAACTGAGTTCAGTGAAACATTATATTCTGTGGGATGTGTATAGGATTCAGTAAAACAAAAGGTGGTGAGGAGGGGCTTGTTCCAGCCTCAAATAAGTGTGGGAAATATTTAGTTAAATTTAGATATGAATCCTCAGGATGGTAATTACATCTGTAATTTCCTCAAGGAACAATGCAGGAGAAAGAGAGAGGTAGTTTCACAAAATAACTAAGAGCACAGGCTGGATTTTGAATCCTGGTTCTCCTACTTTCCAGCTGTGTGACCATGGGGAAGTTTACTAGCCTCTCTGAGCTGCAGTCTCCTTGTTTGTAGTTCAGAGAAAAAAATGAAGCCTGCCTTTCAGTATTCTTGTGAGGTTGAAATGCAACATTGCATGCAAAATGCTCTGCACAGTGCCTGAAATATGAGCACTCAATACATGCCAGGCATTACTGTTATATTGCCCAGGGGGCTCTTTTGTGGAGACATAGTTATAAGCATCTCTCAGGATGCTAGTGTTCCATGAGCACAGTGTGGCAAATGCTGATTGATCCGCTTGTTTTGTGCTATGCTGCTTTGTCACCCTGACATTGGTGGAAGACTCCTGTCAACATCTGCCCTACCTCTCCATCCAGTTGCATTGAACATGGGGACATGATCAGTGACAGGGGCAGGGCTTGGGCACCCTATGCAGGGTTCTGAAAAGTCAGCTGAGCCCAGAGAAGGGTGAGTAGGCAGGTGTGGTGGGAGCAGGGGCGTGTGAAAGGGAGCTGTAGAGGGTGAAGCTGCAGAGGTGGGCCTGGGGAAAGTTGTGGGAAGCCCTGAGGCTGTGATGAGGAATTTGGACTTTGCCCTTGGCAGCGGGGAATTGTGCTGAGGTGTTTGAGCACAGCTGCTAGCTCCAGTGTGCCCGGAGTTCTGGCTTCTGCTCCACGTTGTCACGGGTCCTCGGCCCTGGGCAGCCGGGGTCTGTCTGGGAGGGCAGCAGCAGGAGCAGCACGCTGTACCAGGGGTCAGGAGACATGCGTAAGAGCAGTGGCCCCCACTCAGCGCTGGGTGCCTGGGACATGTCACTTTGCCTCTCTGTGTCTCAACCTCCACTTCTATGAAATGGGAGGAACCATCGTTCCTCAGCAGCCTAACCCACAGGGCTGCAGCGAGGGTTCAGTGAGATAAAGTATTTCAACCATCCCATTAAGTGGAGACGATACTATGTGCCAGGCCCTGTGTTCAGATCTAGGGAAGATTAGATGCACAGCATTGATCCCTGCCCTTGCGGGAGCTCACAGTGTGCTGGGTACCATGCAGTGAGATACAGCTATGGTCAAGTTAAACCCAAGAAAGGGCCCTTTGCCCACTTGGGGGGTGGGAAGGCTGTGAGAGGAGGAGGCGTTCAGAAAGATTCCTCAGAGGAGGTAGCACCCCTAGTAGCTAGTGGATGAAGAAGGAAGAAATGAAGTTCCAGGCAGAGGAAACTGCATGAGCAAAGGTATGGAGATATGAAATGCCATGGTTTATATGGGTAAACAAGTAGCAAGTGGTAATATTAGGACATTAAATTTGAGGTATGGAAGGAGATTTAATGGACACTGCTGACAGGAACAATGCTTGCATTTAAACAGAGATGCATAGTCTAAAGATAAAGAAGTGAAGCTCTAATAGGATAATTTCAGGAATTAGCTAGTATAAAGCTTTTTTTTGCCTGCCTTGAAATTGTACCATGTCCCATTGGTCTCTATGATAGGTTATATCAGTGTGTTGGGCAGACTGCAGCTCTTGAATGCCAGGCTGAGGGGTTTGCTCTGTAGTCTGCAGACTAATGGAAGAATTAGCCACAAAAGCCAGGGGATTTAGAATGGAATCCATGGCATTCTCTGCATGTGCATGGCTGGCTAAGCAAGGAGGTTCCCAGAAGAAAAACACAGAGACCTTTGCCCTCCTCCTGCACTTAGGCAAAAAGTAGAATTAAGATAAGGTTGGCTGAGTGATCTGGCTATTGTGCCTGCCCTTTGGGTGTCAGCGTCCAATCTGCCGTAGTGCAAGGGGCTTAAGGCACGCTGCTCAGGAGTTGGGGTGATAAGCCCCAGTCACTGTGGAGGCTTTGGGGAGCTACTGCATGCAAATAAGCCTGAGCCAAGGAATTGGTCCTGTTGTTACCTGGAGGAAAGAGCTTGGATGTACCTCCCTAGCTGGGGATGCATACTATCCAGCCTGCTGCCACTGGGGTAGAGCCTCTCAGCCTGTTCCTCCAGGTTCCCCTGGAGCCTCTGAGCTTGATGGTTGAAATCTCCCGTCGCGAGGCCCCTGGGGTGGAGAGAAGCAAGGGCTAGGAGACACGGGGCCTGGGCCAGGGTCTGGCTCTGCCCCTAGCCCATTGTGTGACCTTGGACAAGTCTCTTTACCTCTTTGAGCCTCACTTTCCTCATTTCCAGAAGGAGGAACATCCTCCAAGGGCAAATATGAGCATTAAATAAGTTAACATGTTTGGAAGGGCTTTGCAGTGGAAGAGGTATCATTATCTTTATTAAAAGAGGCAGAAGGGGAGAGCAGAAAAGCATGACAATAATTGGAAATGTGAATGCCCCCTTCCCATTTGGTAATCTTAAATTAATGCAGAGTTTTAAGGAATAGTAAGTATATTTTAGTTATGGTTTTTTTTTTTTGCTTTATAACAAATTTAATCAGTTATACATATACATATGTTCCCATATCCCCTCCCTTTTGCGTCTCCCTCCCACCCTCCCTATCCCACCTCTCCAGGCGGTCACAAAGTACCGAGCTGATCTCCCTGTGCTATGCGGCTGCTTCCCACTAGCTATCTACCTTACGTTTGGTAGTGTATATATGTCCATGCCTCTCTTTCGCTTTGTCACAGCTTACCCTTCCCCCTCCCCATATCCTCAAGTCCATTCTCTAGTAGGTCTGTGTCTTTATTCCTGTCTTACCCCTAGGTTCTTCATGACATTTTTTTTTCCTGAATTCCATATATATGTGTCAGCATACAGTATTTGTCTTTCTCTTTCTGACTTACTTCACTCTGTATGACAGACTCTAGGTCCATCCACCTCATTACAAATAGCTCAATTTCATTTCTTTTTATGGCTGAGTAATATTCCATTGTATATATGTGCCACATCTTCTTTATCCATTCATCCGATGATGGACACTTAGGTTGTTTCCATCTCTGGGCTATTGTAAATAGGGCTGCTATGAACATTTTGGTACATGTCTCTTTTTGAATTATGGTTTTCTCAGGGTATATGCCCAGTAGTGGGATTGCTGGGTCATATGGTAGTTCTATTTGTAGTTTTTTAAGGAACCTCCATACCGTCCTCCATAGTGGCTGTACCAATTCACATTCCCACCAGCAGTGCAAGAGTGTTCCCTTTTCTCCACACCCTCTCCAGCATTTATTGTTTCTAGATTTTTTGATGATGGCCATTCTGACTGGTGTGAGATGATATCTCATTGTAGTTTTGATTTGCATTTCTCTAATGAGTAAAGATGTTAAGCATCCTTTCATGTGTTTGTTGGCAGTCTGTATATCCTCTGTGGAGAAATGTCTATTTAGGTCTTCTGCCCATTTTTGGATTGGGCTGTTTGTTTTTTTGTTATTGAGCTGCATGAGCTGCTTATAAATTTTGGAGATTAATCCTTTGTCAGTTGCTTCATTTGCAAATATTTTCTCCCATTCTGAGGGTTGTCTTTTGGTCTTGTTTATGGTTTCCTTTGCTGTGCAAAAGCTTTTAAGTTTCATTAGGTCCCATGTGTTTATTTTTGTCTTTATTTCCATTTCTCTAGGAGGTGGGTCAAAAAGGATCTTGCTGTGATTGATGTCATAGAGTGTTCTGCCTATGTTTTCCTCTAAGAGTTTGATAGTGTCTGGCCTTACATTTAGGTCTTTAATCCATTTTGAGCTTATTTTTGTGTATGGTGTTAGGGAGTGATCTAATCTCATACTTTTACATGTCCCTATCCAGTTTTCCCAGCACCACTTATTGAAGAGACTGTCCTTTCTCCACTGTACATTCCTGCCTCCTTTATCAAAGATAAGGTGACCATATGTCCGTGGGTTTATCTCTGGGCATTCTATCCTGTTCCATTGATCTATCTTTCTGTTTCTGTGCCAGTACCATACTGTCTTGATTACTGTAGCTTTGTAGTATAGTCTGAAGTCAGGGAGCCTGATTCCTCCAGCTCCATTTTTTGTTCTCAAGATTGCTTTGGCTATTCGGGGTCTTTTGTGTTTCCATACAAATTGTGAAATTTTTTGTTCTAGTTCTGTGAAAAATGCCAGTGGTAGTTTGATAGGGATTGCATTGAATCTGTAGATTGCTTTGGGTAGTAGAGTCATTTTCACAATGTTGATTCTTCCAATCCAAGAACATGGTACATCTCTCCATCTATTTGTATCATCTTTAATTTCTTTCATCAGTGTCTTATAATTTTCTGCATACAGGTCTTTTGTCTCCTTAGGTAGGTTTATTCCTAGATATTTTATTCTTTTTGTTGCAATGGTAAATGGGAGTGTTTCCTTGATTTCACTTTCAAATTTTTCATCATTAGTATATAGGAATGCCAGAGATTTCTGTGCATTAATTTTGTATCCTGCAACTTTACCAAATTCATTGATTAGCTCTAGTAGTTTTCTGGTAGCATCTTTAGGATTCTCTATGTATAGTATCATGTCATCTGCAAACAGTGACAGCTTTACTTCTTCTTTTCCGATTTGTATTCCTTTTATTTCCTTTTCTTCTCTGATTGCTGTGGCTAAAACTTCCAAAACTATGTTGAATAAGAGTGGTGAGAGTGGGCAACCTTGTCTTGTTCCTGATCTTAGTGGAAATGGTTTCAAGTTATGTTTTTAAAATTAACTATATCCCTTAAAGGCCCACACTTAAATATTTATGGACAAAAATATATAATATCTGAGATATGCTTCAAAATAAGGAAAGGGAAGACCCTGAATTGCCAAAGCAATCTTGAGACAAAAAAGACAAAGCTGGAGGAATCACAGTCCCTGACTTTAGACTGTACCACAAAGCTACAGTAATCAAAACAGCATGGTACTGGTACAAAAACGTACACATAGATTATGGAATAGGATAGAGAGCCTGGAAATAAACCCGTGTACCTATGGTCAATCTAATGCAAAGCAGGCAAGCATACACAATGGGGAAAAAATAGTCTCTTAAAACAAGTGGTGCTGGGAAAACTGGACAGCTACATGTCAAAGAATGAGATTAGAACATTTCTTCACACCATATACAAAAATAAACTCAAAATGGTTTAGAGATCTAAATGAAAGACCTGAAACCACAAAACTCCTAGAAGGGAACATAGGCAGAATACTCTTTGATGTAAATGGTAGCGATATATATATATATATATATATATATATATATTTATCTGTCTCCTAAGGCAAAAGAAATAAAAACAAAAATAAACAGATGGGACCTAATTAAATATTTTTAAAATTTTATTGAAATTTTTTTCTTTTCCATTATGGTTTATTACAGGATATTGAATATAGTTCCCTGTGCTATACAATAGGGCCTTGTTGTTTATCCATTCTATATATAATAGTTTGCATCTGCTAGTCCCAAACTCCCAACCCATCCCTCCCCTGCCCCCTGCCCTGGCAGCCACACATCTGTTCTCTATGTCTGTGAGTCTATTTCTGTTTTGTAGATAAGTTCATTTGTGTCATATTTTAGATTCCACATATGAGTGATATTATATGGTATTTGTCTTTCTCTTTCTGATTTACTTAGTATGATAATCTCTAGGTGCATCCATATAGCTTCAAATGGCATTATTTCATTCTTTTTATGGCTGAGTAATATTCCATTGTGTATATATACTACATCTTTATCCATTCATTTGTTAATGGACATTTAGGTTGTTTCCATGTCTTGCCTATTGTAAATAGTGCTGCTATGAACATAGGGGTGCATGTATCTTTTCAAATTACAGTTTTGTCCAGATATATAGCCAGGAGTGGAATTGCTGGATCATATGGCAACAACATTTTTAGTTTTTTAAGGAACCTCCATACTGTTTTCCATAGTGGCTGCACCAATTTGCATTCCCACAACAGTATATGAGGGTTCCCTTTTCTCCACACCCTCTCCAACATTTATTATTTGTAGACTTGTTAATGATGGCCATTCTGACTGGTGTGAGGTAGTACTTCGTTGTAGAGGACCAAATTAAACTTAAAAGCTTTAGTGCAGCAAAGGAAACCACCGACAAAATGAAAAGACAGCCTACTGAATGGGAGAAAATATTTGCAAATGTTATGACTGATAAGGGGTTAATATCCAAAATCTATAAACAGCTCATACAACTCAATATAATGACCCAATTAAAAATGAGCAGAGGTCCTGAATAGATATTTTTCCCAAGAGGATATACAGATGGCCAACAGGCACATGAAAAACTGCTCAACACTGCTAATCATCAGAGAAGTGCAAATCAAAATCACAATGAGATATCACCTTACACCTCTCAAAATGGATGTCATCAAAAAGTCTACAAATAGGACTTCCCTGGTGGCGCAGTGGTTAAGAGTCCGCCTGCCAATGCAGGGACACGGGTTTGAGTCCTGGTCCGGGAAGACCCCACGTGCTGTGGAGCAGCTAAGCCCGTGCGCCACAACTACTGAGCCTACGTGTGCCTAGGGCCTGTGCTCCACAACAAGAGATGCCACCTCAATGAGAAACCCTCGCACTGCAATGAAGAGTAACCCCCACTCGCCGCAACTAGAGAAAGCTCACACACAGCAACGAAGACCCAATGCAGCCAAAAATAAATAAATTTTTTTTAAAAATTTTTTTGTGGTATGTGGGCCTCTCACCGCCGTGGCCTCTCCTGTCGCGGAGCACAGGCTCCGGACGCACATGCTCAGCGGCCATGGCTCACGGGCCCAGCCGCTTCGTGGCATGTGGGATCTTCCCAGACTGGGGCACGAACCCATGTCCCCTGCATCGGCAGGCGGACTCTCAACCACTGTGCCACCAGGGAAGCCCCAATAAATTTATTTTTTTTTAAGTCTACAAATAACAAATATTGGCAAGGATGCAGAGAAAAGGGAACCGTAGTACACTGTTGGTGGGATTGTAAATTGGTGCCACCACTGTGTAAAACGGTATGAGGTTCTTAAAAAAAATTAGAAATAGAACTACCATATCATGCAGCAGTTCTGCTACTGGCTATATATCCAAAGAAAATGAAAACACTAGTTCAAAAAGATATATGCACCCCAATGTTCATAGCAGCACTATTTACAATAGCAAGATACAGAAACAACCTAAGTACCCATCAACAGATGAATGGTTGAAGAATATGTGGTATATATACATAATGGAATATTACTCAGCCATTAAAAAGAATGAAATTCTGCAACTTGCAACAATGTGGCTGGACCAAGAGAGTATTATACTTAGTGAAATAAGTAAAACAGAGAAACATGAATACTCTATGTTATCACTTATATGTGGAATCTAAAAAAATAAAACAAGTGAATGTGTAAAATAAAACAGAGACAGACTCACAGATATAGAGAACATACAAGTGGTTGCCAGTGAGGAGAGGGGAGGGTGGAGGGGTGAGATAGGGGTATGGGTTTAAGAGACAAACTACTATGTATAAAATAAATAAGCAACGAGGATATATTATACAGCACAGGGAAATATAGCCATTATTTTGTAATAACTTTAAAAGGAGTATAGTCTATAAAAAATTTGAATCACTATGTTGTACACCCAAAACTAATATAATATTGTAAATCAATGATACTTCAATAAAAAAATAAAGAGGGAGGAGGGAAGAAACAGAGAGGATAGGGATGAGGGAAGTGGAAAGAAAGTGACTCCAGAGGAAAGACAAGGAGACTGGAATGGGGTGAAAGCAGAGGAAGAGGATGAATTAGGGAAAAAGAAGCACCAAAGGGCATGGGTGGGGAGAAAGTGAGGAGAAGAGCAGAAGTAGTCAGCCCTTCCTTCTCTTTCTCTTCCTGGTCCACAAGGGGACAAAATGTCTCCAACCCCTCAGCCGCTGGTCGTGGAGGGTTGGGAGATGGGAAGGCCAAACCCGTCTCCCTGGGGGGGTCCCATCTTTTCCCAGCAACCAGGGGCAGGTCAGCACTGCGGGGTGGACAGCGCCCTGGCCGGGCTGGGCATTGTGCTCACTCCTAGATCCCTCTGTGAGGTACTGGGTTTGAACCCCACAATCCCATCCTCAATTCCTCTCCTTTAGGTGGCTGTTCTCAGCTGGCTTGGGAACTGACTAAAAAAGCAGGCCAGGGTGGGGTGGGCATAGTCTCTCCTGGGGCAGGGCCTGACACATGGTGGGATATCTTTCAGGACCAGCCCTGGGCAGTTAGCAGGGGCTTCCCAAGAAGTATGAGAGGAGGACCCTTCCTCCAAAGGCTCAGTGTGCTTGGAGAGATACGACAGACCGGCATGAAATCCTTGGAGAACAGTAGGAGGCATGTGGACTATGTAGAGCCAGCATGCCTGGAGATCTGTTCTTGGAGTCTCACTGAAACCCAGCCCCGCCAGTCACCAGCTTTGTGACCTTGGGACACTCTCTTCACTTCTCTGGGCCTTGGATTATACATTTGAAAATGCAGATTATACTGTCTGCCCTGCCTGGCTCTCAGGAACTGTTTGAGCACATATAAGATGATGGGTATAAAAGCACTTTGTGAACTCTGGCACCCTGTATCCATGTGAGCTCTCATTCCTGGATTCCAGCCTGTGTGGCCAGGATGTTGAACTGTGTTTCTCTTTTGGGCTGTAGTTTTTTTTTTTTTTTTTTTTTAGCGGTACGCGGGCCTCTCACTGTTGTGGCCTCTCCCGTTGCAGAGCACAGGCTCCAGACGTGCAGGCTCAGCGGCCATGACTGACGGGCCCAGCCGCTCCACGGCATGTGGGATCTTCCCGGACCGGGGCATGAACCCGTGTTCTCTGCATCGGCAGGTGGACTCGCAACCACTGCGCCACCAGGGAAGCCCTGGGCTGTAGTTTTTATCCAAGGATTACACGAGAAACCTCCACATGTGGACAGTCCCTCGGTCTTCTTAAGTTACTGTTGACATTTTATCTCTTGTTTTGTCCAGTGTATGAAGATATACTTGCTCAGTTATTCTTAGAATATAATATGAGGGAAAGACGCATGTTTCTTGAAGAACAGATGTGATTCCTTTTTATCAGAAAGTGAAATTTATATAATCCATCCTGATTTTCTTTTAGCCTCAACTACCAGGAAGATCAGAGTAAAATTTAAGTTCAATAATAATATAGGTAGTTTTTATACAATTTTCTTCCTTTTTTAAACCCGGGTTTAATTTTTCTTCTGCTGTTTCAGGATGAGTTGATGCCAAGCTGATCCAAAGATGAGAACCACGCTAACAAGCCTGCGACACCCCATTCCAGTCCTCAAGAGCAACACTGGTGAGCAGGGAGGTAGAACACATTTTGTCATCTATGTTAGCTTCCTGTGGCCGCTGTAACACAGTACCACAAACTTGGTGGCTTAAAACTGTAGAAATTTATTCTCTCACAGTTCTGGAGGCCAGAAGCTTCAAATCAAAGTGTCAGCATGGCTACGCTTCCTCTGGAGGCCCTAGCGGAGAATTCATTCCTTGCCTCTTCCAGCTTCTGGTTGCTGCTGGCATTCCTTTGCTTGGGGCTGCATCACTCCAATCCCTGCCTCTGTCTTCACCTCACCTTTCCTGTGTGTTTTCTCCTCTTCTGTCTGTGTCAAAACTCCTTCCGGCTCTCATGAAGATACATATGATTGCACGTAGGGTCTACATAGATAATCCGGGATTAAGCTCCTCCTGTCAAGATCCTTAACTTAATCACGTCTTTTGCCATGAAAGGTAATATTCATGGGTTCCGGAAATTAGGAAATGGACATATCTTTGGTGCCACCGTTTGGCCCACCACTCCATCTGAGAACCTAGACTCATGAAATCATCCACCATCTCTCATTCATTATATAACTTAGTGGTTAGGAGCAAAAGCTCTGGAGTCTAACTCCTGGGTTCCCGTCCTAGCTCTGTCATTGGCTGTGGGACCTTGGGCAAATTCCTTAGTCTCTCAGCACCTCAGTTTTCTTGCCTGAAAAGCTGAGGATAGTATCTCCCTTGTAGGATTGTAATAAGGATTAAACAAAATGCTCTGTAAAAACATACAGTGTAGCACCTGGCACATAGTAACCACTCAGTAAATGTTAGCTACTATTAGAGATGATGGTTTTAGGATATGTCTACAACTTCTTGAATATTCCTTCCTTCAAGAGGTGAGGCTTAATTCTCTTCCTCTTGAGTATTGACTGGATCTAGTGCCTCACTTATAATGAATAGAATGAAGCAGAAGTAACCACGTGTGACTTCAAGGACTAGGTCATAAAAGACAATGCAGCTTGGTCCTTCTCTCTCTTTAGTCACTTGCTTTGGGGAAGCCAGCTTTCATGTCATAAGGACTCTGTGGCAAGGAACTGAGGTGTCCAGACATCAGCCAGCAGTAAGTGAATTTGGAAGAGGCTCCTCCAGTCCCAGTCAAGCCTTCAGATGACTGCAGCTCTGGTCAGTGCCTTGATTGCAATCTCATGAGAGACTCTGGGTCAGACCACTCAGCTCAGCTACTCTTGGCTCTCCGACCCACAGAAACTCTGAGATAACAAATGTGGTTTTAAGTCACTAAGCTTTAGGGTAATTTGTCATACGGCAACAGCTAACTAATAAACTAGCTATTATTATTTATTTATTAGACATTTATTAGACATTCATTATCTATTGCATGCCAAGCAAGGGAGATTATAGGGATGGCAGAGTATCTGCCTTCAGAGAGCATTCAGTCTTGTGGGGATTGGAGGGGGTTGTGGAATATAAAACAATGTTTACAGTGGAGTGTGAGACAGTGCCTGTGTGGTCTGTAGCACAGACAAGGTAGAAAAATGCTTTATTAAGACAGCATTCTGCAAAGGGGGCTGCTGATCTGGTTGGGCCAGTCTAGAACACCAGAATATAGGCTGAAGTTCAGGTAGAGTCCATCTCAGTCTGGGAGCCTGCATATAACAGTACCTGGAGGGACTTTATGAAGGGAAAAAAACCTCCATAATTTATTGAAATCCCATAGTAGATCTAAATATACACCTATCCTATGATCCAGAATTTCCACTCTTGAATATAAACCAAAGAGAAATGTGGTTCACCAAAAGACAAGACGATTCATAGCAGTGTTATTCATAATACCCCTAAACTGGAGGTGTCCTAGTGTCTATAAACAAATTACAATATATTCACACAATGGAATACTTCTCAGCAATGACAAAGAACAAACAACTGATATATGCAACAACGTGAATGAATCTCAGAAACATTATGCTGAACAAAAGAAGCCAGGAATCTATGAGCATATATAGGAATATATAAACATATACCAAGATCAAGATATAGGACATTTCCAGTACTTTACTGTATGCAGTTAATACCTTTTCTTTTATAAATTTTATTTATTTATTTTTGGCTGTGATGGGTCTTCGTTGCTGCACGTGGGCTTTCTGTAGTTGCGGCAAGCGGGGGCTACTCTTCTTTGCGGTTTGTGGGCTTCTCATTGTGGTGGCTTCTCTTATTGCAGAGCACGGGCTCTAGGTGTGCAGGCTTCAGTAGATGTGGCTCACTGGCTTCAGTAGTTGTGGCTCGCGGGCTGTAGAGCGCAGGCTCAGTAGTTGTGGTGCACGGGCTTAAGTTGCTCCACGGCATGCGGGATCTTCCCGGACCAGGGCTTGAACCCTTGTCCCCTGCATGGCAGGCGGATTCTTAACCACTGCGCCACCAGGGAAGCCCACAGTTAATACCTTAATTAAAAATTTTCTTTAAGATAAATGGACTACTAAAAAAGATTGAAGCATATTATTAAGCACGAATTACATATATTTTAATATACTTATTTATGCATGAGAGTATGTACAGTATACTGCAAATCCATGAGCTCTGACATAAACATCCAGCTCCTTGTCAGAGGGTCTCATTGGCTTAGCTGTACAGCTAAGGCAGCAATTCCTAACCAGTGTACACTGGAGTACCACAAAGGTATAAGCTCAATTTCAGCTACAGTAATTCCGGATGTGGTTGGAAGATTGAGCTGGAGAGATTATGGGATTGAGGGTAGCTGGAGTACAACTCACTGGGAGTGAGAAATAGGATTACACACAAGAGCTCTCCTTTGTGGGTATGTAAGGGCACACAGTCCTATCAAACAATGTCATGATGCCGAGAGACCAGCAAGTAAATGCTGTACACCTGGAGGTACAGTATAATCCCTCAGGCATGCCTCTAGAAACCCTAGTACTTGAGAGTGTGTCCCGGTCTCCAAAGATCAACTTAACTAAGGAAGGTCCTCCTTTCAGGTCCGTTATGGGTCTGTCTTGTTCCAAGTTCACAGATCTTCCTCTGGACTTCTGTGCCACCTGCAAGAGGGTGACATTTTCTTGTCTCATGGCCTTTATTAATATTTAAAGAACATCTTTAGGCTTGTCTTATGACATTACTCAGAGCTTGTGACAAGTGCAAGCCTTTGTTAGTTTATTCCTAGAGAAGACGTCTATTTCCTCTGTTCACTCTTCAAGATTCCAGCACCCTGCCTCTGCCTCCATCTGAGGATGGCTTCCCTTCTCCTAATATGAGCAGCCTGCTCCAAATCTCCCTGTTTTCTGCAGGGATGTGACAATTCTGAGAGTTATAATCTGTTTCCTTTGGTTGGAAGAATAATTTCCTGGTTGGAATCCAAGCTGAAAAAGAATTCCCCTTTGAACAGAAACATTGAGAAGGTGATATCTTTTGTGCAGTGCTGTTGACCTTCCTGGCTCCTGAAGGTCAGCTGCTTTACCATTTCTTGACTGATGTCATGTAGCCAACACTTGATAATTGAGGTGAACCCCAGGTATAATAGTGGAACAAGGGAGGAGGTATGGTCACTTCTGCCTGGGACCAGGAAAGGTGAGGTGGTCAGGACTCTGGGTGCATGTGATAGATATTCTAATCAATTTAGGCAAATAGGGGGCATTAATTGGTTCCTGTGAGCAAATCCTGGGATGGTTAGGATATGGTTTCATGTAGGTTTGGCAGCTTCATGATTGCTGGTAGTTCTGGGCGTGTCTTCCCAGCTTCCTCATCCGAGAGGAGAAGGTTCTTTACTTCCAGCTCCAATTTAAAAATCCTAGGGAAGAATACTGAATGGCTTTTGTTGGGTCATATGCCTGACCTTTGGGCCAATCACCATAGCCCAGGGGATGAGGTACTGTGGCTGGGGGAGGGATTTTGACTGAAGTGAGGAGGGACTAGTTCTTCAAGAGAAAGGAGGGTGATGTTACCAGAATAAGGGGAAAACATGTACCAGGAAGACAAGAGTTTTTCACTGTAGAAAATTTCAGAAAATGTGGGGTTTTATAAAAGAGCATAATTACCTCCAATGCTAATATGCACTCCTTTTACAATATGACTTTGCTACTCTTCCACTCTCTACCCCTTGAATCTGGTGACTTGCTTTGGCCAGTGAACATCTGCAAATGTGATGTAAACAGAGGTTTCACAAGCACTTGCACACTGGGGCTTGCCCTTTCTCTTGTTGCTGGGAACCTGAGTCCACCATGTAAACAAGTCCAAGCTAGCCTCCTGGAGGGTGAGATCATGTCCAGAGAGACTCTAGCCATCCTTGCTATCCCAGACATACCAGCCGAGGCCGCTGACATGTGAGTGAGGCCACTCCAGACCATCTGGCCCTAGCTGAGTCAGCCTAGACTAGAAGAACCATCCACCCAATCCACAGACTTATGAGAAATAATCAGTGTTTTTTGTTTTAAACCACTATGTTTTGGTTTGTTATGCAGCAGAAGCTAACTGATACAGAGAGGATGATGCAATTTAGTAAGATCCTAAATTGGCTAGACATCTGAGGAAGAGGTGGCAGTCAGGGAAGGGGGAACATTCCTGGCAGAAGAGACAGAATCAGCAAAAGCACAGAGGCATGAAACAGCGTGGCACACGTGGACACCTCAGTGTTCTGGTTTCACTGAAACACAGGGTTAGAGTTGGGAAATGATGGAAAACACAGCCCAAGGACTAGGTAGGGGCTAGATCAGAAAGAGCCTTCCATACTGGGTTACAGTTTCCATTTATCCTGAGGTCTATGGGGAAACCATGGAAAGCTTTTAAGCAGTAAAGAGACATGATTAGATTTGTATTCTTAAAAAATATCAGAGCTGTCATTAGTGGAGTGTTTCCCATGTTCCAGGTACTTTAATATGCATGGCCAAAAGAGTGCTCTGGCGGCAGAGTGGAGAGGGATTAGAGGCAGGAGGTACAGGCAGACCAGCCAGGAGCTACTGCAGGCGTTCGAGTGAGAGTGGGTGAAAGCCTGAACCAAGGCAGTGGCCCTGGGGATGCGAGAGGTATTCAGAAGGCAGGACTGCCTAGTGACTGCATCGGGGAGTCTGGAAGGACTCTTGAGGGTCTGGCTTAGGTGACTGTGGAGAATTTTGGAATCAGTGGCATTGAGGATTCTCAGTATCCTATAATCCCAGCTCCCAAAAGTTGAAGGGGGCTTAGAGACTATCCAGCCTCATTCTCTCTATGTCACTTACCACTGATAATTCCCAAGCTGATTTTAGGTAGTCTAAGGACCTACCATGTTTTTTTTAAGGTTGGGAAATTATTTTTATTGTATTAGGAACTACTAGCATGTAAGACCCATGATTTCATCGATATTATAGCTTAGCAAAAGGCTAAAGAAGTTACTTCAATTTAAAAAGCAAGTTGTTAAAAAGAAAAACATTATCAGTAATAGCGCAGGTGTACACAGATATGGCTGAAATTAGGCATGAGTGAAGTTCAGGGCACCCAGCATCACCTGGAGTGCAAATCACAGGATCCCAGATAGTGAATGCCCATGTTTTCAAGTGGCCAGGTGGGATCCATCTGCACGGAGCCTGGCTGTCCAGTCACATCTGGCCCATTGGCCCTTGGGAACTGACAGGGACATGTCTGTGTTCGAGTCACCTTCAAAGCCAGATCCAGGTTAAGGATTAGATGGTGGCTGTAAGAAGGTAGAGAAAATGAACATGCCTGTTCCCCAGAGGCCTTCAGGAGCCTCTGGCTCGGAGAGGTGAACTTGTCCTCACCCGCCTGCCTGTTTGCCTGCCCTCTGTGCAGGTCTCTGCATTGTGCTCAGAAAAGACTTCTGCGCGCAGGCTGAAACTTCATGTGTGGATGCGGGGACTTTGTCTTGGGAGGCATTGTAATGGGTGGCACCCCTCGTACCCCTGGGAGCCCCAAACCACTCACTGTGCAGGTAAAGGGCAGCTCTGGGCACCGTGAGGGTGCAGCCTGTGGCTTGATGGAGCAGAGGATTAGCGCTGCAGCCCAGCAGCCCGCCCCAGCCATCGGGCGGTGCATACCCGCCTGGACACGGCCTTTCCTGATGGGCAGGGCCTCCCTTTGTGTGATTCCCCAGCACAATGCGTGTAATCCTGCCGACCTGCCCAGCAGAGACGGGCGGGCAAGAGCGCGCTTGGTTTCCTGTCTTGTTGAATGGCTTGAATGGGCGCTGGGCCCACTCTTAATCCCCCAGCGGCTGACTGTCCCGGCAGCAGGGCAGAGGAGGAAGGAGGAGAAGACAGCAGCTCTCCTGTCTTCTCTCCAGGCAGGAGGCTGGTTGCACCCTGCCCAGCACAGTTCCGCTTACGTTTGAAGGGCAGATTTGAGACCAGCCATGGGGCTGCTTGCCGGTGCCCTCTTGGAACCCTCTGCCCTTCTCCCAGCACCGTCCTTGGCCAGAGTTGGGTGAACTAGTGTTACAAGCAGGGAGCTAATGGTAGAGGAGAAGAGCTTCAAGATCCCAGCACATCAGAACTGGAGGCAGCCTTAGGGATTCCACTTCCCCCTCTCCTTTTACAGATGGGGAGACTGAGGCCCATACAGGTCAGGAACATGTTTAAAGTCACATGAATAAGTGACAGTAACTGACTTCAGTCAGGTGGCCTTTCCATTGGACAGCAACTGTTTCCCAAACTGCTTCCTGGAGCATTCCCAACTACTGGGAGACATTTAATGCTCCTGACAAAGAGTTATACGGGGGCTTCCCTGGTGGCGCAGTGGTTGGGAGTATGCCTGCCGATGCGGGGGATGCGGGTTTGTGCCCCGGTCCGGGAAGATCCCACATGCCGCAGAGCGGCTGGGCCCATGAGCCATGGCCGCTGAGCCTGCGCGTCTGGAGCCTGTGCTCCGCAACGGGAGAGGCCACAGCAGTGAGAGGCCCGCGTACCGCAAAAAAAAAAAAAAAAAAAAAAAAAGAGTTATACGGTCAGATGTGCTGGGAGATGCTGCACATGAGCAAAGCACATGGAGGAGCAGAGGCCGTGACAGGTCCTGCAGCCTGTGAACTTGGTCGACGTTAATGCCACCCTTTCCAAATGTACTTGGCAGTGCAGTTCTTTTTTCACGTGGCATCTTTTCTTACACAGCAGTAGCACTTACTCTAAAGGACACCATCCGGAAATTCTGCATCCGGAAATTCTAGACTGTGCTATAGACTTTCTAGAAGTGATGATGAAGATGGTGAGGACACTTCTATATCAACTCTCTGTCGAGTTTAACCCACGTGGGAGCCTGTACAATGGGAGGGATCTCCTTTTAGACTCAGAGTCACCTGGTGTTTATTGAGCATCTCTTATTACCAGGTGCCTTCCACCTCGGTTATCTCTGCTGAGCCTCCCAATAGCACTGTTGGAAAGGTAATAGAACCTTGACTTTACAATCATGGAAACTGAGGTACATGAAACTGAGTAAGTCGCTTAAGGTCACACAGCCAACAGTTGGCGAAAGCAGGTTTTAGGCCGAGGTCCGCCTGCCTTCAATCCAGTGCTCCTGCTCTTCTGCCCTGCTCCCCTCTCCTCTTTCCCTACAGTCTGATAATGAGAAGCAAATGCATCAAACTGGAAATAAAAGGAAAAAAGCCTGGGTTCATACGCTGTTCCACTCCTGATGCATTGTGTGACCTTGGACAGACCTTGTGCCCCCAGGTCTCAGCTCCTCCCCCTACCATGGGTGGGTTAGACACGGAGCCCAGTCCCTGTGACTGGCTCCTGCTCCGGCATTCCATGACCCACACCACGACTCTAGTTCTCAGGCCCAGTCATAGGTTATCCTAGGGAGAGGGTCAGTCCTGGAACGGGGTGACATGAGGCTGGGTTCATGTGTGGCATCAGGACAGACCAGCCGCCTGCCTGAGAAGGCAGAGCCTGTGCCGACTCACTCCTGACAGCTTGTCAGAGCCATGGGAAACTGTCACCCAGGGCTCAGGGATGGAGTCAGCCCTGCATGGTGCTGGTTCTCAGTAGCATGACCTGTGATGCCCTCACACGTAATGGCCTCCTTAATGGGGGGTGGAGAAACTTGCAGGACTGGTGAGGGTGGAGCCGGGAAAGGGGCAGGCAGGCATTGTGGCGTTCTAGACCTGACTTGACTTTACCTTTTATAGTCTGTATCTGTCATTATTTAGCCAATCGGTCCACCCTCTTTTTTTCAAAAGAAGGTGATTTTCTTAGTTTGGGTGACTTTAGAAGGAGACTCTAAGACAAAGATTCAAGTGCAAGTAGTTTATTTGGGAGGGGGTCCCAAGAAATGCTGCCAGGGAGCCTGGAAGTAAAACAGGGAGGGGGAAGAGCACAGTAAATGGCACATTATCAAGCAAGTGGCCCCTGTTAGTAACTGGAGCTTGATTATGCTGGGGACTCTGGGAACCGGTGTGTGCAGCCTTGGCATTGACCCACCTGAGGGGCCAGGCAGCTGGGGTATGTATCCCCCAACTCGTGTCAGCCACCAGTGGAAAACTGCTGCCAGGGAGGGGACTCTTAATTTCCTAGCATGTCTGGCCTGTGCTGGGAATGACCAGCAGGTAGAGCCCCCAGGCAGAGCGGCAGGGGCTGAGGGCATGTGGGTGAGCCACCAAAGTGTCTGCTACAGAGGGCTGGTGAGCCAGAAGCTGAAACTCCCAAACTTGAGAAGGGGTCTAAGTGCCTCCACAATTTGCTGGAAGGGAAGGAAGGCTGAGTAAGTCACTTGCCCTCTTGGAGCTTCAGTCTTCTGATACAGCAGATGGGAATGGACCCCCTGCCCTGCCTATCACACACAGGACCAAATCATAAATTGTAAAAAGATGATGAGTATATTCACCTTGCTCCCATCTGTTCCTCGCCATCTGCCTGTCCCTAATACCACACACCACTTCTCAGTCACTTCAGCTAGGATTGTGAACATTTTGGTCATTCCTACCCTTCCTGGCCAAGGACCCATCCCCCTTAGAATGAGAAAGGACTTTAGATCTAGAAATTAAGATTTTTAAGCTCAAGAGGAAGCAGAATGATATGGGCTTGGGAATCAGGAGCCCAGGAATATTCCTTTATTGAGGCCCTACCATATCCACAGGCTGAGGGTGCTTGATGATGACACAGTTTCCAAAGGAGCTTTGTGTCCTTGGGTAGGCAGGCCCCTTGTCCTCTTGTGCCTTCCATCTCCCCACCTGTGAAATGGGGTCCCTTCTAGTGCTATCATTTTTTACTTTAAGTACAGAACTCCCAGTCTCCTTGAGATCTGCAGCCCGGGGTCAGTGGCAGAACCAGAGGCAAGGGTCCCACTGTCTGGAGATGGTGGGTAGAGGCAAGGAAAGGTCCACTCTGCCCTCCAGGGAGACTGCCATCGTGCCTGGGCTCCATCTGCTGTGAGCACTGCATAAGCTCTGCAAACAGCAGCTGAAGATGGTGGATTTGGGCAGCATTAAGCTGTATTAAGTTGAGCTGTTTCTACAAAGAGTACATTTTAGGATAAACATGGCACCAGAGACACGCTAAGAGGATGTAGCACTTGTAAGAAGTGGCTTCATGCCATCCCCAGCAGCTGGTGCAGAGAACTGTTCGCCAACTCCACCCACATGTTGGTGTCTCTAAGGAGAAAATTGCACAGCACCCCCTTCCTCTGTTTATTCTAAGAAGAAACACCCCTTGAGGCCTTAGGCACATGACCCAGGCTGAGCCAATCAGAGGGCTCCAACCTCCTGGCTACTGTGATTGGTCCAAGGATGATCATGTGACCCAAACCAGGCCAATTGGAGTCCTTTCTTGGGGTTTCTTTTAGCTGGTGGGAAAGAATCCTCTCCTGATGTGATGGAGAGCTTGTGGAAGCCAAATCCACACCCATGGAGAAGCCTGTCTGTGGCAGGATGAAATGAAGCCAACAGTTAGAGATGAGAAGCTGAGAAGACAGTGTCTTGGTGTCTGAGTCCCTGGTACCAGACCTCCCTGAGGCCAGCTCCACCCTTGCCCTTCTTGGTTACTTAAAGCAATAAAATGCCTTCTTTACTTAAGCTCTCTTTGTTAAGAAATAAAACTACTTGAGTTTTATTTCTCTCACACCAAGGCAAGAGAATCTGAAATGAGACCAACATCTTCCATTTATTGAGCTTACTATGTGCTGGGAGCTTTCCACTGCCTCACCTTATGTAATCCTGCACACAGCCATGTGGGCCATGATCATCATGCCCATTTTACAGATGAGGAAGCTGAGATGCAGAGGGTTGAGGGACTTATCTAAGGTCAATCAGCTGTTAGTGACCAAGCAGGGATTCAAACCCAGGTTTGGCTAACACCAAAAGCCACGTGTTTAGCCCTTTTACCGCAGTGCTCACTCACAGCCTGAAGCCTCACCAGTTTTCACCCTCTGGGCAGCCGCCTTCAGAACAGACAGCTTCCATGACTTGATCTTTTGTGTCTTGGCTTCTTGTGTTGTGATTGAATTGCAAATAAAATTACCGTCATAAGTAATTTTTCAATAATGAGGTCTTATGATGGTTCTTGGCAGCTTAGCAGGTTAGAGTCAGTCTCCATGTTTGATTTCTCCTCACACTTTCACCAAGCTGAGCAAATGCTTTTTATCAGCATCCTTGGGAGTGTGACATTTCTGATCCTATCAAATCCTAGCCTTAAGAACCGCAACCAATGTTGTTCTCTCCAAAGGCTTAGAGAGATGAAGTGACTTGCCTGGGTCATCCAGCTTGTCAGGGCAGAGCAGAAATTGGAGCCCAACTCTTCATTTATTCCTTTTCCAATAAAGTTTTGAGTCCTTACAGCCCTCAGGGTTTCAAACCCTCTGCCACAAGACATTGGTGTCCAGGCACAGATGACGGTGATATTGATGCTATCACTGGTGGAGGGTGGAGCAGAAAGCCCCACCTTTTTGCATTTAACCAGTGAGAGTTTGAGTTTCCCTCATTAAAACCTCCCATGGGACCTTAGACAAAGCTGTGGGCAGGGAGCTGGGGCAGAGTACCTGCTTTCCCTCCAAAAACAGAGGGTTCTCTCAAAGCCAGTGTAGAATGGAGGGGACACAGGAGAGCTCCGGGTTAGCCTTGGCACTGGCAATGAATCTCTGAGTGACCTTGAATATGTCCATCAAAAACAGCCACTCTTGGGGCTTCCCTGGTGGCGCAGTGGTTGAGAGTCCACCTGCCGATGCAGGGGACACGGATTCGTGCCCCGGTCCGGGAGGATCCCACATGCCGCGGAGCGGCTGGGTCCGTGAGCCATGGCTGCTGAGCCTGCGCGTCCGGAGCCTGTGCTCCACAACGGGAGAGACCACAACAGTGAGAGGCCCACGTACAGAAAAAAAAAAAAAAAAAAAAAAAAAAAAGAAAGCCACTCTTATGGAACAGTTTTGAATGATAGCTAGATACTCATAGCTATCCAGTGAAATCCCACCTGACAGATGGGGAATCTGAGGCACAAGGCCATTAATAACACGTCCGAGGCACCGTGACACAATTAGCAAGTGGCAGAACTGGGATTAGAAGCCAGGCAGTCTGATTCCAGAGTCCATTCTGTTAACCACTTCACTGTACCAGCTTCCTTTTGAATTGTGAGTCAGGGTATTCTCTGCAATCAAACCATTCCAGATTTGGCAGGAGGAGGGCACACTGGATAGTGTGATTCTGAGGTTGAAATCGCCAGTTTTGTATTAAGATAAAACTAGAGTAAATTTATCTAGTCTCCTTTAAAGGCAGCTCACATGGCTTCTTTTATTATTTGAGAAAAAGGAAAAAAGCCCCATTCTCTGCCATTCATGTGGATGAGCATTATCTCAGCAGGGTCTTTCCCCAGTTCTTTACAGTTTTCAAGGTTAACTGCAATGTCTCTGAGCTCAAAGGATCCTCTGGCAAGGCAAAGAGAGTTGTCTCCCATTTTACTGATGAGAAAACTGGGACCAGAGTGGGGAAAAAAGTTTGCCACGTGTGTGTGCATGCGTGCATGTTTGTGTGTGCGTGTGTATGTGCATGTATGCATTTGTTTCTGCGTGAAGATCCATGGATGCTGCCGTAGGCCTGGATCCCAGCTGTGAGAGGAACTCATAGTTGTGATGCTTGGAAGGGAGCGTTCCAGCTCACTGCCCGTGTATGGAGTCACTCAGACTTAGCTAAGTACACAGCAGTCAGGAGCCTGAGCTGCAGCAGCTGAAATCCGTGGGCAGCACAAAAATGTAGGTGTAGCTCCCTCCCCACTCCTTCCTTCTCCCCCACCTCCCACAGGGTGGAACTGCCTGGAACAGGCCTGGCCCAGCCTATGGGTCTGCACACGCAGCATCCAGGAACAACTGCAGGGCAGCTCTGGGGCACATGTGGAAACACGCACCCTGATATCCATGGATGTGTACACACGTGGATTTCTAGAAGGAATACTCAGGAAAGGTCTGGGGCTCTGGGTTCTGGTCTGGCTCAGCCTCTGACTCTCTGGTGACCTCGGAGCCTTGACTCTCCATCTGTATAATGGGCATGATGATGTCTGCCTCCCAGGGTTGTTACAAGTATCCAGAAAAAGATGGCAGGGTCCCAAAACTCTGGATCTGCAGGAGCCCTGGGAGGCAACTAGCCTAATGCTCACATTTCACAGAGCTGCTGAGGCCCAGAGAGGGACACAGAGCAAGTCAAGCACAGATTGGCTAAAACACAGGCCTCTGGACTCCCAGGACTCACACACCAAGAGTGGCCCTGAAAAGAGCAAAGTGCTCTTTAAGGCGAGTTCTTTCTCTTGCATCTGAACATCCACATAGAGGTGATTTTGAGACCAAAATGCTTTGTAAACAGTATTTAGTAACACAAATTCACATGTACTGTGCAGAGGTTGGGGGGGGAAGGGGTGCCCTCTTTCTTTCTGAAATATTAGCTCAGATAGGCATACAAAAGACTTTGTGAATCTGTTTGCTTAGCATATTTGATTAGCTTTCTGCCTACCAGTTCATACTAAGCTCTTACATAGCTGCTGGGCTCTTTATTGACAGTGTATCAATTCAGCTTTCCCTAAAAGATAAACTCCAAAATAGAAGGAGAGGCAAGGCAGTCTGGTTTTAGGGCCACTAGGAGTGTTTGCCCAAGTCCCTGACCCTGCGCTTACCCATCTGTAGACTGCCAGGCTTGCATTCATCTTGGCCCCTGCCTGCCCTGGGCCCTGGGACCCGCCCCAAACTCCGCTTCCTCCCGTGGACTCTCACTTTGCCCTCTTAACTGCAGCTCTCCATACACACGCCTGCCTGTCTGTCAGCTTGGGTGCTCCTCTGGGCAGGAACTGAAACCCCAGTGCCCCTCACAGGACCCAGCCCACAGTCGCTGCTCAGGAAATGGGACAGCTCCCAGGTGAACTTGGAGTTCAGGCATGCAGGTCACAAGAGGAAGGAAGAACCTAAAGACAGTAGGTGAAGCATTGGGAAAGCCAGCATTCCTTTCTCCCTCGACTCCTGCTACCCAAACTGTGTAACATTCCAGACAGTGTGACAGGACTTTCTGGTTGATACAGAGTCTCCTACTAATCATCACATCTGTTTATTCTGCACATACATAGCATGTGCCAGGCACTTCATATATGTTAGTTCTAATCCTAATCAGCTCTAATCCCATTTTCAAGATTGGGACCCGAAGCTCAGAAACCTCCATTTATTTGCCTCAAGGAGAGGAGTTAGAATCTGACCTCAGGTCTGTCTGATTCCCAAGGCCATGCTTATTTTATGACAACATAAGCCCCTTCCTGAACTCTGATACTCCCAGGAGACTTGGGATTAAGGGATTTCCTTCTGCAGGGCTTTTTTCTTATTGTAGAGGTAGGGAGGACAGGCTCTTCCTGGACCCTGCCTCCTTCATCCTCTGACCTCAGTTTTCCTACGGGTACAGTGAGGAAAGGGACCAGATCCACCCAAACTTATTGGTAGTTCTGACAAATCATCCACATTCTTTGCTTGGGCTTTTAGGAGCAAAGACGAGGAGACAGTGGGGCAAGGGGAGGACCCAGTTGTAACTGCTGTTCTCAGAAGGGGACAGGGAAGGACCCAGGCTGCCTGGGATGGTGCTAATTCTTCTCACTGGTCCATAGCCCATGGAAACATGGAATCCAGGAAGGTTTTCACATCTGATGAGCAGTAGAATCACCTGGGGATACTTGTTAAAATGCAGATTCCTGGGTCCAGCTCCTGGAGGACCAGGGTGATAGGTTTGGGGCAGGGACAGGATTGTGCATTTTTTTTTCTGATCATTTCTGTTTCTTTCTTTTTTAAAAATTTTATTGAAGTATAGTTATTTACAATGTTGAATTAATTTTTGCTGTACAGCAAAGTGACTCAGTTATACATATATATATATATATTCTTTTACACATTCCTTTCCATTTTGGTTTATCACAGGATATTGAATATAGTTCCCTGTGCTACACAGTAGGACCTTGTTTATCTATCCTATTTATACTAGTTTGCATCTGCTGATCCCAAACTCCCAATCCTTCCCTCCCCCACCCCCTGCCCCCTTGGCAACCACAAGTCTGTTCTCTATGTCTGTGAGTCTGTTTCATAGATATGTTCCTTTGTGTCGTATTTTAGATTCCACATATAAGTGATATCATATGGCATTTGTCTTTCTCTTTCTGGCTCACTTTGCTTAGTATGATAATCTCTAAGTGCATCCATATAGCTGCAAATGGCATTATTTCATTCTTTTTATGGCTGAGTAATATTCCATTGTATATATATATCACACCTTTATCCATTCATCTGTCGATGGATATTTAGGTTGTTTCCATGTCTTGGCTATTGTAAATAGTGCTGCTATGAACAATAGGGGTGCATGTATCTTTTCCAGTTACAGTTTTGTCCAGATATATGGCCAGGATTGAAATTGCTGGATCATATGGCAACTCTATTTTTAGTTTTTTGAGAAACTTCCATACTGTTTTCCATAATGGCTGCACCAATTTACATTCCCACCAACAGTGGAGGAAAGTTCCCTTTTCGCCACACCCTCTCCAATATTTATTATTTGTAGACTTTTTAATGATGGCCATTCTGACTGGTGTGAGGTGGTACCTCATTATAGTTTTGATTTGCATTTGTCTAATAATTAGCAATGTTGAGCATCTTTTCATGTACCCATTGGCCATCTGTATGTCTTCTTTGGAAAAATGTCTATTTAGGTCTTCTGCCCATCTTTCAATTGGGTTGTTTCTTTTTTTGTTATTGAGTTGTATGAGCTGTTTGTCTATTTTGGAAATTAAGCCCTTGTTGGTTGCGTCATTTGCAAATATTTTCTCCCAGTTCGTAGGTTGTCTTTTTGTTGTTTATGGTTTCTTTTGCTCTACAGAAGCTTGTAAGTTTGATTAGGTCCCATTTGTTTATTTTTGCTTTTCTTTCTATTGCCTTGGAGACTGACCTAAGAAAACATTCATATTAAAAAAAAAGAAAACATTGGTATGATTTATGTCAGAATGTTTTGCCTGTGTTCTCTTCTAGGAGTTTTATGGTGTCATGTCTTATATTTAAGTCTTTAAGCCTTTTTTTTTTTTTTTTTTTTTTTGCGGTACGTGGGCCTCTCACTGTTCTGGCCTCTCCCGTTGTGGAGCACAGGCTCCGGATGCGCAGGCTCAGTGGCCATGGCTCATGGGCCCAGCTGCTCCGTGGCATGTGGGATCTTCCCGGACCGGGGCACGAACCCATGTCCCCTGCATCGGCAGGCAGACTCTCAACCACTGAGCCACGAGGGAAGCCCCTTTAAGCCATTTTGAGTTTATTTTTGTGTATGGTGTGAGGGTGTGTTCTAATAACTTCATTGATTTACATGTGGCTGTCCAACTTATCCAACACTACTTGCTGAAGAGACTGTCTTTTCCCCATTGTATATTCTTGCCTCCTTTGTCGAAGATTAATTGTCCATTATTTTTGGGCTCTTTATTCTGTTCCATTGGTCCATATATCTGTTTTGTGCCAATACCTTCCTGTTTTGATTACTGTAGCTTTGTGGTATTGTCTGAAGTCTGGGAGGGTTATGCCTCCTGCTTTGTTCGTTTTCCACAGGATTGCTTTGACAATTCTGGGTCTTTTATGGTTCCATATAACTTTTAGGATTATTTGTTCTAGTTCTGTGAAAAATGTCATGGGTAATTTGATAGGGGTTGCATTAAATCTATAGATTGTTTTGGGTAGTATGGCCATTTTAACAATATTAATTCTTCCAATCCAAGAGCGTGGGATACAGGATTGTGCATTTCTGACAAGCACTCCAGATGATGTTCATAGCAGCACTATTTTTAATAGGCAGACATTGGCCAACCTAAGTGTCTTTCAGTAGGAGAGTGGATAAATTGTAATGTTTTTGTACAATGGACTACTATGCCTCAGTAAAAATGAAATAAAACATTGCTACACTCAAAAACATGATGACTCTTACAGACATAATGTAGAGTGAAAGAAACTAGGCACAAAAGAATACATATTGTATGATTCCATTTAGAAGGATTTTTAAAACTTAGAAATGAAAAAACTAATCAGGATAATATCTCTCAGGGTTATTGTGTGTGTGTGTGTGTGTGTGTGTGTGTGTGTGTATCTGGCTTTTTTAAAACAGGTATAGTTGATTTACAATATTAGTTTCAGGTGTACAACATAGTGATTCAAATTTTTTATAGACTATACTCCTTTTAAAATAATTATAAAATATTGGCTATATTCCCTGTGCTGTACAATGTATCCTTGTACCTTATTTATTTTATACATAGTAGTTTGTATCTCTTAATCCCCTACCCCTATTTTACCCCTCCCCCTTCCCTCTCCTCATTGGTAAACACTAGTTCTCTATGTCTGTGAGTCTGTTTCTGTTTTGTTATATTCATTCATTTGTTTTATTTTTTAGATCCTACATATAATTGATAACATACATTATTTTTCTTTCTTTGTCTGACTTATTTCACTAAACATAATACTCTCCAGGTCCATCAATGTTGTTGCAAATGGCAAAATTTCATTTTTTTTATGGCTGAGTAGTAATCCATTATATGTACATATATATGTATATGTAGTTCAATAGGAGATTGTTATATATGTGTGTGTGTGTATATATATATTTATTTATTTATTTATTTATTTACACCAAGTATGATTAATTTTGTTTGTATCTAACCTAAAAACAAGATTCTGTGAGCTGATCCTGAAGCAACCAGGTAAATCAGGAATTTTAGAACAGCTCTTCAAGAGAGGATAAAGCCAAATGAAAGAAAACACCTCAATCCTAGATATCTAAATACAAAAGAGAAAATACGAAGAAGCAAAAAGAATTGTATATATTTATATATATATTACATCTTCCTTATCCATTCATCTGTTGATGGGCGCTTAGGTTGCTTCCATGTTGTGGCTATTGTAAATAATGGTGCTGCTGCTACTGCTGCTGCTGCTGTGAACAATGGGGTGCATATATCTTTTCAAATTAGTGTTTTCACTTTCTTTGGATATATACCCAGGAGTAGAATTGCTGGATCATATGGTAGTTCTATTTTTAGTTTTCTGAGGAACTCTGAGGGATATTGACTCGGAGGGGGCAAGAAGAAGTCTTCTGTGGTCTAGGTAATTTTCTTTATGTTAATCCACATGACATAGACATAGATATATATGTTGGTGAAAATTCATCTATGCACTTTACTGAGTGTGTATTTTACGTCAAATTTTTTTTTGGGATAAATTTATTTATTTATTTACTTCTGGCTGCATTGGGTCTTCATTGCTGCATGCGGGCTTTCTCTAGTTGCAGTGAGTGGGGGCTACTTTTCACTGCGGTGCTTGGGCTTCTCATTGCATTGGCTTCTCTTCTTGTGGATCACGGGCTCTAGGCATGCGGGCTTCAGTAGTTATGGCACGTGGGCTCAGTAGTTGTGGCTCACAGGCTCTAGATCACAGGCTCAGTAGTTGTGGTGCATGGGCTTAGTTGCTCCGCGGCATGTGGGATCTTCCTGGACCAGGGATCAAACCCGTGTCCCCTGCATTGGCAGGTGGATTCGTAACCACTATGCCACCCGGGAAGTCCCTACAGCAATTTTTTTTAATGTTAAGAATAAATAGTAGGTAGCGGAAATCTCAGTGAACTCCAAAATGCTGCCATCAAGCAAACTATATTCCCTGACCAGAATGCAAAGCTAGAATTAAGTTATTGAAAGATAGCTCTGGGCTTCCCTGGTGGCGCCGTGGTTGAGAGTGCACCTGCCTATGTGGGGCACACGGGTTCGTGCCCCGGTCCGGGAGGATCCCGCATGCCGCAGAGCGGCTGGGCCCGTGGGCCATGGTCGCTGGGCCTGCGCGTCCGGAGCCTGTGCTCCGCGGCGGGAGAGGCCACGATGGTGAGAGGCCCGTGTACCGCAAAAAAAAAAAAAAAAAAAAAAGAAAGATAGCTCCCCCTTGCAATTCCATACACCTGGAAATAAAAACCCTTGTAAATAAATCTTGGGTTAAAGAGAAATCCAAATGGAAATTACACTATTTAGAACTGTATGATGGGAGCACCATTTCTTAGTTCTTAGTACCTAGTAGGTACTTAACAAATAGTTGTTGAATGATTGGATATCAGATCTGTGAAATGTTGCCAAAGCAGTACTCAGAGGGAAATGTATAACTTTAACGGTCCTCACTATCAAAAGAGAAAACTTTAAAAATAAGGAGTGGAATCACTGAACTTTCAATCCAAAAGGCTAGAAAACAATAAAATAAACCCAGAGAAGTGTAAGGAAGAAACAGATATAGTTAAAATGAGAAATTATTGAAATAGAAACAACCAAATCAAGCAAAAAACCCAATACAAATGATCAACAAAACGAAACGCCAGTTCTTTGAAAAGCTGATAAAATAGCCTGGTCTTAGGAATAATTAAGGGGAAAGAGACACAAACAACATCAAGAACAAAAATAAGGGCAGGGGTTAAAAGAGGAATCTGACTACAGACACAGAGATTTAAAACTATAGAAGAAAAGTAAGTAGTGAGGAAAGTAAGGACAGGCATACACAATGAAGGACAGAGAGCTTCCTGGAGTTGCCTGTCTCGCTAAGATTCAGAGTAATGGAAGAAGCGGGGTGGCAGGTTGGGTGAAATAGGCGGAGGGGATTAAGAGGAAAATTTCCATTTATAAAATAAATGAGTCATGGGAATGTAATGTACAACATAAGGAATTTAGTCAATAACATTTTAATTACTTTGTATGGTGCCAGATGATTACTAGACTTATTGTGGCAATTTGTTTTGCATATAAATGTCCAGCCACTATGTTGTATGTCTGAAACTAATATAATTTTGTATGTCAACTACACTTCAGTTATAAAAAACAAAAAACAAAACACAAGCTTTGGTTTGCATTAGATGAAGTTTCGTTTATCTACCCCCAATACAAAAACAAAAACAGAACAAAGCAATGGCAGAATCAGGCAAAGACCAATGCCCTCAAGGGTTGCAGTGTGTGTCCTTGAAGGGCAGAAGCACAGGTCCCAGATTGGGTGTGCAGAGTCCCCTGGAGACAGCTCAGCCAGTCTAGACCTCCCATCTCTGCCCCAACTTCCCCTACTTGCACTTGTTTCCTCTTTGACCTCAAGAGGGCTGGCACTATGTGGGGAGATCTCTGGGCCCTCCTACTTCTGGCTACTTCACCTCTAGGATGCTTTGTGCAGGGCCCCTCTCTCCAACCACCTCAAGGCATTTCCTCCTGGGGTGGTTGGGCTCAGCATACCTCCAGCCAGGCTCACTCACTGGGAGGTCGGGAGCCACCCCACGCAGGGCCTCCTCCTCCCTCCTGAAAGCTGTCTGGGCCAGGGACCCGGGCCAGGGGAATCTAGGGCAGTGAGGATGTTGGTCCCCTGTTGAGAGATAGCAGCCACATCATCTCCTACAGTGTCACTCTGCTACAGAACCCATTTTACAATCCCTACTCTACACCCTTCTCTACCCACGCCCACCCTGTCTTTTCCTGAGTCCTACCAGTGGTATGTTGGTAAATGTTTAACAAGGCTCTCTTAAAAACATATGTATGCATATATATCTGTACGTAAGTTTGCTATACATTCTCCTGATACAAAGAATGTGTGGCACACAATTTACAAATAATAATATGCAATACTCTTTATTGTAAATTCCATACACCTTTAACTTCAGTTCTGCTATTCCTTGTGAAATCCACTATTGGTTTTCATAATTCTATCAACAACAATAGCATTACAAAATCAAACTACGAACAAATGCTTGGTTATCATAGGATTCAGCCAGGAAGTCACTCATGTCACTGAGTGAAGTTCTTTCATAAATGTTGGCTGATATATTCATTTACACTAATGCGTTAAGACAAAAGTGAAATAATGAAGACATATAATGGAACTTCACTCAGTCATTAATGACAAAGATAACTTTTTTGCTGAATCAGATAATAGTTTTCAAGTATTAGAAGTATTTCCTCATATTTTGGTGCTATTCATAATATTTAAAAAAAACGTAGATATAACAGACTTTTAAATTTAATCTGTATTATTAACATTTTTTCCATCACATTTTAAAGTCCAGAATCCAGCCTGTAGACAAGCAACAAAGCATTAAACCAAGTCCTGATGTGTAGCCTTTGCCCATTTCCATGGTGTAAATACTCCCACCACTGCCAGTTTCAAGCTACTGACATGATGTCACTATCAGCATGGAGTTGGGGAGAGATGCATGGGAGCAGACCATTACATAGTATTCCCACCATACAGATACAGTAGACGTGAAAAACCTCAACCTCAACCTCAACCTCAAAGATCATAGTAAAATAAAGTAAAATAATTAGGAAGTGATGAGTTTGGAGTGTTAACCTTTGTTTCAAATATTATTTATGAAATTGTAAGTTCATATCATTTATTTATTTATTAAAACTGTGGACTTCTCCTATCCTCCCCTTTCCTTTTTTTTAAAAAAAATATTTATTTATTTATTTGGCTGCACCCGATCTTAGTTGAGACATGCAGGATCTTATTAGTTACGGGATGCGGGATCTTTAGTTGCGACATGCGCGATCTCGTTCCCTGACCAGGGGTTGAACCCGGGCCCCCTGCATTGGGAGGGTGGAGTCTTAACCACTGGACCACCAGGGAAGTCCCATTAATTTATTTTTATTAATGGCTATGCCTAAGCACTGACATGCGAGATTCCTGAAAATTTAGCAATCAGCTCTCATGAGCTGGCACACACTGGCTCCAGCATGCCATGTGTTCTCCCTGATTAATCCAGGCAGAGGCCTCTCTCTCTGCCAGGTGCTTTATGAGGGCGGGCGCCAGGTCTGATCTGCCTCTGTCCCTGACGGCCGTGTCACTGAGGAAGCGTGTGCCAAAGCCACGCGTTGAAACAGCCTCTCCACCCCAGCCCCAGATGCCTTCCATGACCTGACCCTCCTGGTGCACGGTCACCACTCCTCCACTCTGCCCCTTCAGGTATCCCTGTGGGCCCCATGGAAGCTGTAGGAACAGGTTCTCAACAGCAGGGCAGCCACTCGGCCTCAGTCTCCCTATCTGTAAAGTGATAAGGAAGGAGGGGATGGAAAGAAGGAAAGCACAGTGATATTCCTTCCAGTCTTTTTTTTCTTAGGCCTGTAGTTGTGGGCTGTTCTATTCGGCTTGGATGTGCTATTTAGTGTCTTGTGGTTTCTCATGTAATATCATAAGCAATTTTCCATATTCCTGTATAGTTTTCAAATTTTTCACTATTAGTGAATGCATAATGTCATATTTTGTTTAATTAAAATTCATTTGAACTTTCCTTCGTTTTTGGTTTTCTGGAACCAGTTTTACCTCATCATCACCAGCATTGAATGTTTTCATTTCAGAAAATATACGCTAATGTAAACATCATAGACTTTATTATTGCTTAATGTGCTTTTGTTTTTGTTTGTTTGTTTGTTTGTTTTCTGTATGTGGGCCTCCCACTGCTGTGGCCTCTCCCATTGTGGAGCACAGGCTCCAGACGCGCAGGCCCAGCGGCCACGGCTCACGGACCCAGCCGCTCCGCAGCATGCGGGATCCTCCCGGACTGGGGCACGAACCCGCGTCCCCTGCATCGGCAGGCGGACCCCAACCACCGCGCCACCAGGGAAACCCTGTGCTTTTGTTTTAATTCCCAGTGCTATTGGACATTTTTCTGTCAACTTTTCTACTAGTTGTCCCTGCACTCTTTTTTTTTGTCTTTTTCATTTTTATTTTTTATACAATTTTTAAAGATTACAGTCCATTTATGGTTATTACAAAATCCTGCACTCTTAAATAGAGAGCACAGATCACAAAGCAACTTGATTCTTAGTGTTTTGAGTCATTACCAGCACCAGGAGCTTTGGAATGTGTAGACTTTCAATCCAGACTATGATTCTGAGTGAATACAGCTGTCATTTATACTCTTTTGGACATTTCTCCTGTCAGGCTGTTAATTATTGCTTTTTGCTAGGGTCAGTAGGCCAACTTCTTGAGTCTTTGTTTGCTTCTACTCTAAAAAACCAGACACAATAATGAAGCTTGTTAGAACTACCTGGAAGAGAACACACTGCACATTGGAGCCCAGTTGCTTCATTGTGAAGAAGGTGCCTGTCACGTGCTACAGCCACCCAGAGGCCTTACAGGCTTATATCGTAACTCTTGGCTGACTTCTGGATGTCTGAGGATGTTGGATCAGCAATCCCCAGAAAGGGGAGTGACTGCATTTGGTTTTGTAAAAATCATGCTGGTAGGACAAATGTGGGTAGCAATATCTATACATGTGCATTGAACTTGACACTTTATGAAGCCCTCTAGATACGTCATAGAGCCTCATGATACCCTTATGGGGTAGATGCGGCTTTAACCACTTTATGAACAAGGATGCTCAGACCTGACAAGATTCTACGTCTTACCCAAGATCCCTCAGCTAGTGTGTGGTGGGGCTGGCCATGGACCTGGGGCTCCGGACCATTGCTCCCCAGCTACATGCAAGGTCTCCGTGACTTGAGCTCCTGTGTGTCTGCTCCTTCACATGTTTGCTCATGTTCAGAATGCAGGATGTGGGGAAATTGCCCTTAAGTACAACAAGGGAGAACCAAGTGGGTGTGCTCACAAGGTCTTTTGTTTGGGATGGTACCTGTTTATCTAACTGACTCTTCCCCGAATCACTAATAATGTCTTTGCAGCCAGGAGACGGGCCAGCTGTATTTGAGACATGGGCGTCTCTTTTTGGAATTCATAAAGTCATGATTAAATCCATTCTGGTGCCTTGTGTTAGACAAATTCAAGAAGAGAGGAGTGACTATGGGGAAAGAGCCACTAATGCCATCATGGTGACACCCATGGGGACTCTGGGATTTCTGAAGGCAGGGTAGTCTGTGAGATTCTGTGGAACATGAAGGATTCCCTATGGGTAGCCCGCCATAGAAAAGATATTAGTCCCAGTGTAGTGAGAACACAGCATAGAAGAAGGTGCCCAGGCTGTGGACAGACCACAGGGACTTCTCCCAGACAGCTCAAGGCTGGAATCTTGCCTGCCACCTGTGTGACCCTGGGCAAGTCACTCAACCTCTCTGCTTTGCCTGCACCCAGGAGACCTGGAAGTGCTGGGAGATTGCCTACTCCTCCCCCTTTTCCTGTAACCATGGGTACAGAGGTGTAAATACTCCAGCTCCCTTGCCCCTAAACAGGATGGCTCTGAGGTGTGACTTTCACCAGAGTTTCCTTGAGGGGTGAGCCAAAAGTATCTTCCGAATGACTTGTTTGATAATGTACCTTTGCTGAGCTCCCTTTCCTTTCTGATCCTACTTCCCTACTTCCTTACCAGTTTGCTTGGGAGCACTTGCTAGTAAATCACTTGCACATGACTCCTCCTACCAAGGTTGCTTCTGGGGAGCCTGATTTAAGAGGCAGCCGTAGAGATGCTGCTGCTTTGGCTGTAAGATGGAACTCAAGCAGGTGCACAGAAACTCCTAGAGGGCTTTTCTGCCACTCACTTAGAAAAGGAATCTGCTAGGGGATTGTGGAGGAGGAGGAACTGGATAAAGGCAGTCAGAAGGTACAAACTTCCAGTTATAGGATAAATAAGTACTAGGGATGTAATGTACAATATGATTAATATAATTAGCACTGCTGTATATTATATATTTAAATTGTTAAGAGAGTAAATCCTAAGAGTTCTCATCGCAAGGAAAATTTTTTTTCTTTTTTCTTTTATTTTGTATCTACATGAATGCTGCATATTCACTAAACTTATTGTGGTAATCATTTCATTACATATGTAAGTCAAATCATTATGCTGTATACCTTAAACTTATGTAGTGCTGTAGGTCAATTATATCTCAATAAAACTGGAAGAAAAAAATACCAAAAAAAAGGGAAACCACTAAAAATTTAACCTTTCAATAAAGCATTAAGCAAACTTTTTTTTAAGCTCTTAAAAAAAAACCCATTTACCTTTGTAGCACTTTAAAGGAGTTTTCATACTCATGGTTTCCTTTGAGCTTCATTACATTGCTGATATAGGAAGAAATTGGTATCTCCTTTTTTCAGATGAGGAAATTGAGGCCCAAATTGATGAAATGATTTTGCCTAAAGTTACCCAGACATATTATACATGGCAGAACCAGGTGTAGCAGCCCAAGTTTTCTATGTCCTAGTTCAGTACCAGTGTGTGCCACAGGGCTTTGTTTTGATGGTGTAGTTGATGAAGTGTTTTCAGTGATTTTTAATAGTGTTTGTTAACATACTTATAAATTCTTATGTAATGTTCTCAGAGCTGGCCCACTCCATTCTTCTTCTTTTTTTTTTTTTTTTTTTTGGGCTGGGCCGCAGGGCTTGTGGGAACTTAGTTCCCCAGCCAGGGATCAGACCTGTGCCCCCTACCTTGGAAGTGCAGAGTCTTAATCACTGGACTGCCAGGGAAGTCCCCTACTCCATTATTCTTAAGAAAAAAAACTTTTACATAAAATTTCCCATTATAAATATAATTTATTCTCACCACATAAAATCTGGGATATACAGAAAAAAAGAGCAATATGAAAAAATTTGCATAATTCCAATAGAGTTTCTTCTAGTTTTCTAGCATTTTCTTCTAGTCCTTTCTTTTTTCTATGCATAATTATTTCTTTGTGTGTTAAATACTTAGAATAATTATTCTTGGTTAATACCCATACTTTGATAATGCGCAGTCATCTTTATTGATATGTAAGTGCCACTTTCTTTTTTTCTAATCTCCATGTTTTTCTTTCACAAGATGAGCTTGGTCTGTCTTGTGCTGGAAAGTAAGGTAGTGCTCAAAAAAAAAAAAAAATGCTGGGGGTAAATCAAAATGACACAGGAATCATCTTGAAGAGGAGCCCACCAGCCAAATCTGGGATAATTTGAACATCAAAATAATTAAGAAAATAAGGAATAATAAACCATTGAAAAAATAGGACTCTATGAATCTGTACTGATAATAAATGGGTGACTACATAGGGAAGAGGCAAGGGCTCTTGCTTACAGTAAAATGCCAACCAATAAGTGTGAAGGGAGTGCTAGGGTTGGAAGATTATCATTTTGCAACCATCATGGTAAAGCGTGGTTGTAATAAGAATCATCATGCTGACAGAGCTCTTCAAGCTGAAATGAAAGGATGCTACTTAGTAACATGAAAAACAAATGAAAGTTTAAGATACACTGGTAGTTCCCAGGAGACCTGTCTGTGTTCATTCTAGACCATCTAATTTGTTATAAGTGAAAACTGATTGATTCTTTTAAATTCTACTGAGTTTGTTTATTTCTGGTGTCTCTAGATATGAGAGAAGGGAAACATAGTGTTGGATGTCTCTAGTTGTTGTAGGGTAAGGTGACCAATCACCTTTCTGCCCATACCTGCTAATGCAAATAACAGTTTCCCACACACACAATGTAAACAGCCTTGTTTCTCCAGATAGTATAGTCTGTTGTTTTATTTTTATTGATAGGTAAAAAGAAAGAAGACATTTCATATTGGATGGTGGTAAACATTTGTTAGAAACCTCCCAACTTGTTTTCCAGTTTCATACAATTTGGAAAGAATGAAGTCCAAGTCAGGGAGACAAATATTTGAGAGTTATGTGTGGGTTTAAAGAATGTTTACCCAGTCCAAGTAAGAATCATTTGCCACTAAAAGGTTCCCGGTGCCCTGTCCCCATCACCATTTCCCCCTGCAGAAGGTCAAGTGGCCTTATGCACAGGCTCATTCCCTGCATTCCTGATCAAGGGGCACACAGGGGTGGGGTCAGGAGCAGCCAGTGGGGATTAGGACCAGAGGCCCATAGTTGTAGGGGCAATTCAGATACCCCATACCCTTCCTTCAAAGGCTGAAAAGCAGAGGCTTGGGACTTGCGTCCATTTTGGATAGAACTTTAGAAAAAGAAACAGGTAGACCAAGGTGTAGCCATCATTAAGACCAGTGACCTCAAATGACACTTATGTAGTATATGATGGTTCATCACATATGTCTCATCAGCCTGCTAAAGAGAAAAGGGACGTTTCTTGAAGGCTGAGTTCCTGCCCCAGCTCAGCTACTGGCTCCTTGGGTAATCTTGGGCAGGCAACTTGTCTTTTCTGGATCCTGACTTCCTCATTTGTAAAATAAGCAATGGAGTAGCTAATGTCTAAGCTGGTCCCTGGCTCCTCCTTTGTAACCCACATGACACCTCTGAGATAGGTAGATTAAAATGACTGAGGCTCACTGAGTGGAAGCGTGTTGGCCAAAGTTGCAGTGTAAGTGGGTTTGAATTCCCTAACTCCTGTGTTCTTTCTATTACATTGAAGACCCCAATGCAGGGTTGCCATTAGAATTTTTGTACTCCAAAAGGCATTGCAGGTGAAGGAACAGTGTGGGTGAAGGCCCAGAATCCTGTCTTTGTAACTCAGGCACATCTGCTTTCCTCTCATGCTCCTTACTTTCTCTTTATGGGTTTTAAGAATTGGCTTATTGATGTTATGTAACCTTTGTTTTCCATCAACACCGAAAGAAGAGCCCACAGACAGACAGAAATAACCCTGGAATGACAAGAATGCGGCCATCTCTTTTAGGCTTGTCAGCAAAAGATGTGCTGGCTGATTGCAAGTGGAGAAGTGTTGAGCTGAGAAGCGCCCCCAACAGGCCACATAAGCAACAGCGACAGTAGTTCACAAGATGGGAACTTTCTATGTAGCCACATACCAGTCTCTGTTGTGAGCTTCACCCACATCATCTCATTTAATCCTCACCGCAGTCCTAGAGGTGGGAAACATCATCATTCCCCCCTATACAGAGGGGAAGATCAAGGCCCTCTGAGGTTAGGGAGCTTGTCCAGAGAGTCTCCATATATGCGTTGGGTCTTCGTTGCTACGCGTGGGCTTTCTCTAGTCGCAGCGAGCGGGGGCTCCTCTTCGTTGTGGTGCACGGGCTTCTCATTGCGGTGGCTTCTCTTGTTGCAGAGCATGGGCTCTAGGAGCGCGGGCTTCAGTAGTTGCAGCACGCAGGCTCAGTAGTTGTGGGGCACGGGCTTAGTTGCTCTGCGGCATGTGGGATCTTCCCGGACCAGGGCTCAAACCCGTGTCCCCTGCATTGGCAGGCAGATTCTTAACCACTGCGCCACCAGGGAAGCCCAGATAAGGTCTGTTTTTGCTACCGCATGACCACATGCTACCTTCCAGATTATTTTGGGAAAATGTGCAAATCTGTAGTTGCGCACATGCACACAGACACAGACACACACACACACAAGATTTAATGGGAGGAAATGGTGGCTGGTGGATGTGAAAAGGAGGAAGATTTCCTTTTCAGTATATATTCTTTACCCTTTCAAAATGTTGACCCATATGCATGCATTACCAGTTGAAATGAATTAATTAAATTTAACAAAAAGTGGCTTTGTATGTTAGTTTCCTGTGGCTGCTGTAACACAGTACCACAAACTTGGTGGCTTAAAACAGCAGACATCTTTTCTCTCACAGTTCTGGAGGCCAGAAGTCTGTAATCAAGGTGTCGCAAGGTCAATCTCTTCTCTGAGGTTCTCAGGAGAATCCATGCCTTGCCTCTTCCAGCTTCTGGTGGTCTCAGGCTTTCCTTAACTTGTGGCCACATCACTCCAGTCTCTGTGGTCGCATTGCTCTTCCTCTTCTCTGTGTGTCTCTCTTATAAGGATACATGTGATTGCATGTAAGGCTGTCTGAATAATCCAGAATAAGTTCCTCCTCTCAAGATCCTTAATTTATTCACGTCTCTTGCTCTACAAGGTAATATTCAGTCTTTTGCTATGCAAGGTAATATTCACAGGTCCAGGGATTAGGATGTGGACATGTCTTTTAAGGGTCAGCTTTCAATACCTAGGAATTAGCAAGTAAATCTTCACCCCTTCCTGTCAGATGTTATTTTCCCCCAGTGTATCCTTCCGGTTAGGACGCTGGTGTCTAAACAGTCTAAGTGGTTGTCAATTTGAAGCTCATCTAGAGTGTTTCTGTGGCCTTTTTGGAGAGCTATATGCCCAAGCTTGGGAGTCAGCCTGGGTGGGTTCTAATTTCAACTCCTCTGTTTGCCACCTGGGAGGCCTTTAGGAAAACCAATAGGCCCATTTAGATTAATATTTCTAAAGTACAATTCTGATGACATTACATCTCTTCCTTCAGGCCTTCAGTGGCTCCCCAGTACCCACCAAATGAACTGCCCACGCCTTGCCTTAGCATTCAAGGCCAGATTCTCTACTTCTATCACTCTTTTGGCCCACTGCATCTTGTGTACCATACACACACATACACACACACACACACACACACACACGTACACACACCAGGCTTGGCTTTGTATTACAAGCCTCTCCACTAGTCTCATCCCCCCACTAGCGAACAGTGGCTCTTTGTGGGCAGGAAACGAGTATCTTATGCACTGTCAGAGCCAGGAACAAGAAATGCCATAGGATAAGTGTTCAATGGCGTTTGTTAAGTTGAATTTATGTAAAAATAATAGAAACTATAATAGAAGGACCCTAAGTGGTTGTGTGTTCAAAATCCTTCATTTTACAGACAGGGGAAGTAAGACCCAGACTGAGAAATTACATCTTCTGGCCCAGTCTTTCAGGAACACTTGAAGGATTAGAATAAAAAATTGAAAGGTTCCATTTGGGGCCCTATATTTGGGAAACTGTATTTATTTGTAATGATGTCAAATGGCAAGGAGCATGCATTTCATGGTGAAGTTTGTCAGTTTTAAAGAAACAAATACAGTTTTGTTCCTTTCTTACTATTCTCTGGCCGTCACCAGCAAATTCCAACCCTAGTCTCGTACATGGCCTGGTTAAAATGCTCTTTAAACTTCACTCTAATTTTTTTCTAACCTTTTCTTACTCAGTTTTGAGCCTGAACTGCCCTCCAGATTCAAAGTTTTGGAGATGTTTTTGAGTGTCCTCCTTTTCCAGGGAAAACACAGGCAGGCAAACGAAAGCTGCCCCACACAACAAATCCTCCTAGCTGTGTAAAACCTCAGAGAGGTATGTCAGTCTTTGCCATCATCTTTGTCATCTGACCACACCTGTGGCCATTATGAGAACCAAAGCCACCTCCCAGCCCTGCGTGCTTTTTATTCTGAATGTGCAGTGTCTGTCAGCCATAGATGAATACCCAGCAACGGAGGGCCCAGAACTGTGGCTCAGACAAGCTGACTGAGGAATTCGAAGGATTTTGTAATAAGCCCATTCATTCTGTCGGATTGAAATACCTTCCAATTCCCCACAGCCAAGGACAGCTGTAGTTTGGTTTGACATTTTATATGGCATTTTATGCCTGCCTGAAAGCAGGGGTGCAGGTCTGCATAGTCTCTGCCAGAGACTGGGACTCCAGAGACCGGGGCTGGGATTCTGGAGCTATTACTTACCTGCTGAAAGGAGTCTTGGCCAAATCACTTAAGCCCCCGCAACTACCTCATCTGTAAAAGGCTCTCACCAGGACTACATTAGAATATGTAATATTAGAATACTTAAAATTATCAGGATTTTAAACTATAAGGTAATGTGCAATTGTTCATATTACAGCCAATGTGGGAGAAAGGGAAAAGCAAAACTTGGTGGTTGAGGGAAGGTTGTTTATCTCAATTTTCTCTATAACGTAAAGTGTGAATTCACCTGTCTCTCCTGACCGTGGTTCTTTGACTTAAGTCTGAGTGAGGGAGGGGATGGTCCTAGGACCTGGGGTTGGAGAAACTTCCAGGGGGACCCAAGAGGACTTAGCTATAGGGAGGGGGCACTGCTGGGGGCCAAGATGCTACTTCACTGACACTCAGGGTCATCTAAGCAGCCCTGCACTTCTCTGCATCCTGTGAGGAACCTCTTCATTACTCTTGGGCTCCACATAATTGAAACCACCAATGTCTCTTGGAAGGCAGAATCTCATCTTAAATTGTTTTCTTTGTTTATACATTCGTCAAATATAGAAATAAATGCTAATGCTCTTGGTAAAATGTTAAGTCAATAAGTAAGAGACAGCACTGCAAAGTGGGATCTCCACTATGTAAAAACTATATATGCATAGGTGAAAATGCTAATAGTGGTTGTATTTGAGAGAATAGATAACGGTCTTTTTTCTGCTTTTCTGTATTTTGTAAAAACTTAAAAGGGCTCATCAATTATTCCTGTAATAACAAAGATTCTATTCAGATATACTTTAATACCCCAAAGGGAAAATCCACTTAAATATTTTCATGAAAATTACATATACAGCTTCAATAAAAATTGATGATGATATAATATGGACAATTTTGAAAATAAGATATTTTATGAATACTAGATAGAGATATCAAGTTCAACCACTCAATAACTACAATACAGATGAAAGTATATTATAATAAATTTCTTACACAATAAAAATATCTGCATGATCAAAAATGCATTCAGTTTCTGAAAATCGTACACTTATAACAAGGAATATTTGATACATTTAGAAGCACAGCACAAATATAAAAGAATTGGGGCAGCCTCTTGGGGTTTGTTGTAATAGAATTTAACCTATATTTAGGCTCAAAAAACACTGTCAGCTTATTCAAAGTCATAGATTGGAATTAATGGAGGAATGTATTAATATTTACACAGATGTAGTAGAAACGTATGTTCTATAGCAGTGCTATGCAAACTTAGGTTCTGTGGAACCGTTATTGGGCAAGAAATCTTGGATGTCACCTGAGGAAAGAGTTCAGTGGTTAGAGACGCTAGGTAAACCCCAGGGTACAGAATTCAATACGCCTCATCATTGCTTGACTTCTTGGAGCCTCAAATATATTGATTTTCACTGTGAATCTCCAAGAGGGGTGTGCAATATGTGGCATTTGCTCAAAGCATTTGACCAGAAAATCTCCCCCCTCCCCCAAAGGACGCTTCACATTGGGATATGCAGTGTCACAGGCATGCAAAGACTTTATCTTTTCAACTTTTATTTTTGAACCCATGAAGCAGAGTTTGTCTCTCTCTATTGTCACAAAAGGGGTGTTTTATGAATTTGAAGCACAGGTACAGATCACAGTAAACCATTTAATGAGTCATGTCACATGGAACCGAAGCCTAGTTTCTACTCATTCCGTCATTCTCTTGCAGAAGCTGGGCTCTGATGAGACACCAGAAGGCCAGAAGGGACTTGTGAACTTCATGACACGTTCCATGCTTTGATGTCCTTTATAAAATAGCTTAGGAATGACATGCAATTCTGAGACTTACCCCTCCCATCCCCCAACACACATACGCACGCCCTTTGCTGGCATGCGAAGCGTGCTTAGAAAGGGGAAGAAAAACTCAAACCACAAAACCCCACATTCCTTTTGAGGGCTGTATGTGTACACACCCTGGACCTTTGACCCTCTTTCCCTGCTGAACAGGGGTTTTTGAGGCTTTAAGTCAGGAGTCCTAGACTGTTAAGATGCTACTTTACCAGGCCCCAGCCTTATGGTTTCAGCGTTTCCCTTCTTGGGGGCTCTGTTTCTTCATCTGTAAAATGGGGCTAATGAGCCCTGGTCCCGTCTAACCTCCTAGGATTGCAGTAAGAATAAAACACCTGGTGGCGCAGTGGTTGAGAGTCTGCCTGCCGATGCAGGGGACGTGGGTTCGTGCCCCGGTCCAGGAAGATCCCATATGCCGCAGAGCGGCTAGGCCCGTGAGCCATGGCCTCTGAGCCTGCGCGTCTGGAGCCTGTGCTCCACAGCGGGAGAGGCCACAACAGTGAGAGGCCCGCGTACTGCAAAAACAACAACAAAAAAACAGAATAAAAATGATATGAAAAGTTGGAAATGTGAGGCTTCATTACACTATTACAAGTGGAAACAGTCAACTTTCTGTTTGTGAGGTGGTGGGTAGAGTGAGAAGAAACAGAGGACAGGCTGGGAAACCTAGTGAATGTTCCCCCAAAGACTCCCAAACTTCTCTCAGCCCCGCTAGTCTCTTCACTACTTATTCAGCCAATCGTTGTCTTCTTGCCAAACACAGGGCTTCCATTCACTCTAAAGACAATGAAAGCAGGGAAAGACAGGACACATGAAATAAAGTGTGTCTAGAATACCATCCATAGCCTTTTTAAAAAAAATTTTATTTAGTTTTGGCTGCATTGGGTCTTCGTTGCTGCGCACGGGCTTTCTCTAGTTGTGGTGAGCGGGGGCTACTCTTCGTTGTGGTGCACGGGCTTCTCATTGTGGTGGCTTCTCTTGTTGCGGAGCACGGGCTCTAGGCGCGTGGGCTTCAGTAGTTGTGACTCTCGGGCTCTAGAGCACAGGCTCAGTAGTTGTGGCGCCTGGGCTCAGTAGTTGTGGCTCGTGGGCTCTAGAGCGCAGGCTCAGAAGTTGTGGCGCATGGGCTTAGTTGTTCCGCAGCAAGTGGGATCTTCCCGGACCAGGGCTCGAACCCATGTCCCCTGCATTGGCAGGCGGATTCTTAACCACTGCGCCACCAGGGAAGTCCCATAGCCTTTTTTTTTTCCCCAATTCTGATAAAATGTTTATACCACTGAAAAATACATTCAGTTGAGCACTTCATTTAAAAGTCATATGCCAAAACGAGAAAAGGCATATGGTTAGAAGTACCTGAAACAGCCATAAAAACTGAAGAAACAAGAAAAGAGTTCAATAACAATTCACCACACCTCTGAATCTGGGGAAAATTGCCATTAATTATAAGGCAGACAGAAATGGATTCAGAAGTCCATCAAAATGGCAGAGAGAGTAGGAAGACCTGGCATTGCATAATGTAGATTCCAAGTGGTTGTTTAAAGTTTCTAATTACAAAAATGAAAAACATAGAAGTACATAGTGTGTGTGTGTGTGTGTGTAAATATATACATATGGCTATTTCTATAATTTTGGAATGGTGAAAGCCTTTCTAAGAATGACTCAAAGACAGAAACCATAAAGAAAAACATTGATTTGATTTATTTTTCTATGTAAAATTAAAAATTTTTATGTATTAAAAAACCATAAACATCTCATACATGGCTAGTGGGATTTTTAAATGATGAAGCGACTTTGGAAAATAGTCTGGCAGTTCCTCAAAATGTTAAACATAGAGCTATCATATGACCCAGAAATTCCACTCCTAGGTATATACCCAAGATAAATGAAAATATATGTCTGCACAAAAACTTGTTACATACAAACTTGTACTTTATAATAGCTATAAAGTAGAAACAACCCACCTGGCTATCAACTGATAAATAAAAACTTGGTCTACCATACCATACAATGGAGTTTATTCCGCCATAAAAAGGAATGAATTACTGACACCTGCTACAACATGGATAAGCCCTGAAAACATGCTGATGTGTACTAAAAGCCACCAAATTGTATACTTGAAAAGAGTGAGTTTTATGGTATGTGATTTTTTTTATCAGTAAAGCTGTTATTTAAAAAACAAACACAATGGCAAAGCTAATGACAAATGAAAAAAATTGTAACATTTCACATAGATGGATATTATCTATAATACACAAGGGGTGCTTATATAAAAATTAGAAAATAAATAGGCCATTAAAAATTGGCAAAAGCTAAGACATGCATTTCACAGGAAAAGCAGCACAAAAGGGGAATAAGCATTTTAATGTTTATGTTGATTTTGAAATTTCGATGTTACTGTGATTTTAGACCTGCTGCTAGATGTTATCATTTAGTATGTTAATAATAAAACTCATATTTTACTATGTCATATTCTGAGAAGGGGTCCTCAAGCTTTATCAGAACGCCAGTGTGTCTATGGCTCAAAAAGAGTTAGGAATCCCTGAATTACAGGAAACAGGTAAAATAAAGTATGGCATGTCTGTATAATGAAATGCTACATAGCCATTAAAGTTGATTTTGTAGGTGGGATGTAGAGCAATTGGAACTCTCATACACTGCAGGAGAGAGTGTAAATTGGTGCAACCATTTTGGAGACTTTTTTTTTCTGCTAATGCTGAATATATGCATATCTATGACCTAGCAGTTGCACTCCTAAGCATACATGCAACAGAAATGTATACATATGTTCACCAAAAGACATCTACTGAATGTTCATAGCATCTATAACTGCCAAAACCTGAAAACAACCCCCATGTCCCTCAACAGCAGGATGGGTAAATAAATTGTGATATATTTATACAAAGGAATACTATATGGCAGTTAAATGTGAATGAAATGTTGCTATATGCAATGACACGAATTAATCTCATTCATATACTGTTGAGTGAAAGTATACAGACATAAGAATAAATACTGTATAATTCTATTATCAGTATATAAATACTGTATAAAGTTCAAAAAGCAGGCAAAACTCATTAGAAATTAGAAGTCAGGATAGTGGCTTCTTTTGCAGGAGAGGAGACAGTGACTAGGAGAAGGTCCAAAAGGTTTTTTGGAACGCTGGTATTGATCTATTGTTTTATATTTGTACTGGATATAAAAGTAGATTCAATTTATGAAAACACTTTGAACTTTACACTTATAGTTTTTGCATATTTTGGTTTTTATGTTCTACTTGAATCAAAGGTTGCTTAAAAATGACACTGTAGAAAAATTTCAATAACATGGAAAGATATTCCTGTCATGTTATATTAAAATATATAGGTTAATACAGGTACAAATTGTGTATAGAGTATGCTACCATTTTTTTTCCTTAAGGATCATCACGCATATATGCTTGTAAACGCATAACATATCTCCAGGAGAATATACAAGTAAATGATACGAGTAATTGCTTCTAGGGAGGGGAGACTGGGAGAGAGATTTATTTTTCACTTTACGACCTTTCGTACCTTTTGAAGTTTTACTTATGTACCTATATTGCCAATTTAATGCATAAATAAATTAATGATAATGCAGATTATGATTTCATTTTTGTGAAAATAAAGGTCTGGCACTACCCATATCAAAATGATAACCGTGTTTACCTCTGGGTGATGGGATTATGGATGATTTTTCTTTATTTTTCACCATATCTGTATTTTCTCAGTCTTCTAATGTGAACATTTTTTTTTCTTTTTTTTTTTTGGCTGTGCCATGTGGCTTGCAGGATCTCAGTTCCCCTACAGTGAAACCCTGGAATCCTAACCACTAGGCTGCCAGAGAACTCCCAACAAGTATTTCTTTTGAGAATGAGAAAGTCATTAAACTTGTTTTTTTGTTTGTTTGTTTTTTCAGCCGTGCCACGCGGCTTGTGGGATCTTAGTTCCCTGACCAGGGGTTGAACCCAGGCCCACGGCAGTGAAAGCACTGAGTCTTAACCACTGGGCCACCAGGGAATTCCCTAAACTTGTTTTTACAGTTTAGTTTTTATCAGTGTTATTGAAATATAATTGCATACAATAAAATGCAGTGATTTTATGTGTACAGTTCAGAGTTTCACAAAGGTGCACCCATCTCATCATCACTCAGTCAAGACAGAGTTTCTACCCCCTAGGAAGTTCCTCCCTGTCCCTTTGCAGTCAACCTTTCCCTCTCCTAAGAAAGCAGCCATTGATCTAATTTCTAGCACCACAGCTTAGTTTTGTCTTCTACAGAAGGTCATAGAAATGGGCTTATACAGTATGTAATCTCTTGTGTCTGACTTCTTTCACCCAACATAGTGATTTGAGATTGATTTATGCTTTGTGTGTATCAATAATTCATGATAATTTTTTTAAATGAAGAGCGATGTCCTAAGCACTTACTTGCTTTCTGATCTGTAGAGTGAGACCCCATCCACGCAGAAAATAATCCTCCACAGCCTCTCCAGGCACGTCTGCCGCTGCGTGCCTGCTGCTGGCTGAGAGATCTTACCGCCTCCACGTCCTGGGAGGAGAGGCAGCAGTCACTCCCCCTCCCCCGCAGCAGCGCCAGTCTCAGGTGAGAGCCACCCTGCTCGTCGCCATTGTTCTGCGAGTGACAGCCTCCGGGGCAAATGGAAAGCCTTCAACCTGAAGGCTGTCAACTGCAGACAAGAATTCCTTTCTTTGTCAGGCTGGGTGGTCTCTGGGGCTTCGGCATCAACCTGCACAAAAGATGATAAGCATCGTGTGTGCTTGCAGAGAAACCTCGCCACCACCCAACGACTCTAACCGCACTCCTTTGTAAGGCCAGGATTAGCCCGTACGAGGCTCCCCATGACTGTGTACAAACCATCAAATCCCAGCCCCAGGAGGGCATCCAGGGGTTGTTTAGTCCATTCACCCCATCGCGACCCTGACCACCTGCATGCTTCATGAAATATATTTGTCCCAGAATCTTAGTCATAGACATCTAGAAGGTCCCTTAGAGATTACGGTTTGACCCTCTCGGGCTTCAAAAAGGGGTCCAGACTTTCCCAAGGTCACACAGCACAAGGACAAGAACCCACGTCCTGGAAGCCTTCCTCTCTGGGGTGCTCCCAAGCTGCTTTTGTTATTAAATGAACCCCCTGCCCAATAGTACAATGTAAAATGTAATTTCTAACTTTCCAATGTAAAAGATGTGTGTGTGTGTGTGTGTGTGTGTATGTATCTATCTCCCGCAGCCTCCACATAGGTAAAGGCTTTCTGGCCCCTGTGGTGAGTACACCAGGCTGGGTTCATTTATGGAGTAGTTTGGTGCCCTCTACTGGTTACCAGTTATGGCAGCAACAACAGCTACCCCTTACTGTGCCTACTGTGCAGGACATTCAACGTGTGCCATTACTGCTAATTTTCAATCCAAAGAACAGGCCTGTAGACTAGGCAGTTTTATCCGTATTTTATAGATGAGGAAGTAGGGGCTCTTAGACATTAGATGTTCTGCCCAAAGTGGCTGAGCCTGGATTCAAACCCAGCCTTGTGGGACCCCAAGTTCCTTCCACGCCTCCATGTCAATACCACTTGTCACAATCCTGATGCTGTGTGTAGGACTTTCCCCTTAAAATGACTTCTACCTACCTCAAAATCTGCCAGGAATTGGGTGTTAATGCCCCTGTTTACACAAGGGGGAGGCCTGGGCTGGGACATCAATGACTTGTCCAGGGTCCAGATCCAGTAAACCCTGTGCTCCTGCTCAATGCCAGGCTACTGCCCAGGAGAGCCACACACAAGGTCCACAAGGGAACTTCTTCCTGGGGCGGCAGCCTTCATTCAGGAGAGGGATTGGGAGACCATGTTCCCACCCAGGGGACCTCCCTCTATTCTAGGCCCCAAGGGACTCAGAGATAAAGAAAACACGTATTCAACTTGTGGGGGACTCCCATCCACTGGATTCAACAGATGGTGTGAAATTGGGCCCCTGGTGTATGTGTGTAAATGAGTGAATGAATAGATGGAGTGGCTGAGAGGTGAAGGTTAGGACTAATGGCAGAGGCTGTGCGGGTTGTGGGGTGGTTGGCCCAGTGTACTGTAAAGGGGTTGATTTCAGTTTAATTTGAAGAGTCCATTCCTATCAGTCACAGCAGTCCACAGACACAGATGGCTGAATTCGTAGGCTTGGGCTCCAATCCCTGGATATGCAAGCAGAGTTAAGAAGACCACAGAAGAGATGTTGTAGAGGGATTTCAAGCCTGTATGATATTTTCTAAACAACGGCATCAAGATTTAGATATTGGAAGATTTCACATAAAAATCCCAAGTTTTAGCTCTTCTTTAACAAAGTAGAAGGCCTGGCTTCACTGGGCCTGCTGCAGTCCTGTCACAGCTGTCCTCTCGGTTCCCTATTGTCACCCCAGCAACAAGGATGACTGGGATGCCGTTTCTTATTGCACATGTGCTGTTGCTTTTCTTATTGCAAAAACAAACCTAAAAACATCTTTTAGTTCTTTCTGAAAAGAGGAAAACAAAAACCAAGTCATTTGTTTTAAGAAAAATAGTGTATGACATATTTATCTGTGGAAGTGAAGAAATTTCTATACGTTGAAAAGGCAAGTGCTCAACTGGCTCCACTGGTTTTCATTGCTAGCTTGGACCCCATGACAACTTGAATTTGCTGCCCTATAGGGTCTTTCGTGTCTTCTCATCCCTGCTGTGTGGACCTCGGGTCAGACTTTCACCGTCTTGCCACTTGGGTCTTCAGCTCCCTAGATGAGGGGCCACTGGAGCTGGCCATGAGTGTAGTCCTGGGTCTTGTGGTCTGAGATAGGAAGAAATCCTGCCCAGTGAGGCTGCTATGAATTTCCAGTTAAGTGAGATGATAAAGGCCTGGTAGGCCACATCGATGCCTCTGCCCAGGGAAGCCCTTTGGAGATGTAGTGCCTTGATCACAACTTTTCTGAATTGGCTTCCCTCCCAACAATTTCTTCCCAGCCCTTCCCTCTCCATCCTGGCCACATGGACAGTGCTCTGATTCCTGGAGTATTGTCCAGAAGTGGGCACCAGCTTCAGATGTGGTCTGAACAGCTCAAATCAGCAGGACAGATGTCTCCCCCAGTTCAGACACCCTGCTCTTATTCTTGTCACCTCAGATCACATCATCTCTTTTCATTGGTCACATCACATGTTGGTCGCCACTGAGTTTGTGAGACACCGAGACCTTCAGATTATTTTTTCAGGAACCCTTCTCAAGAGAGTTCTACCCCTGCCTTAACTGAAAATCATAGACAGTGAATGTTGAACCTGGTCCTGGAGATCGTCTAATGTCACCTCCCACACAGGCGAAAGAGACCACTTCATCAGACACTTGACAAAATTGTTGAACTGAAATGAGGAAGTTCACACTAACACACATAGTACTGTTTTACCCACAGCTCCACTCCTCCAGGAATGGATCTTGATTTTGTAAAACAAACAAACAAAAAACCCCAAACACATTAATCACCCTTTCTAGCTTAATCTCCTTCGTAAGTTTGATTAGTACAATTTCTATATTTTCAGGTAGGTTAGTATCACATATTAGATATTCTGCTTACCAGAGTAACTCATTACCATTGTAGAAGACTTAGAAAATACAAAAAGCATAAGGAAAACAAAAACTCTGGGATATCTACAGTATATAAAGAACACTTACAATTCAACAATAAAAAGGCAAATAATCCAATTTTAAAACAGGTGAAGGGCTTGAATAGACATTTCTCCAAAGAAGATAATGCAAATGGCCAATATGCACATGAAAAGATACTCAACATAATTAATCTTTAAGGAAATGCAAATCAAAACCACGATGAGAAACCACTTCATATCGACTAAGATGTTATAGTAAAAAAGAAGATAATAAATACTGGCAAAGATGTGGAGAAATTGAAACCCTTATACATTGCTTGTAGGAATATGAAATAATGCAGTCACGTTGGAAAAACAGTCTGACGATTCCTCAGACTAGTAAACATAGAATTACCGTATGACTGAGCAGTTCCACTCCTAGGTGTCTACTCAAGAGAAGTGGTAACACATAACCACACAAAAACTTGTTAACGGACATTCATAGTATCATTATTCATAATAGCCGAAAAGTGGAAACAACTCAGTGTCTATCAGCTGATGAATGGATTAAATAAAATGTGGTATATCCATAAAATGGAATGTTATTTGGCAATTAAAAAGTGAAATATTGGTACATGCTGCAACATAGATGAACCTTGAAGACGTTATGCTAGGTGAAAGAAGCCAGACACAAAAGGTCGCATATTGTATGATTCCATTCATATGAAATGTCCAGAACAGTCAAATTTATGGAGACAGAAAACAAATTAGTGGTTGCTTAGGACTGAGAGGGTTTGAGAGGACATGGGGAGTGGCTGCTAATGGGTATGGTGCTTGTTTCTGGGGTGATGAGAATGTTCTAAAATAGATGGTGGTGATAGTTGCATAACTCTGTGAATATACTGAAAATGATTTGATTGCACACTTTAAATGGGTAAATTGTATGGTATGTGACTTAAATCTTAATAAAGCTGTACGACACTGCCTTTTGTGAGTGCTTTGTGGAACCTCTCTGAGATCTGTTCTGCCTGACTCATGGTGGATGCAGTGTCTCTCAGCAGCCTTGGCTGGATAGGTGTCTACCTTGGGCTAGCTCCTCGGATGGTCCCTGGATACAGAGGGATTTTGCCTTAAGAAGCTGAAGTGCATCTTGTATCATCCAGGGGAAATAGGCAGCTGCATGATTATAATACAGGATGCAAGGTTGGAAGATGGGGGTGCTTGGGAGATGGAGGTGGAGGGTAATGGAGTAGCCTCAGAGAAGGGAAGAGGTTACTTCTAGCTGAAACATTGGGAAAAGGCTTCAAGGAGAGGGGAATAGTATTCTTTCAGATAAGACTGTGACAGATGGTGATGGATGTGATCAGGAAGAATCCAGATTAGACTTGAAGCACCTTGAGAGGAGGACCATTAATTCATTGCTGTATTCCTGGTCCTCAGCACAGGACCTGGCTTGGAACACGGTGTCATGGTGTCATAAAGTTGCTGACTGAATGAATATACAAATGAAAGAATGAGTGAGTGAGTGTATGAACAAAAGAATTTCAGGGAGAGAAATAGTTCAGAAGCAAGAGGAATGCAGGACTGGCCTAGAAGATAGACCAGTTTGGCTAAAGCATAAAGTTCAATGAGGATTCACGGAAGGTAAGTCCCCGCAAAAGGTGGCTGAAACCAGATGATGGGGATTAGCTATAGACTTGGGGTCAAATGACTTTTGAGCAAATGGTTAAACCTGTACTTTTTTTTTTCTTTTTTTTTTTTTGCCATGCTACACAGCTTGTGGGATCTTAGTTCCCTGATCAGGGATTGAACCCGGGACTTCGGCAGTGAAAGCGCACAGCGTCCTAACCACTGGACTGCCAGGGAATTCCTTAAAGTTGTACTTTAGAAAGATGCTGTAAGGCCAAGTGGAAGATGGGTCAGAAGGGGTCAGTCTGGAGGCTGGGAGACCAGCTTAGAGGCTGGTCAGGCAAAAGATGATGGAGGCTAAACTAGGCCAGTAGTAGTGGGACCAGAGAAGGGATGGAAGCCAGAGACATTCAGCCAATTTCCAAGTATTATAAAAACTGTAAAAGCAAGTGCATCTGGTGACAGATAGTTCACCTATTCAACAGAACTCCAACTATTAGGGGAAGTACTTGCCAATAAAAAAGTTGGAATAAAAGTTGCAACCACACTCTTTATAAAGGTAATTGAAAGGAAAACAAAAACCCCAATTGGGGATAGTAAGAAAACAGGGAACCACAAAACTATGACCCCATTATGTAGATTGGAGTTCATCCATGTAATGAATGAGCCCTGGACCACATTCACCCTCCCTTGGCCCTATCTAAGACTGGCAATAATAATTCTCACACCAGGCTTCAGACAAAGACAGCCCAGTCTGTTTGAAGCCACTTGGTTAGCATGTAGGGTATTACAAGGATCTGGTTTCTGATCCCAGCTCTGCATTAACTCAGGCAGAACAAGTACTAGTGGAGAAGTAAGAGGAAGACATTCTAATTTCGAGACTTAAGAGTTTAGTGGTTGACAATATTGATACTGGGGCTGGGCTGTGCCTGGTTGAACTCAGCTCTGTCACCTTGACCTTGAACAAGTTATTTAACATCTCTGTGCCTTAGTTATCTCATCTATAAACTGGCACTAGTGAATATACTCATTGAGTAGTTATGAAAATTAGATTAATTAATAAATTTTAAATGCTTAAAAACACCTACTATATTATATACTAAGCACCATGTAAGTGTTTACTATTATTATTATTGTTGCAAAAAACACTGGCCAAAGCTAGACAACAATGGAGCAGGCTGTTCTGAAGTAGAGTGTTCCCTGTCACCACAGGTATATAAGCAGAGCTGAGGTGGTTGTCAGGTTCAGCTTTGGACACTGAGTTTTCGGTGCTGGTGAGACATCCGACTAGGTTTATTCAGTACTATTCATTCTATTTATTTAATTCCACAAACATTTAATGAGCAGCTACTCTGTGCCAGACATTGTGCTGGCGATACTGGGATGAACCAGACGGTCCCAGCTCTCGAGGACCTGATAGTCTAGTTAAGGACGGCAGGTAGGTATCACCTCTGGTGTGGAAGAGCCACAACACCAGCACACAAGAGGTTCATAGGAGCCTGAGGAAGGAGACAGGCAAGTTTCCCGGAAGAAGTAGTAAGAAGCAAGGTCCCTTGGGCCACATTCAGGACCTGGGGAATGCAGAGTCGGGAAGATCTGCCCTTGCTGGTCAGTGGGTGACTGGATTTTGGCTTCCAGTGCTGATAATCATTTTTCCTAGGTCCTGTCCTTAGTTGAATGTTTGGACCCTCCTACTTCTTATTGCTTCTGGAAAGAAAATTTTTGTGAGTCTTTAAGATGTTTTCTAAATCCCTTTGCACACACGTTTTATTGATCAAGGTTCCAATAAGATGTTTTTGCCTTTATCTTTTGGTGCAGGGAGGTTGAAATCTAAGTTTTTCCAGAAGGAGTGTCAATCACAGCCAAAAGAGACTGCATTTCCTGGTTACTAAATCAATACAGCTTAGGTCTACAGGATCGGGCTAATTTCTGTGTTGCTGCATCCTCGTCCCAGACAGCTTCCCCCCTTGGCATGCTCCTTACCACAGATGTTCTCCTATTGTGAATTTATGCCAACGACGTTCAAAGTAACCACATTAAGGGGGTTAATGGAATCGGGAAAAATGAAAGTAAAAAAGAAAGCCACACACATGTACTATTTACTAGATAATAAAGACAAATATGTGCACATCCTGTCATCTCAGGCATGAATAACCCCAGAAATGCTCTCAGAGAGGAGGCCCTGTCAGGAAACACTGCCAAGTTTCTCATTCCCCTTCCTGGCTTCCATTCTTACCTGCCTGCTCTTTTTCAGCCTCCGTTAAGGGCTTTCAGTTCTTCCTGTGCTTTGTTAATTACCCTTCTTTCAGCCAGGATCACAGTTGGTCTGGGAAGTGAGAGGTACAAAGCAGGAAGATAGATGTAGTAGCAGGTTTTTCCCGACACTGTGAATGGGAAGGGGCAAGAACACATCCACTGGTCTATTCTCCTTGCCTGTTTTCCTTTTGTGCCCCCACCAAGATGACTCATGCCCCTGTGCTCCAGGCAAGCCCTGCAGCCTCTGTCACTGTGTGGGACGCACAGATCAGGGCATGTACTCCTCTTTTCTCTAAAGGAGGAATCTCGGTTTACCTTGGTTGAGGCCTCAGCTAACAATTCAGACCCAATTACACGAAACTTGCTAACAAAGGTCAGGAAGCCCAAGGAGAGGGAGTTACCCGTAAAAGGAAATCCAACAGTTTGTCAGGAGTTAACAAAATACCAGGGCTGGTGCAGCATCTGAGCTATGGTCCATGTCCTTCAATATTCAAGTTTGGAATGCTTTTCTGGGGAGGAGTTTCTAGTGGCTAATTGTCAAAATTTACATTGGGGGAGAACTGTTACCTTGTCCTACGGAAATATTGCACAGCCTTAGATGATCCTAGAGCTGTGTAGAGTCTAGAGGGGTCATTTAAGGGTGCTGCCTCTCAAAGTTTGCTGCCCATTAGAATCATGGGGGTGGGGGAGAGGTTGCTTTATAAAATCCTAATGCCCAGATCCCACCTCTGACCAATGATATCAAACTCTGTTTGTGGTTTTTAAACTCCCCAGGTGCTTCCAACCTGCAGCCAAGTTTGGGAACCTGTGGGCCAGACCCTTACTATTGGATCTGTGGTTCGTGGAGCTGCAGCCCCATCAGGGAGCTCTTTAGAGATGCATATTCCCGAGTCCCACCATGGACCTACCGATGAGAATGCTCATTTTAACAAGATCACCATGTAACTTGTATGTGCATTACAATTTGAGAAGCAGTTACTTTTCTTCAAACATTGGGCAGTTGGCAACAATGGGCCCAAATTCTCTCTGCCCACTGGAGCTGTGCAGTAGCTTTTCCCTTTGCGGGGCCCTCACACTCCAGTTTGCCAGAGCCCCACACCTGGATGGATTCATTACCTTCCATTACCTGCCTGGGCCCAGTTAGAATTGGAATTTTTAAAAACCTTATTATAAAATAAAATTTACCATTAGTAACACATAGTACATTCACAATGTTGTGAAGCCGTTACAACAGAACATTTTCATTACCCCAAAAGGAAGTCCCATACTTATTAAGCAGTCACTTCTCATTTCCCTCTCCCCTCAGTCCCTGGCAACCACTAATTTGCTTTTTTGTTACTGTGGGTTTGCTTATTTCAAATGTTTCATATAAAAGAACTGTATAATGTTTTCTTTTCTTTTTTAAAAAATAAATTTATTTATTTTGGGCTGTGTTGGGTCTTCGTTGCTGTGTGCAGGCTTTCCCTAATTGTGGCGAGCAGGGGCTACTCTTCGTTGCGGTGTGCGGGCTTCTCATTGCGGTGGCTTCTCTTGTTGAGGAGCACAGGCTGTAGGTGCGGGGGCTTCAGTAGTTGTGACTCTCGGGCTCTAGAGCACAGGCTCAGTAGTTGTGGCGCACAGGCTTAGTTGCTCTGTGGCATGTGGGATCTTCCAGGACCAGGGATCAAACCTGTGTCCCCTGCATTTGCAGGCAGATTCTTAAGCACTGTGCCACCAGGGAAGTCCCTATGTTTTCAAGGTTCATCCATGTTGTAGCATGTGTCAGTACTTCCTTTTTATGGCTGAATTATATTCCTTTTTGGGATACGCCACATTGTTTATCCATTCATCATTTGATGGACATTTGGGTAGTTCCAGTCTTTTGGTTATTGTGAATAGTGCTGCTATGAATATTTGTATGCAAGTTTTTGTTTGAACACCTGTTTTCAACCTTTGAGGACTTGAATTCTACCTGGGAGTGAAATTGCTGACTTATATGGTAATTCTATATGTTTAACTTTTTGGAGAATAGCCAAACTGTTTGCCACGGGCAGCATTGTTTTACATTCCCACTAGCAATGTATGAGGATTCCAATTTCTCCACATCCTTGCCAACACTTGTTATTTTCTGTTTTTTTTTTCCCTCTTAATTCTAGTCATAGTAATGGGTGTGAAATGGTATCGCACTTCACATTTGATCTGATGCTTTTCATTTGCATTTCACTAATGATGAATTCTTTTCATGTGCTTGTTTGGCCACTTGTATATCTTATTTAGAAAAATATCTATTTAAGTCTTTACCTCATTTAAAAACTGTTATTTGCCTTTTTGTCATTTGAGTTCCCTTTTCAGATACAGGTATCCCTCGCTTTTCAAGTTTGCTTTATCTCAATTTGCTTTTACGAAAGACCTTCATTAGTACCTGTTTTCACTAACAGAAAGAAATGTGAAGAGGATTTCCACTTTCAGGAAAAAAGGGGAAAAGTAAAAATAGTGTTCGAGTTTGTTTTGCATGAGGCAGAATAGAGGCAGCGCGCTTTGAGAGAATGACACCACCAAGCTCCTTCCTGGGGAACTACCCTCAGCATCTTAGCATCCAGCTGCCATAGCTTTGAACTGTGTCTTTGAGCATCTGTGCTTTATCGATTTATTTTGTGCATGTGCATTCGTTAGCAAGATGTGTCCTAAGGTAATTGCTTCTTTGCTTTATGCCATTTTGGCTTAGAAAAGGTTTCTTAGGAATGCTCTACTTTTGGGTAGGGAACATGGAAACCTGTATATGATTTCCAAATATTTTCTCCCATTCTGTGAGTTGTCTTTTCATTTTCTTGATAGTGTCCTTTGATGAACAAAAGTTTTCAATTTTGATGAAGTTAAATTTCTCTAATTTTTTCTTTTCTTGCTCGTGCTTTAGGTGTCATATAGAATTTGAGATTTTATCACCTGGACAAGGTCAATGGATGGGGAGCAAGAAGAATCTGAGGAGAAAGGGAATAGGGATGGCTTGAGGTCTCTGTCTCCAGTTCAACCAGAAGAGCTCAGCATTTCTCTGCTTTATATAAGGTCCTCCAGTTTAAATATACATATATTTGATAGATTAGAACCACTAGTTTGTGCTTCTCAAACTTTTATCATTGAATATTAGTGGGAAACCTCAGTGTGCCAGCTTGCTCTAAAAACTAGTCCCAAATGGTATAGGTAGTAATTAGAACTTAATGTTTTCTGGCTTCAGTTAGGTTTTATTTGTAATAAAGAAAAAGCATACATTTTTAGAAAATCATGCAGTGTTTCTTTTGCTTCATTTGCCACACGTTTGGGAAGTCAGAATTTGGCCCAAATCCAAACCCACTGTCTACCTGGTGGCAGCTCATCCACACTGAAGAAATATTCCAAGGAAAAGACAGCCGAGCTCAAGCATACCAGCCTTGGGAACCTGGTGCTGCATTTGCCTGATGTCACAGCAAGTGAGAGTTCAAACCCAGGTGCTCTCATTTCGAATCTAAGACACTGCCCCCCTAGGCCAGGTGTTGTAAGTAGTCAGACCAATCATCTATTGATCTCTCTTGATTGGCACTACTATTACTACTAGCTGCCATTTTATTTTATTATTTCATTTTACATTTTTTGGCTGTGCTGCTGGCATACGGGATCCTAGTTCTCCAACCAGGTTTGGAACTCGCGCCCCCTGCATTGGAAGCACGGAGTCTTAACCTCTGGACTGCAAGGGAAGTCCTGCCATCATTTTTGAAAGCTTTTTATGTGCCAGGCATTGTGCTGAAAGGCTACATCTAATCTTCCCAACAACCATGGAAGTGGTTCCGTAATTATCATTTTACTACTGAAGAAACTGAACTCAGGTTAAATAACTTGCTGAAGTCACGCAGATGGCAAGTGTCAGAGATAGGATTTAACCCAAGTTTGACTCCAAAGTCCATATTCTGAACCACCAAGCGAAACTATGATTTTAAAGATGACCATCACCGATCTCAGCCACGGCCCTCCCCCTGGGTTACAAGCCGGCCAGTAGTCCCCGCGCCGACGCGTGCGCAGACTCCGCCCGTCGCCCCTCCCTTTCCCACGAGCTTCTCAAATTGCGCAGGCGCTCTCCTTGTCGGAGGCTGAGCCGTGGAACAGGCGCGGAAGCGGTGGCGGCGCCGGCGGGGCCTTGGGCACGCTTCGGGGAGCCAATGCGCGTGCGCGGGGCTAGAGCCACAGTCGTTGGGGGAGCACGGAGATGGCGGCCGCCGGGGGAGCTTCGTCTGAGCCGGCGGTTTCAGAACAGCCGGCGGAGCTGTCTGCCGCGGTGCGGGCGAGCATCGAGCGGAAGCGGCAGCGGGCGCTGATGCTGCGCCAGGCCCGGCTGGCGGCCCGGCCTTACCCGGCGACGACGGCTGCGGCTACCGGAGGTTTGGGCCCGGGCGGCGCCTGCCCTTCTCTTTCCTTGCGGACCAGGGGTAGCGTCTTGGGTGTGGCGTGCACTCCCTTCGCGTTTCCGCCTAGACCCTCCCGCAGTCCCAGGTGCGGGGGGTGGGGGTGGGATCCGCTCAGCGGGCGTTGTCACAGCGGGCTGTCCGAGACCACAGGGCGACTCCTGACTCCCAGCCCTGGCCTTTCCTCCTTGCTCTTGGGCGGTCCTTAGCTTGGGAATGCAGCCGCCCTCGCCGTCGGGAAACGCCAGCCAGTGCCTCAGTTCTCCCTTTCTGCTCTCTTCCTGCAGCTTCCACCGGTCCCAGGGGTGGTTTTTGTGTAAAGCTTTTAGACCTTGTAACACATTTAACTAGTGGTTCTGCACCAGCTTCCCTCAGTCATCTATTTAACACAGGGTGATTGAGTGCATATTCCGTAACCGGCACAGTGCTTGCTCCGTGCTGGGAGCAAACAGACATTAGCTGCTGCCTTCGTGGGGCTAACAGAGTGGCACCTGTTGTGCTTCACGTTTTTCAAATTGGCTGATTTGATTCTCACAGCTAACCTGTGAGAAAATAATTAGGACAGGGTTTGGTATCCGTGTTTTACTGAGGTGGTAACTGAGGATCAGAAAAGGAAAGGGGGTTTGAAGCTCAGGTGCATCCCAGTAAGTGCAAAGCCTAATCAGGACTAGAACTCGGGTCATCTGACCCTGGGTTCGGGGCCTTTCCTTGCTCACGAGCTGCCTCTGCTATACTAGGCATCTCTCTCACCCATAGGAAGAAAGGCTGTTATTCTTGTTTGGATTTCATCTTTCCCTTTTCTTAGGGCAGCCCTTGGCGGCTTATTTGTCTCTTTGCCTATCATGTATGTGTCTATCATGTAATTCTCCAGTGGGGTCAACTAATAATTTTCCTCAGGGAAATACAGTTTGGTTGACATGTGGTTCTTCAGGACCACCTCTATAATGTGAAGCACAAGTGTTCTAAACCTATATCCATACTGTGTGAGCAGTTGAGCACGGTCAGAGCTGTGTCATCCACTACCCTTTTTCATCAGCCAGAAGTAAGAAAGAGTGAAAAGAGCGAGCTGCATGTCTTGATATTCATACTGACACTGAATCTGCAAATTGCAACCAGTTTTAATGGTTCTGGTCTCATCCTTTCTGCTTTATAGTGGTTTTCTTTTATTCCTTTCCCAACTTGAAGCATTCTAGGGTCAGGACAAAAAGTTGTCCATCTGCATTGATTAATTCATATTCATTATTCCATAAAGGTTTCTAGATCTGTACTAAAAGACCGTGGAACACCGGTGCAAAATAGAGCATAAAGTGGTATTAAACTAAACGTCTGATAATGGAAAGCAAGGTAGCATGAATATTTTGTTAGATTTCTTAGGTATTTGCCAAAGAACTGAACTGTGTTGCAACATTGTGTACAACCTGCTGTGCTTCAAGAGTTAGGTAGGTGCTGAGATGTTTAATCTTTTTAGTACTTTTATTTCAATGTACTGTACAGTTTTCATTTTCTGTGTGTGCTATGACATGCCATGAAAAAGACTGAGAAGAACTTGCTTAGAATGTGTTGCTAAGAGTAGTGCTAAGAGCCTGGGGCAAAAACAAGGCATAGCAGTAGAGAGAAATTGGGCTTTGTTTTTGGCATGATTTACCAGTGTTCAGGATCCTGCAGATTATGGTCTTGATTACCCCAGCTTCCCTTTTTTTTTTTTTTTTTTTTTTTTTTTTTTTGCCGTATGCGGGCCTCTCACTGCTGTGGCCTCCCCGGCCGCGGAGCACAGGCTCCGGACGCGCAGGCTCAGCAGCCATGGCTCACGGGCCCAGCCGCTCCGCGGCACGTGGGATCCTCCCGGACCGGGGCACGAACCCCGTGTCCCCTGCATCGGCAGGCGGACTCTCAACCACCGCACCACCAGGGAAGCCCTCCCTTCTTAATTCTTACTGCACTCATGAATGATCATTCTAATCATTCGCTATACTATTCATGAAATGAGAATCATATTCTGATACATTCATTGATTTCTATCCAGTCAGTAAATATTCGTGGAATGCTTAACTATTTTTCAGAATTACGGAGGTAAAAGCACTCAGTCTAATCAAGGGATGTAGAGAGATGGACAGACAGTGTAGTAGCATATGAGAATTGCTGTTAACAGTAGAAACAGGCTTATACTCTAATTCCTTTATTTAATAAATTGAGGCCAGAGAAGGAGAGTTTAGACTTAAGCAAGATAATACCTACTAAATTTGTCTTAAAAAATTAGTTATAACATTCATACATTAATGTAAAACGCGCTCATCTGAATTTTACCTATGTGAATACTCGTGTCAATACCACAGCAATCAATATACTGTACAGACACTTCCAGAACCTTAGAAGTTTCCCTAATGGCACTTCTTAGTCAACCATTCACCCTCAGAAGTAACTATCATTCTGACCATTTGATTAGTACTGTCTGTTTTTTTTTTTTTTTTGCGGTACGCGGGCCTCTCACTGTTGTGGCCTCTCCCGTTGCGGAGCACAGGCTCCGGACGCGCAGGCTCAGAGGCCATGGTTCACGGGCCCAGCCGCTCCGCGCGGCATGTGGGATCTTCCCGGACCAGGGCACGAACCCGTGTCCCCTGAATCGGCAGGCGGACTCTCAACTGCTGCGCCACCAGGGAAGCCCATCAGTATGGTTTTAATTTGTATTTTCCTAATTACTTATGATGATGAGACCTTTTTCATGTGGTTACTAGCTATTTGCATATCTTCATTTGTGAAGTTTCTCTTCAGGTCTATTTCCCTTTTTTTAAGTTGGGCTATTTGTCTCTTACTGGTTTATAGGATTTCATTACATATTCTGGATGAGTCTTTTGTCAGATATACATATTGCAAATAGCTTCTCCCGATTTGTATCTTGTCTTTTTACTCTCATAATGGTGTCTTTTGATGAATAGAGGTTCTTAGTTTTAATCAAGTTCAATTAGCAGTTTTTCTCTTATGGTTAATACGTTTGTGTCATGTTGAAGAAGTTTTTGGCTACCTCAAGTTCATGGAATTATTCTCCAATGCCCTCTTCTAGAAGCTTTATTGTTTTACCTTTTACCCTTTACATTCAAGACTATGATCCATTTAAACATTGTTTTGTGTATATTGTATGAGGTAGAGCCAAAGTTCATTTATTGAAATGACCATCTTTTCCTCACTGTTTTGTAGTACCTTTGTCATAAATCCTAGCATCATTTATTGAAAATATTATCTTTTTCTCACTGAATTGTCTTGGAGCCTTTGCTGTAAGTTAAGTGACCAAATATGTGTAGGTCTATTTCAGGACTCTCTCTTCTACTATCAATACGCTGGTCCCTTTGTTTTAGTACTATACTATCATAATTACTGAAGCTTTGTAGTAAATCTTTAAATCTGGTAGTGTAAATCCTCCAGTTTTGTTCAGGATTACCTTGGCTATTGTGTGTTCTTTGTATTTACATATAAATGTTAGATCAGCTTGTCAGCTCCCATTACTCCTCCCCCTCTGGAGCGTGCCTGCGCGCGTGCACACACACACACACACACACACACACGTGCGTTCCCACCCCCCGCCACTGCTGCGGTTTTGAATGGAATCACATTGAATCTTTAGGTAAATCTGGGGAGAATTGACGTATATTTCTCTTAGTGGTGTTTTCAGTATAGAGGTTTTACACATCTGTTCCTAGGTATTATTTCTTCATTCTAATTGTAGATTCTTTTGGGTATTCTGTATACCTAATCACATCATCTGTGAATACTGTTTTACTTCTTTCCAGCCTTTATGCCTGTCTTGTTTTCTTGCCATAGTACAGTGGCTGGGACCTTCATTATAATGTTGAATAGAAGTGGTAATAGTGGACATCCTTGTCTTGTTTGATATATATTAAATTTTTTAAAGTTCCTGTTTATGCACAAGGGAACATAAGGGCTTACCTAGTTCATTTGTTGACCACTCTTACTTTTTGTAGGGATGGCTAATGTAAAAGCAGCCCCGAAGATAATTGACACAAGAGGAGGCTTCATTCTGGAAGAGGAGGAGGAAGAAGAACATACAATTGGAAAAGTTGTTCATCAACCAGGTAAAGTGTGTTTTCAGAAAATAGATACCTAGGTTGGTCATTTTGAGTAACATGCATAATTCTTTGCAAAGTGATGCTAGAAAATGCCACATTTAGTCTAGTCACTGAGCAGGTTGGCTTTATAAGAGTGATAAAATTTGGCAGTTTTGCTAGTAGATGAAAAATGAAACAAATTTGGCAATGATTCATTCAACATGTGGTTTGTGTACTTAGGGTTGATGCTCTCTGTTTTATAATAGGCAGGCTGATAGAATAAATACTTAAAAGTATCTTGATAGGCTGAAATGAGGGACTTGAATGCAAGAGATAAAATTTAGGTCTTTATGTTTAGAGGAAAAAAAGTGGTGTGTAAAGTACAAGATAGGTCTGGCATAAAAAGAATAATAAAATAACTATTATCTAAGGTTAAAGTTTTGGTAAATCATATATATCTATATCCATCCATCCTCTGGATGAGGGTACTTTCACACTCTTTGAAAAAGATAGTTTCACTTGATCATAAGTTTGAAGCCAGTAGTGGAATATAACAGCTTAAAAAAGCTATTCCAGTTTTGGTTGTAGCATTAGAAGTGTTGTGTATTCATCAAGGTAGGTGGTAATCCTGTTCTCTTCTGTGTGTGTCTAAACTATTGTTTTCAGAAGCTGACACCTGAAGGATTAAAATACTTATTTTTAGTTTGTGTGCCTTTTTTTTTTTTTTAACATCTTTATTGGAGTATAATTGCTTTACAATGGTGTGTTAGTTTCTGCTTTATAACAAAGTGAATCAGCTATATATATGCATATGTCCCCATATCTCCTCCCTCTTGCATCTCCCTCCCACCCTCCCTATCCCACCCCTCTAGGTGGTCACAAAGCACCGAGCTGATCTCCCTGTGCTATGTGGCTGCTTCCCACTGGCTATCTACTTTACATTTGGTAGTGTATATATGTCCATGCCACTCTCTCACTTCGTCCCAGCTTACCCATCTCCCTCCCCGTGTCCTCAAGTCCATTCTCTATGTCTGCGTCTTTATTCCTGTCCTGCCCCTAGGTTCTTCAGAACCATTTTTTTTTTTTTTTTTTTTAGATTCCATATATATGTGTTAGCATATGGTATTTGTTTTTCTCTTTCTGACTTCACTCTGTATCACAGACTCTAGGTCCATATACCTCACTACAGATAACTCAGTTTTGTTTCTTTTTATGACTGAGTAATATTCCACTGTATATATTGGGTGCCATATTTTATGAGCGCTATTGACAAGTGTATATGTCCAAAACAGGGTGGTCAAAATGGAAATATTGCAATTGGCATGTGAGGAACAGTTGTCAAAACTGGATATGTTTAACTTAGAAACACTTCAGCTGCCTGCAAATGCAAGAAGTATTCCTCTATGGAAGACAGATTATACTTACTGTGATTTGCTCTGGAGGGGAGAATTGGAACAGTGGGTAACACTTACAGTGAGGGAGATTCCAACTCAGTACAGTGAACTTGTACTTTGCACTAAATAGGGTGTTGGCACATATATCATGTGAGCCAAACCATGTGGAGTGCTGCCTCTAAATAGCAAAGCATTGGAGGGCTTCAGAGATTGAGAGACCACTTGAGCAGGATGTTTTAGAAAAGCCCTGTATCAGGAGGGAATGCCTTGAATTCAGTGACCTGCAAAGTCCTTATGATTCTATGGATATGAAGATTCACTGTAACTGTTTTTCTATAGATTCCTGAATCCACCACAGGCTTATAAAGCCGTGTTCATTTAACAGGTCATGCAACAAACATTAATTGAGAACCTACTGTAGTGCCTTTCTGCTTGACTGAGGTATGTATGTGGCATGTGTCGTATACTGTTATTGACGGTAGGGCTGCTGCTTGCAGTTAGCACTCTGGTAGCGAATTTGTGCAGGTTAGAAAAGGTGTCTCTTATTCACAAGCTGGCCCCATACAGGGAAGGCAGGGAGAGGCTAAAGAAAGAGAGCACTCCAGATTGGTAGGTGGCAGTTTTAATAAGCAAGGGAACTTTCTTACGAGGCTTGTCTTGGGTGGCTGTGAGTTAAGTAGATCTCCACACCTGCTCGCCAAATCTTAAAGTATATGTAGAAGCTTTCACTGGGTTCAGCTGCATATTCAAGTCCACGTGGTCTCAACAACACCATACTCTCTCAAGGCTGTGTCCTTGAAACAGCTCCCACTGTGGGAACGTGGGGCAGAATGTACATCCCAAGGAGAGAAGGAGAGAGAGTGAGGAGCCTCTGATTGCCCAGGTCCAGCTCACAGGTTAACCGGTGGTCACATCCTTGATTACCTCTTCCACAGTGTCATCTTTGGGAGAGAAATTAGAAAAAGACCCTCTTTCTCTGGGCTGACTTAGCCTGGGCCAGGGCTCATGGCTTAAAAAGTGGTCATGGGCTGCATTTTGACACCTGTTTGCCCCCTTGGGCAGGTGCCTTTGCACAAGGAGCTTACTTTTAAGACTTTATGTGGATGACCTCTATGGGTAGAAGAAAACGGGGAGAGTAATTAATATTTTCTATCACTTTTTTTTTTTTTAGAGTGAGACACTAATTTCTGTACTTGGCAGAATTTCAGACAGTCACAATGATGAAAGGGCTTGAAAAGGAAAGGAAATGGGCTTCACTAGGTTTATAAAAGTTTGGATGTCTCCATACATACTGGAGAGGGGCCCCGTGGATTAGGACACTGCACAGGGAGATCTCAAAAGGGGGGTTAGGGTGGAGCTTCTGCAACTCTTGACTGAGGGAGCAGTAGAACCTCTCCTTTGGTAAAAAGCTAGATGCCTATGGAGAAGAGGCTGGTTGTTTCTCTGCTTTTCTGCTTCCTAGGACTTTTTTTTTTTTTTTTAATGTTTTAAGTTACTTACAATTGGTGCAGCTTAAGAGCTCTTTCTTAGTTATTTCTGGGATATACGTTTTAAAGTAATAACTAGAATTATGACTTATAACATTATACCAGAACATACAAGATTTTTAGAAATTTCATGTAATGTCTGAAACATTTATATTAACATATTTCCATAAATAACCCAAAGAAAGTTTAGTATTAGTTGTTTTTCTGTTTGTTTTTTTATACTGCAAGTCCTTATTAGTCATCAATTTTATACACATCCGTTTATACATGTCAATCCCAATCGCCCAATTCATCACACCACCATCCCCACCCCACTGTGGTTTCCCCCCCTTGGTGTCCATATGTTTGTTCTCTACATCTGTGTCTCAACTTCTGCCCTGCAAACTGGTTCATCTGTACCATTTTTCTAGGTTCCACATACATGCGTTAATATACGATATTTGTTTTTCTCTTTCTGACTGACTTCACTCTGTATGACAGTCTCTAGATCCAGCCACGTCTCAACAAATGACTCAATTTTGTTCCTTTTTATGGCTGAGTAATAGTCCATTGTATATATGTACTGCAAATTCTTTATCCATTCGTCTGTTGATGGGCATTTAGGTTGCTTCCATGACCTGGCTATTGTAAATAGTGCTGCAATGAACATTGGGGTGCATGTGTCTTTTTGAATTATGGTTTTCTTTGGGTATATGCCCAGTAGTGGGATTGCTGGATCATAGGGTAATTCTATTTTTAGTTTTTTAAGAAACCTCCATACTGTTCTCCATAGTGGCTGTATCAATTTACATTCCCACCAACAGTGCAAGAGGGTTCCCTTTTCTCCACACCCTCTCCAGCATTTGTTGTTTGTAGATTTTCTGATGATGCCCATTCTGACTGGTGTGAGGTGATGCCTTATTGTAGTCTTGATTTGCATTTCTCTAATAATTAGTGATGTTGAGCAGCTTTTCATGTGCGTCTTGGCCATCTATATGTCTTCTTTGGAGAAATGTCTATTTAGGTCTTCTGCCCATTTTTGGATTGGGTTGTTTGTTTCTTTAATATTGAGCTGCATGAGCTGTTGATATATTGTGGAGATTAATCCTTTGTCCGTTGATTCATTTGCAAATATTTTCTCCCTTTCTGAGGGTTGTCTTTTGGTCTTGTTTACTGTTTCCTTTGCTGTGCAAAAGCTTTGAAGTTTCATTAGGTCCCATTTGTTTATTTTTGTTTTTATTTCCATTTCTCTCGGTGGGTCAAAAAAGATCTTGCTGTGGTTTATGTCAAAGAGTGTTCATCCTATGTTTTCCTCTAAGAGTTTTATAGTGTCTGGTCTCACATTTAGGTCTCGAATCCATTTTGAGTTTATTTTTGTGTATGGTGTTAGGGAGTGTTATAATTTCATTCTTTTACATGTAGCTGTCCAGTTTTCCCAGCACCACTTATTGAAGAGGCTGTCTTTTCTCCATTGTATACCTTTGCCTCCTTTGTCATAGATTAGTTGACCATAGGTGTGTGGGTTTATCTCTGGGCTTTCTATCCTGTTCCATTGATCTGTGTTTCTGTTTTTGTGCCAGTACCATAAAGTCTTGATTACTGTAGCATTGTAGTATAGTCTGAAGTCAGGGAGTATGATTCCTCCAATTCCGTTTTTTTCCCTCAAGACTGCTTTGGCTATTCGGGGTCTTTTGTGTTTCCATACAAATTGTGAAATTTTTTGTTCTAGTTCTGTGAAAAATGCCAGTGGTAGTTCGATAGGGTTTGCATTGAATCTGTAGATTGCTTTGGGTAGTAGAATCATTTTCACAATGTTGATTCTTCCAATCCAAGAACATGGTATATCTCTCCATCTGTTGGTATCATCTTTAATTTCTTTCATCAGTGTCTTATAGTTTTCTGCATACAGGTCTTTTGTCTCCCTAGGTAGGTTTATTGCTAGGTATTTTATTCTTTTTGTTGCAATGGTAAATGGGAGTGTTTGCATAATTTCTGTTTCAGATTTTTCATCATTAGTGTATAGGAATGCCAGAGATTTCTGTGCATTAATTTTGTATCCTGCAACTTTACCAAATTCATTGATTAGCTTTAGTAGTTTTCTGGTGGCGTTTTTAGGATTCTCTATGTATAGTATCATGTCATCTACAAACAGTGACAGTTTTACTTCTTTTCCAATTTGTATTCCTTTTATTTCTTTTTCTTCTCTGATTGCCGTGGCTAGGACTTCCAAAACTATGTTGAATAATAGTGATGAGAGTGGACATCCTTGTCTCATTCCTGATCTTAGAGGAAATGCTTTCAGTTTTTCACCATTGAGAATGATGTTTGCTGTGGGTTTGTTGTGTATGGCCTTTATTATGTTGAGGTAGGTTCCCTCTATGCTCACTTTCTGGAGAGTTTTTATCATAAATTGGTGTTGAATTTTGTCAAAAGCTTTTTCTGCATCTATTGAGATGATCATATCATTTTTCTTCTTCAGTTTGTTAATATGGTGTATCACATTGATTGATTTGCATATATTGAAGAATCCTTGCATCCCTGGGATAAATCCCACTTGATCGTGGTGCATGATCCTTTTAATGTGTTGTTGGATTCTGTTTGCTAGTATTTTGTTGAGGATTTTTGCATCTGTATTCATCAGTGATAATTGGTCTATAATTTTCTTTTTTTGTAGTATCTTTGTCTGGTTTTGGTATCAGGGTGATGGTGGCCTCATAGAATGAATTTGGGAGTGTTGCTTCCTCTGCAAGTTTTTGGAAGAGTTTGAGAAGGATGGGTGTTAGCTCTTCTCTAAATATTTGATAGAATTCACCTGTGAAGCCATCTGGTCCTGGATTTTGATTTGTTGGAAGATTTTTAATCACGGCTTCAATTTCATTACTTGTGATTGGTCTGTTCATATTTTCTGTTTCTTCCTGGTTCAGTATTGGAAGGTTATATACCTTTCTAAGAATTTGTCCATTTCTTCCAAGTTGTCCATTTTATTGGCATAGAGTTGCTTGTAGTAGTCTCTTAGGATGCTTTGTATTTCTGCAGTGTCTGTTGTAACTTCTCCTTTTTCGTTTCTAATTTTATTGATTTGAGTCTTCTCCCTCTTTTTCTTGATGAGTCTGGCTAATGGTTTATCAATTTTGTTTATCTTCTCAAAGAACCAGCTTTTAGTTTTATTGATCTTTGCTCTTGTTTTCTTTGTTTCTATTTCATTTATTTCTGCTCTGATCTTTATGATTTCTTTCCTTCTGCTAACTTTGGGTTTTGTTTGTTCTTCTTTCTCTAGTTCCTTTAGGTGTAAGGTTAGATTTTTTATTTGAGATATTTCTTGTTTCTTGAGGTAGGCTTGTATAGCTGTAAACTTCCCGCTTAGAACTGCTTTTGCTGCATCCCATAGGTTTTGGGTCATCGTGTTTTCATTGTCATTTGTCTCTAGGTATTTTTTGATTTCCTCTTTGATTTCTTCAGTGATCTCTTGGTTATTTAGTAACGTATTGTTTAGCCTCCACGTGTTTGTGTTTTATATGTTTTTTTTTCCCTGTAATTCATTTCTAATCTCATAGCATTGTGGTCAGAAAAGATGCTTGATATGATTTCAGTTTTCTTAAATTTACTGAGGCTTGAGTTGTGACCCAAGATGTGACCTATCCTGGAGAATGTTCCGTGCACACTCGAGAAGAAAGTGTAATCTGCTGCTTTTGGATGGAGTGTCCTATAAATACCAATTAAATCTGTCTGGTCTATTGTGTCATTTAAAGCTTCTGTTTCCTTATTTATTTTCATTTTGGGTGATCTGTCCATTGGTGTAAGTGAGGTGTTAAAGTCCCCCACTATTATTGTGTTACTGTCTATTTCCTCTTTTATAGCTGTTAGCAGTTGCCTTATGTATTGAGGTGCTCCTATGTTGGGTGCATATATATTTATAATTGTAATATCTTCTTCTTGGATTGATCCCTTGATCACATTATGTAGTGTCCTTCCTTGTCTCTTGTAACATTCTTTATTTTAAAGTCTATTTTATCTGATATGAGTATAGCTACTCCAGCTTTCTTTTGATTTCCATTTGCATGGAATATCTTTTTCCATCCCCTCACTTTCAGTCTGTATGTGTCCCTAGGTCTGAAGTGGGTCTCTTGTAGAAAGCTTATATATGGGTCTTGTTTTTGTATCCATTCAACGAGCCTGTGTCTTTTGGTTGGAGCATTTAATCCATTCACATTTAAGGTAATTATCGATATGTATGTTCCTATGACCATTTTCTTAATCGTTTTGGGTTTGTTTTTGTAGGTCCTTTTCTTCTCTTGTGTTTCCCACTTAGGGAAGTTCCTTTAGCATTTGTTGTAGAGCTGGTTTGGTGGTGCTGAATTCTCTTAGCTTTTGCTTGTCTGTCAAGCTTTTGATTTCTCCATTGAATCTGAATGAGATCCTTGCCGGGTAGAGTAATCTTGGTTGTAGGTTCTTCCCTTCATTTTAAGTATATCCTGCCACTCCCTTCTGGCTTGTAGAGTTTCTGCTGAGAAATCAGCTGTTAACCTTATGGGAGTTCCCTTGTATGTTATTTGTCATTTTTCCCTTGCTGCTTTCAGTAATTTTTCTTTGCCTTTAATTTTTGCCAATTTGATTACTATGTGTCTCGGTGTGTTTCTCCTTGGGTTTATCCTGTATGGGACTTGCTGTGCTTCCTGCACTTGGGTGGCTGTTTCCTTTCCCATGTTAGAGAAGTTTTTGACTATCATCTCTTCAAATATTTTCTCTGGTCCTTTCTCTCTCTCTTCTCCTTCTGGGACCCCTATAATGCGAATGTTGTTGGTGTTTAATGTTGTCCCAGAGGTCTCTTAGGCTGTATTCATTTCTTTTCATTCTTTATTCTGTTCCGTGGCAGTGAATTCCACCATTCTGTCTTCCAGGTCACTTATCCGTTCTTCTCCTTCAGTTATTCTGCTATTGATTCCTTCTAGTGTAGTTTTCATTTCAGTTATTGTATTGTTCATCTCTGTTTGTTTGTTCTTTAATTCTTCTAGGTCTTTGTTAAACATTTCTTGCATCTTCTCCATCTTTTTCTCCATTCTTTTCCCAAGGTCCTGGATCATCTTCACTATCATTATTCTGAATTCTTTTTCTGGAAGGTTGCCTATCTCCACTTCATTTAGTTGTTTTTCTGGGGTTTTATCTTGTTCCTTCATCTGGTACATAGCCCCCTGCCTTTTCATCTTGTCTATTTTTCTGTGAATGTGGTTTTTGTTCCACAGGCTGCAGGATTGTAGTTCTTCTTGCTTCTGCTGTCTGCTCTCTGGTGGATGAGGCTATCTAAGAGGCTTGATGGGATGGACTGGTGGTGGGTAGAGCTGACTGTTGCTCTGGTGGGCAGAGCTCAGTAAAACTTTAATCCACTTGACTGTTGATGGGTGGGGCTGGGTTCCCTCCCTGTTGGTTGTTTGTCCTGAGGCGACCCAACACTGGAGCCTACCTGGGCTCTTTGGTGGGGCTAATGACAGACTCTGGGAGGGCTCACACCAAGGAGTACTTCCCAGAATTTCTGCTGCCCTTGTCTTTGTCCCCACAGTGAGCCACAGCCACCCCCCGCCTCTGCAGGAGACCCTCCAACACTAGCAGGCAGGTCTGGTTCAATCGCCTGTGGGGTCACTGCTCCTTCCGCCTGGGTCCTGATGCACGCTCTACTTTCTGTGTGCCTTCCAAGAGTGGAGTCTCTGTTTCCCCCAGTCCTGTCGAAGTCGTGCAATCATTTCCTACTAGGCTTCAAAGTCTGATTCTCTAGGAATTCCTCCTCCTGTTGCCAGACCCCCAGGTTGGGAAGCCTGAGTGGGGCTCAGAACCTTCACCCCAGTGGGTGGACTTCTGTGCTATAAGTGTTCTCCAGTTGGTGTGTCACCCACACAGCAGTTATGGGATTTGATTTTACTGTGATTGTATCCCTCCTACCATCTCATTGTGGCTTCTCCTTTGTCTCTGGATGTGGGGTATGTTTTTTGGTGAGTTCCAGTGTCTTCCTGTCGATGATTGTCCAGCAGTTAGTTGTGATTCTGGTGTTTTCTCAAGAGGGAGTGAGAGCACGTCCTTTTACTCCACCATCTTGGTTCCTCCTCTGTTTCCTTCCTTCCTTCCTTCCCTTCCTTCCCTTCCTTCCCTTCCTTCCTTCCCTCCCTTCCCTCCCTCCCTTCCCTCCCTTCCCTCCCTCCCTTCCCTCCCTTCCCTCCCTTCCTTCCCTTCCTTCCCTTCCTTCCCTCCCTCCCTCCCTTCCTTCCCTTCCTTCCTTCCCTCCCTTCCTTTCCTTCCTTCCCTTCCTTCTCTTCCCTCCCTTCCCTCCCTTCCTTCCCTTCCTTCCTTCCCTTCCTTCCCTTCCTTCCCTTGGCTGTGTTGGGACTTAGTTGCGGCATGTGGGATCTTTTGTTGCGGTTCACTGGCAGCGCTCAGGCTTCTCTCTGGTTGTGGTTTGGGGGTTTTCTCTCTCTAGTTGTGGTGTGTGGGCTCCAGGGTGCGTGGGCTCTGTAGTTTGCAGCATGCTGGCTCTCTCGTTGCGGCTCGCAAGCTCAGTAGTTGTGGCATGTGGGCCTAATTGCCCCACAGCGTGTGGGATCTTGGTTCCTTGACCAGGGATCAAAGCCGTGTCCCCTGCACTGGAAGGCGGATTCTTTACCACTGGACCACCAGGGAAGTCCCTCTGCTTCCCAGGATTCTTATGACTGGGTACTCTATCCTTTGTTGAGGGCAGTGTCCCTTGGACCTTTTGCAGCACACGCCCACCAAGGATTTCTTTGTTAATTTTAAAGACAGTCTATTTTTGTAGCATAGCTGAGAAAAATCAAAATAATTTATTTGGGCCATTAAGCTTTGCTACCTATAAAACAGAGCCTATTGTATGCTTTTAGAATCTAGAACAGGGTTCTTCAGGATCACCAGGAAGGCTTGATTAAAACACAGTTTGTGGGGCCCCATCCCTAGGGCTTCTTCTGATTTAGTAGGTCTTAGGTAGGGACTGTGAATTTGTTTCTAACAAGTTCCTGGGTGATGCTGATGCTGCTGGCCCGGGGGCCACACTTTGACAACCTCTGGTCTAGAATTAAACCCACTGTGTACTCTAGGACTACAGAGGAATGCAGCCATGTGGAGAGAATAGTGTGTAACAGTGAGGTCAGTCACTGCTCATGCTGTCTTTTTAAAAAATTATTTTAAAAAATTGTGATAAAATATACATAACATAAAATTTACAATTGTAACCTTTTAAAGCGTATGTTTAGTATGTTCAGTGGCATTAAGTACTATACATTCACGTTGTTTTGTAACAGTCACCACCATCCATCTCCAGAGTTTTTTCATCATCCAAAACTGAAACTTTGTCCCATTAAACAGTAACTTCTTGTGCAAACATTTTGATGTATTATCTTTGAGACTGTCTTTGATATGTGAATGAGAATGTAATATGTTTCTTTTATAAGAATGTCGTTAAGAGCATTTCCCCATTTCTTAAATATTCTTTCAGAACTTTTCTTTTTAATGGCTACATAATACTCCATTTGATGGCTGCACCATGATTCATTTGTGTTTTTACTTTTTTACATCTTTATTGGAGTATAATTGCTTTACAATGGTGTGTTAGTTTCTGCTTTATAACAAAGTGAATCAGTTATACATATACATATGTTCCCATATCTCCTCCCCCTTTTTTTTGTTTTTATTATTTATTTATTTATTTTTATTAGTTTCTGCTTTATAACAAAGTGAAACAGTCATACATATACATCTGTTCCCACATCCCTTCCCTCTTGCGTCTCCCTCCCTCCCACCCTCCCTATCCCACCCATCCAGGTGGTCACAAGGCACTGAGCTGATGTCCCTGTGCTATGCGGCTGCTTCACACTAGCTATCTTTTTTTTTTTTTAACATCTTTATTGGAGTATAATTGCTTTACAGTGGTGTGTTAGTTTCTGCTTTATAACAAAGTGAATCAGTTATACATATCTTCCCATATCTCTTCCCTCTTGTGTCTCGCTCCCTCCCACCCTCCCTATCCCACCCTTCTAGGTGGTCACAAAGCACTGAGCTGATCTCCCTGTGCTATGTGGCTGCTTCGCACTAGCTATCTGTTTTACGTTTGGTAGTGTATATATGTCCATGCCACTCTCTCACTTCGTCACAGCTTACCCTTCCCCCTCCCTGTATCCCCAAGTCCATTCTCTAGTAGGTCTGTGTCTTTATTCCTGTCTTACCCCTAGGTTCTTCATGACATTTTTTCTTAAATTCCTTATATATGTGTTAGCATACGGTATTTGTCTTTCTCCTTCTGACTTACTTCACTCTGTATGACAGACTCTAGGTCCATCCACCTCATTACAAATAGCTAAATTTCGTTTCTTTTTATGGCTGAGTAATATTCCATTGTATATATGTGCCACATCTTCTTTATCCATTCATCCGATGATGGACACTTAGGTTGTTTCCATCTCCTGGCTATTGTAAATAGAGCTGCAGTGAACATTTTGGTACATGACTCCTTTTGAATTTGGTACAGGGTATATGCCCAGTAGTGGGATTGCTGGGTCATATGGTAGTTCTATTTGTAGTTTTTTAAGGAACCTCCATACTGTTCTCCATAGTGACTGTATCAATTCCCATTCCCACCAGCAGTGCAAGAGTGTTCCCTTTTCTCCACACCCTCTCCAGCATTTATTGTTTCTGGATTTCTTGATGGCCATTCTGACTGGTGTGAGGCCATACTTCATTGTAGTTTTAATTTGCATTTCTCTAATGATTAAAGATGTTGAACATTCTTTCATGTGTTTGTTGGCAGTCTGTATATCTTCTTTGGAGAAATGTCTGTTTAGGTCTTCTGCCCATTTTTGGATTGGGTTGTTTGTTTCCTTGTTATTGAGCTGCATGAGCTGCTTGTAAATTTTGGGGATTAATCCTTTGTCAGTTGCTTCATTTGCAAATATTTTCTCCCATTCTGAGGGTTGTCTTTTGGTCTTGTTCATGGTTTCCTTTGCTGTGCAAAAGCTTTGAAGTTTCATTAGGTCCCATTTGTTTAGTTTTGTTTTATTTCCATTTCTCTAGGAGGTGGGTCAAAAAGGATCTTGCTGTGATTTATGTCATAGAGTGTTCTGCCTGTGTTTTCCTCTAAGAGTTTGATAGTTTCTGGCCTTACATTTAGGTCTTTAATCCATTTAGAGCTTATTTTTGTATATGGTGTTAGGGAGTGATCTAATCTCATACTTTTACATGTACCTGTCCAGTTTTCCCAGCACCACTTATGGAAGAGGCTGTCCTTTCTCCACTGTACATTCCTGCCTCCTTTATCAAAGATAAGGTGACCATATGTGCGTGGGTTTATCTCTGGGCTTTCTATCCTTTTCCATTGATCTATCTTTCTGTTTTTGTGCCAGTACCACACTGTCTTGATTGCTGTAGCTTTGTAGTATAGTCTGAAGTCAGGGAGCCTGATTCCTCCAGCTCCGTTTTTAGTTCTCAAGATTGCTTTGGCTATTTGGGGTCTTTTGTGTTTCCATATAAACTGTGAAATTTTTTGTTCTAGTTCTGTGAAAAATGCCAGTGGTAGTTTGATAGGGATTGCATTGAATCTGTAGATTGCTTTGGGTAGTAGAGTCATTTTCACAATGTTGATTCTTCCAATCCAAGAACATGGTATATCTCTCCATCTGTTGGTATCATCTTTAATTTCTTTCATCAGTGTCTTATAGTTTTCTGCATACAGGTCTTTTGTCTCCCTAGATAGGTTTATTGCTAGGTATTTTATTCTTTTTGTTGCAATGGTAAATGGGAGTGTTTGCATAATTTCTGTTTCAGATTTTTCATCATTAGTGTATAGGAATGCAAGAGATTTCTGTGCATTAATTTTGTGTCCTGCAGCTTTACCAAATTCATTGATTAGCTCTAGTAGTTTTCTGTAACATCTGTAGGATTCTCTGTGTATAGTATCATGTTATCTGCAAACAGTGACAGCTTTAGTTCTTCTTTTCCGATTTGTATTCCTTTTATTTCCTTTTCTTCTCTGATTGCTGTGGCTAATACTTCCAAAACTGTGTTGAATGAGAGTGGTGAGAGTGGGCAACCCTGTCTCATTCCTGATCTTAGTGGAAATGGTTTCAGTTTTTCACCATTGAGGACGATGTTGGCTGTGGGTTTGTCATATATGGCCTTTATTATGTTGAGGAAAGTTCCCTCTATGCCTACTTTCTGCAGGGTTTTTATCATAAATTGGTGTTGAATTTTGTCGAAAGCTTTGTGTGCGTCTATTGAGATGATCATATGGTTTTTCTCCTTCAATTTGTTAATATGGTGTATCATATTGGTTGATTTGTGTATATTGAAGAATCCTTGCATTCCTGGAATAAACCCCACCTGATCATGGTGCATGATCCTTTTAATGTGCTGTTGGATTCTGTTTGCTAGTATTTTGTTGAGGATTTTTGCATCTATGTTCATCAGTGATATTGGCCTGTAGTTTTCTTTCTTTGTGACATCTTTGGTTTTGGTCTCAGTGTGATGGCGGCCTGGTAGAATGAGTTTGGGAGTGCTCCTCCCTCTGCTATATTTTGGAAGAGTTTGAGAAGGATAGATGTCAGCTCTTCTCTAAATGTTTGATAGAATTCGCCTGTGAAGCCATCTGGTCCTGGGCTTTTGTTTGTTGGAAGATTTTTAATCACAGTTTCAATTTCAGTGCTTGTGATTGGTCTATTCATATTTTCTATTTCTTCCTGATTCAGTCTTGGCAGGTTGTGCATTTCTAAGAATTTGTCCATTTCTTCCAGGTTGTCCATTTTATTGGCATAGAGTTGCTTGTAGTAATCTCTCATGATCTTTTGTATTTCTGCAGTGTCAGTTGTTACTTCTCCTTTTTCATTTCTAATTCTATTGATTTGAGTCTTCTCCCTTTTTTTCTTGATGAGTCTGGCTAATGGTTTATCAATTTTGTTTATCTTCTCAAAGAACCAGCTTTTAGTTTTATTGATCTTTGCTCATGTTTCCTTCATTTCTTTTTCATTTATTTCTGATCTGATCTTTATGATTTCTTTCCTTCTGCTCACTTTGGGGGTTTTTTGTTCTTCTTTCTCTAATTGCTTTAGGTGCAGGGTCAGGTTGTTTACTCGAGATGTTTCCTGTTTCTTAAGGTGGGATTGTATTGCTATAAACTTCCCCCTTAGAACTGCTTTTGCTGCGTCCCATAGGTTTTGGGTTGTCGTGTCTCCATTGTCATTTGTTTCTAGGTATTTTTTTATTTCCTCTTTGATTTCTTCAGTGATCACTTCGTTATTGAGTAGTGTATTGTTTAGCCTCCATGTGTTTGTATTTTTTACAGATCTTTTCCTGTAATTGATGTCTAGTCTCATAGCATTGTGGTCGGAAAAGATACTTGATATAATTTCAATTTTCTTAAATTTACCAAGGCTTGATTTGTGACCCAAAATATGATCTATCCTGGAGAATGTTCCATGAGCACTTGAGAAAAATGTGTATTCTGTTGTTTTTGGATGGAATGTCCTATAAATATCAATTAAGTCCATCTTGTTTAATGTATCATTTAAAGCTTGTGTTTCCTTATTTATTTTCATTTTGGATGATCTGTCCATTGGTGAAAGTGGGGTGTTAATGTCCCCTACTATGAGTGTGTTACTGTCGATTTCCCCTTTTATGGCTGTTAGTATTTGCCTTATGTATTGAGGTGCTCCTATGTTGGGTGCATAAATATTTACAATTGTTATATCTTTTTCTTGGATCGATCCCTTTATCATTATGTAGTGTCCTTCTTTGTCTCTTGTAATAGTCTTTATTTTAAAGTCTATTTTGTCTGATATAAGAATTGCTACTCCAGCTTTCTTTTGATTTCCATTTGCATGGAATATCTTTTTCCATCCCCTTACTTTCAGTCTGTACGTGTCTGTAGGTCTGAAGTGGGTCTCTTGTAGACAGCATATATATGGGTCTTGTTTTTGTATCCATTCAGCCAGTCTGTGTCTTTTGGTGGGAGCATTTAATCCATTTTCATTTAAGGTAGTTATCAATATGCATGTTCCTGTTCCCATTTTCTTAATTGTTTTGAGTTTGTTATTGTAGGTCTTTTCCTTCTCTTGTGTTTCTTGCCTAGAGAAGTTCCTTTAGCATTTGTTGTAAAGCTGGTTTGGTGGTGCTGAACTCTCTCAGCTTTTGCTTGTCTGTAAAGGTTTTAATTTCTCCATCAAATTTGAATGAGATCCTTGCTGGGTAGAGTAATCTTGGTTGCAGGTTTTTCTCCTTCATTACTTTAAATATGTCCTGCCAGTCCCTTCTGGCTTACAGAGTTTCTGCTAAAAGATCAGCTGTTAACCTTATGGGGATTCCCTTGTGTGTTATTTGTTGTTTTTCCCTTGCTGCTTTTAATATGTTTTCTTTGTATTTAATTTTTGACAGTTTGATTAATATGTGTCTTAGCGTGTTTCTCCTTGGATTTATCCTGTATGGGCCTCTCTGTGCTTCCTGGACTTGATTAATTATTTCTTTTCCCATACTAGGGAAGTTTTTAAACTATAATGTCTTCAAATATTTTCTCAGTCCCTTTTTCTCTTCTTCTTCTGGGACCCCTATAATTCGAATGTTGGTGCATTTAATGTTGTCCCAGAGGTCTCTCAGACTGTCCTCAGTTCTTTTCATTCTTTTTTCTTTCTTCTGCTCTGCAGTAGTTATTTCCACTATTTTATCTTCCACGTCACTTATCCGTTCTTCTGCCTCAGTTATTCTGCTATTGATCCCATCTAGAGTACTTTTAATTTCATTTATTGTGTTGTTCATCATTGTTTGTTTCATCTTTAGTTCTTCTAGATCCTTGTTAAATGTTTCTTGCATTTTCTCTGTTCTATTTCCAAGATTTTGGATTATCTTTAGTATCATTATTCTGAATTCTTTTTCAGGTAGACTGCCTATTACCTCTTCATTTGTTAGGTCTGGTGGGTTTTTATCTTGCTCCTTCATCTGCTGTGTGTTTTTCTGTCTTCTCATTTTGCTTATCTTACTGTGTTTGGGGTCTCCTTTTTGCAGGCTGCAGGTTCGTAGTTCCCATTGTTATTGGTGTCTGTCCCCAGTGGCTAAAGTTGGTTAAGTGGGTTGTGTAGGCTTCCTGGTGGAGGGGACTAGTGCCTTTGTTCTGGTGGATGAGGCTGGATCTTGTCTTTCTGGTGGGCAGGTCCACGTCTGGTGGTGTGTCTTGGGGTGTCTGTGGACTTATTATGATTTTAGGCAGCCTCTCTGCTAATGGGTGGTGTTGTGTTTCTGTCTTGCTAGTTGTTTGGCATAGGGTGTCCAGCACTGTAGCTTGCTGGTCGTTGAGTGAAGCTGGGTGTTGGTGTTGAGATGGAGATCTCTGGGAGATTTTCACTGTTTGATATTACGTGGAGCTGGGAGGTCTCTTGTGGACCAGTGTCCTGAAGTTGGCTCTCCCACCTCAGAGGCACAGCACTGACTCCTGGCTGCAGCACCAAGAGCCTTTCATCCACTCGGCTCAGAATAAAAGGGAGAGAAAGAAAGGGAGGGAGGGAAAGAAAGGAAGGAAGGAAGGAAGGAAGAAAGAAGATAAAATACAATAAAATAAAGTAAGATAAAATAAAGTTATTAAAATAAAAATAATTATTAAGAAAAAAAAATTTTTTAAAGAAAAAAAACAAAAACGAAAAACGGACGGATAGAACTCTAGGACAAATGGTGAAAGCAAAGCTATACAGACAAAATCTCACACAGAAGTATACACATACACACTCACCAAAAGAGGAAAAGGGGAAAAAATAATAAATCTTGCTCTCAAAGTCCACCTCCTCAATTTGGGGTGATTCGTTGTCTATTCATGTATTGCACAGATGCAGGGTACATCAAGTTGATTGTGGAGCTTTAATCCGCTGCTTCTGAGGCTGCCGGGCGAGATTTCCCTTTCTCTTCTTTGTTCTCACAGCTCCCGGGGCTCAGCTTTGGATTTGGCCCCGCCTCTGCATGTAGGTCGCCGGGAGGGCATCTGTTCTTCGCTCAGACAGGATGGGGTTAAAGGAGCAGCTGCTTTGGGGGCTCTGGCTCACTCAGGCCGGGGGCAGGGAGGGGTGCAGATGCGGGGCGAGCCTGCGGCGGCAGAGGCCGGTGGGACGTTGTACCAGCCTGAGGTGCGCCGTGCTTTCTTCCTGGGGAAGTTGTCCCTGGATCCTGGGACCCTGGCAGTGGCGGGCTGCACAGGCTCCCCGGAAGGGAGGTGTGGATAGTGACCTGTGCTCGCACACAGGCTTCTTGGTGGCGGCAGCAGCAGCCTTAGCATCTCATGCCCGTCTCTGGGGTCCGTGCTTTCAGCCGCGGCTCGCGCCCGTCTCTGGAGCTCCTTTAAGCAACACTCTTAATCCCCTCTCCTCACACCAGGAAACAAAGAGGGAAGAAAAAGTCTCTTGCATCTTCGGCAGGTCCAGACTTTTCCCTGGACTCCCTCCCGGCTAGCCATGGTGCAGTAACTGCTTCAGGCTGTGTTCAACCCCAGCCCTCTCCCTGCGCTCCAACCGAAGCCAGGAGCCTCAGCTCCCAGCCCCCGCCCGCCCCGGCAGGTGAGCAGACAAGCCTCTCGGGCTGGTGAGTGCCGGTCGGCACCGATCCTCTGTGCCGGAATCTCTCCGCTTTGCCCTCTGCACCCCTGTTGCTGTGCTCTCCTCTGCAACTCAGAAGCTTTCCCCCTCCGCCACCCGCAGTCTCTGCCTGTGAAGGGGCTTCCTAGTGTGTGGAAGCTTTTCCTCCTTCACAGCTCCCTCCCACTGGTGCAGGTCCCGTCCCTATTCTTTTGTCTCTGTTTATTCTTTTTTCTTTTGCCCTACTCAGGTACGTGGGGAGTTTCTTGCCTTTTGGGAGGTCTGAGGTCTTCTGCCAGCATTCAGTAGGTGTTCTGTAGGAGTTGTTCCACATGTAGATGTATTTCTGATGTATCTGTGGGGAGGAAGGTGATCTCCGCGTCTTACTCTTCCGCCATCTTCCCGATTCCCTCCCATGATTCATTTAAATGCAGCTCTTTTGTTTATTTATTTTCTCTATTCTAATAATTATTACTGCAGTGAATATATTTGGAGGTGCACTTTTGTCCAGCTCTCTGGTTCATAGCAGTAGGGTAACTGACCCAAAAGTATGTATATTTCTGGTAAAGTTTACGTACTTAAAAAAAAAGTTAAATTAACATTGATAGAAGGAGTAAACAACCTAAAAGCAAATAAACAAATGGACGTATTTTTCCAAACGAAATAACATGATCATGTTGAAGAGGACAGAAAGAACTAGTCCAAATGATTTATGAGGACAGTATTTGACAGTATATCCTCAATTTGAAGTGGGTGTGGTAAGGGGAAAACAACAAAATTCCTGAACTCATTTTATAGAGTGGTATGAGTGAAGAAATTTTGAAACTAGTTTAGATGTATTATTGGCTCAAGCAGATGAATGTATTTCTTGATGTTGTTGGGAGCCAAGGTTCTCATTGTAGAAGAAAGGACATACAAATATGGAATGGGAGAAGGCAAGAAAGAACCCTGTGGGGATGGATTAAAATTGCCAGTATCAGTGTGAACTCTTGATTTCTAAAACATGTATATGTGTATGCATGTAAAAGTGTACATGTAAACTAAAAAAATGAATTCAGGAAAGTTGCAGGAAACAAAATCAATATATAGAAATCTGTTGCATTTTTGTACACTACTAATGAACTATCAGAAAGAGAAATTAAGAAAACAGTCCCATTTACAGTTGCCCATTTATCAGAAAGAATAAAATACCTAGGAATAAATTTAACCAAGGAGGTGAAATACTTGTACACTGAAAACTATAAGACATGGATGAAAGAAATGGAAGAAGACACAAATAAATAGAAAGACATTCTGTGCTCCTGGGTTGGAAGAACTAATATTCTTAAAATGTCCATAGTACCTAAAGCAATCTATAGAATCAGTGCAGTCCCTATCAAAATTCCAATGGCAATTTCCCACAGAAATAGAACAAACAACCCTAAAATTCATATGGAACCATGAAAAACCCTGAATGGCCAGAGCAATCTTGAGAAAAAAGAACAGATCTGGAGACCTCATGCTTCCTGATTTCAAATTATATTTCAAAGCCATTGTAATGAAAACAGTATGGTGTTGGCATAAAAACAGACACATAGATCAATGGAACAGAAGAGAGAGCCCAGAAATATACCTGCACATATGGTCAGTTAATTTATGACAGAGGAACCAAGAATATACAAGGGGAAAGGACAGTTTTTTCAATAAAAGGTGTTGGGAAAACTGGACAGTCACATGCAAAAGATTGAAACTGGGCCACTGTCTTACATCATACACACAGAGTAATTCAAAATGGACTAAAGATTTAAGTGTAAGACAAACCATAATACTTTTAGAAGAAAACAGATGGGGACTTCCCTGGTGGCACTGTGGTTAAGACTCTGTGTTCCCAATGCAGGGGGCCCAGGTTTGAACCCTGGTCTGAGAACTAGATCCCATATACATGCCACAACTAAGGAGCTTGGAGCCATAACTAAGGAGCCTGCGAGCTGCAACTAAGACCCAACGCAACCAAATAAATAAAAAAACAATAAAAAAAGAAAATAAATGAAAAGCTCCTTGATACTGGTTTTGGCAATGATATTTTTGGATATGACACCAAAAGCAGAGGCAACAAAAGCAAAACTGTTAAACAAGTGGGACTGCATCAAACTAAAAAGCTTCTGCACAGCAAAGCAAACCTTTGAAAAGGCCACCAACTGAATGGGGGAAAATATTTGCAAATCATACATCTGATGAGGGGTTAGTATCCAAAATATATAAAGAACTCCTACAACTCAATAGCAAAAACCCAAACAATCTGATTAAAAAATGGGCAGAAGATCTGAATAGACGTTTTTCCAAAGAAGACGTACAGACGGCCAGTATGTACATGGAAAGATGCTCAACATCACTAATCATCAGGGAAGTGCAAATCAAACCACAGTGAGCTATCACCTCACACCTGTTAGAATGGTGGTTATCAAAGAGACAAAAAATAAGTGTTGGTGAGCATGTGGATAAAAGGAACGCTTGTAAATGTAAATCAGTGCAACTACTATGGAAAACAGTATGCAAGTGCCTCAAAAAATTAGAACTACCATATAATCCAGCAATCCCACTTCTGGGTATTTATCCAAAGAAAATGTAAACAGTAACTTGAAAATATACATGCACCCCCATGTGCATTGCAGCATTATTTACAATAACTAGATATGGAAACAATGTAAGTGTACATCGATGGATGAATGGATAAAGAAAGTGTGCTGTGTGTGTGTGTGTACACACATACAGTGGAATGTTATTCAGCCATAAGAAAGAATGAAATCTTGCCATTTGTGACAACATGGATGGACCTTGAGGACATTATGCTAAGTGAAGTAAGTCAGAGAAAGTTAAATACCATATGATCTCACTTATATGTGGAATCTAAAAACAACCCCCCCACACACAAACTCATAGATACAGAGAACAGATTGATGATTGCCAGAGGGGGGAGGAGGGAAGTAGGTGAAACGTTTGAAGTGGGTCAAAAGGTACAAACTTGCAGTTAGTCATGGGAAAGTAATGTACAGCATGGTAACAGTAATACTGTATTACATATTTGAAAGTTGCTAAGAGACTAGATCTTAAAAATTTTTATGATAAGAAATGTAACCGTATGGTGACGAATGTTAACTAGACTTATTGTGGTGATCATTATGTAATATATACAGTTGTTGACTCATTATGTTGTACACCTGAAACTAATATAATGTTATGTCAGTTAGATCTCAACAAAAATAGTATACAGTACATGTATGAGTATTTGTGTGTGTGTCTGTATATACGTATATTTCCTAGCCCTGTTCACAGAAATGGCCATGAAGCAGAGGTAGCCCAGTAGCAGTGAGCACAGCTGGTGTCCAGATCTTGGATGCTGATACTGTTCTCCACTAAAAGGAACTAGGGCCCTTCAGAGAAATAGCTGATTCCAGGGTTGGGGCAGGATGGTTACAAGATGAGCTTGGGACATTTTGTAATGCCAGAAAATATGTCAGTGTTCCGAAAGTGATAGAAGCATGTTACAGAGGCATAAGTGTCAGCTTGAAGGGGCTTCCACTGGCCAAATTTCAGACAATTTGAATGCTAAAGTAATGAAGGACACCATTGAAATAATAGGAATCCATGAGTCTATATGGATAATAAATGTGTTAGTGAATGAATGAATGAATGGGGGAGGGGAAGGCTCTTGATTACAGTAGACTGGCAATTTCCAAATGGTAAACGTAAAGGGAGTGATGGAGTTGAAAAATCATCCTTATGTATATTTTAAAATTTCCATTATAAGGCATTTTTAAAATTAGGAAAATGTATGCACATTTTATGGCTTTTGATTAATAATACTGTGCAGTACCTTCCTAATTGGTATTTCTGACTGTAATTTCTCTCTATCCAAACACATTCCAGTAACCAGTTTTTTTGAAGATACCACTTTGACTATATTTTCAGTTTTTCCTTTTGTCCATAGCTATGCCCCTATAATATTTTAGAAAGAAGAGTGATTTTTTTGTTGGAGTTTGGAGATTAGTGAGATTGAGGAGTGCTAGAATACTGACTGACCTTCTTGTGTTGGAAGTAGGTAAGGGAAGGCAGTGATAGGAATACGTTGAACAAATCATGAACAAATGGCAACTCCATTTTTCTTCCTGCTGGGACTTGTGGCAGTTCTCAGAGTTGGGGCTTGGCAGTAGCAATCATCCTAAAGACTTAGGAGTAAAACTTTCAGACTTGTTGGAAAAAAAAAATTCTGTAGGATAAAGATCCTTAGCTAGGTATTTGAAATCTTTAAAAAAAAAAAGAATCCGGCCTTACTCTACCTAGAGTAGTTTCTGTGCTGGGTATTGAGGATATATAACTAAACTAAATACAGTCTCTGCCTTCGAGAGATTTCCAATCTAGTGGTTGAGACAGATGAAGAGGAAGCTGTTTACTCTGTTGGTAGGGGGGAGGGAGAGAAAAAGTTTCCCATTTGAAAGTGAATTCTTTGTTGCCTCTGTTTTCTGTGTTATATGTTAGTGCCCATCTCCCTTATCTGTAAGCAGCTCCCCCACCTCCCTTCGGCCTTGAGACTAAATCTTCGTACTCTCAACAGTACTGTGGTAGGCCAAGTAATGGCCCCCAAAGATGTCCACATCCTAACCGTCCCGGAACCTGTGGATTTATTACCTTACAGAGCCAAAGGGACTTTGCAGATATGATTAAGATTAAAGACCTTGAGATGGGGAGATTATTCTGGGTTATCCAGCTGGGCCCAGTGTAATCACAAGGATCCTTAAGAGTAGAAGAGAGGCAGGAGAGAGTCAGGGGTAGGTGTGATTATGGAAGAAGCCATAGTAATGTAAGAAGCTGCAGTTGCTGGCTCCAGGTTACATCCCTGGAGAAAGGGAGTCATGAGTCAAGGAATGCAGGTGGCCTCTAGAAGCTGGAAATGGCTGGTAATAGGTTGTCCCTCAAAACCTCCAGAAAGAAGTGCAACCCTGCCATCACCTTGACTTTAGCCCACTGAGACCTGTGTCAGACATATAAACTACAGATCTGTGAGAAAATAAATGTGTTATTTTAGCCACTAAATTTGTGGTAAGTTGTTATACCAGCAATACAAAAGTACCTTACATGTTGTTTGAGTTCAAAAATACTGAGTGAGTCCATAATTTTTTCCTTTATGTTATTTCCTTTTTCTTTTCTTTTTTCCTTAAAAAATTTTTTTAGATAAATGTAAGATTACTTAATCAAGGTTTTATGTTGTCTTTTACATAAATATGTTTGTATCAGGCATAAAATACATGCTGGTAAGCTAATAAGATAGAGGAAGCTCTATTCTAATCACAAAAAAAGGCAACTTAGAGAATTAATCTTCCTTTCTTTAGGACCTGTAATGGAATTTGATTATGTTATATGTGAAGAATGTGGTAAAGAATTTATGGATTCTTATCTAATGAACCACTTTGATTTGGCAACTTGTGATAACTGCAGGTACTTATTTTTATTTCAGAGCATGTTCTAAATTACTAAAATTTAATGTTTGCTTGTAGGTTTAGGGCAAAACAATAATTAGATCCATTTGGATTTAATATTTTCTTCATAAATATGTTTTTTGTTTTGGGAGTTTCCTAAAATTTCTGGGTTTTCCATTTTGCTAAAGAATTACAGGAAGACTGTGCTTATCAACATTATGCCACATAAATAGGAAGGATGTCCCTGGTTTTGCCACAGATATGTCCTTTTCCTTTCGCTGGGGGGTTGGGGGGGTGTTAACCATCTCTCAGTAGCAGGTTCCTAACCCTTCTCTCCCCCCAGCCCCTAAGGATCCCTTTCTTTCTTTCTTTCTTTGACCAGTGTGTGTTGATACCTTGGTCAGAGGACTGGCACCTTCAATGAGAGGAGGGAAGTATAACGCCTCCAGCTACTCTTCTGGTACTCAGAACACCTCTTTCCATTCATTTTCTACTCTCCTGAATTGGCAGGGAGGAGATTAGATGACGAAAAGTCACATTCTTCTGTCATTCTTTTTCTTCTCCTAGCCTTTATCTCTTTTTGTATCACCACAGAATATTACTCACTCCACTTGGTTCTCCTATCCCTACTGCTTACCTCAGCCAAGTCCTGTGTTGGTGCCTTTCACACCTAAAGATCCCACCTTGGATTCTTACTTAGCCCTCTTATCTGTTCCCTGTCCCCACTTCTTGTACGTACAGTCCCAGATCAACTGCTCACACGCCTGGTGGACCTGCCTTTTCAGAGTCCCTGCTGCAGACATCTAGAGCCATCACCACTGACTTGTTGCTAAGTAGATCCTTAGAAGATAGAATGGGAGATGTTTCTGGTCTCATGATCAGATCTGTGATGGGAAATGTTCTGGTACCTGCTGGAATTATTAACTCTATTCCCATTGATGTAACAGTGTCATTAAGGCACACAGTGGTTAAGGTCCACAGTGTTATCACTCTCCTTAAAGTACAGATAGTGTTCAGGAACTAAATTACCACATATAACCTTACTTCCATGAGAAAATGGAAGCAACCTAATTATCAATTTATACAATGTTATGTGGTAGTCTGGAAATATACTTTTAAAATGTAAACATAATTAGGAATACAGCCCTCCATTCTATTTGTTTTTTCCAACATCTTTGACGATTATAAATTAGTACAATGTAGTTTACCTGTCCCCTCCTTTGGTGTATACTTCCAAATTATTTAGTCTTCTTAAAGCTATTCCCAGTTATAACTCCTCCCCGCTCCCCCCACTCCCTGTCCTATACCTCCTCCTAAGTGTTCACCATTTCAGTAAAGGCCAGCTTCATTCACTGGCTGTTTCTCTATCCCGTGTTTAATTCCAAATCCATTTGGGTCTATATTTAAACCATATCCTGAATCCATCCATTTCTCATCCTCTGTACTATTACTGCCTTAGACTGGGCCCCTCTCAGCTCTTGCCTGGACCACTGCAGTAGTACTTTTGTAACTGGCCTCTTCCCCCACTTTTGCACGGTTAGTCTCTTCTCCATATAGCATTTTACGCAAAACTCTTTAATGGTTTCTAATCCATTTAGAATAAAATTGTCTTCACCATTTCTTACAAGACCCTTGCCTGTCTCTGACTTTTATTTTCCATCACTCCTCACCATCACTTACTTTAAGCATTCTGGTCACACTGGCCCGCTTGTTGTGAACTCCATTTGCAAAGCACACTCCTGTCCTAGAGTCTTTGCACTTTCTCTTCTTTCTGCTATGAATGTTCTTTCTCTAGCTATTCAGAATGTTTTCTGACTTCTAAAGGGCCCTGCTCAAATGTTTCCTCATCAGTGGCATTCTCTTGATTTCCCAATCTCTCTGAAAATTTCTATTCCTTTACCATGCTTTGTATTCCTTTATAGCACTTTTATCAATCATCATGTTTGCTTATTGACTGTCTTCTCCTAACTAGAATGTAAGCTTCCTGAAAACAAGGCTTTGTTTTATGCTTTGCTGTATTCCTAGTACCTTGAACAATACCTAGCATGTAGATGGAGAACAAATGAATGAGAAGAGCTACGTAATTGACTATGTCTCCATTTTTACCTGGGCTTTGAAGAAGCTCAGAGCCAACTGGAAACTCAGCTGTGCTTGGTGCATTTGGACCTTGCATGTTTATATTCCTTATATCCTGCCTGTCCTGACTTTAAGCCTTATATTTTCTTACTCATTGAGTCTTAGTTCTCATTTATATTTGCTGTGTTCATGTAAGTTATTTCAAATACTTTATGGAAAAGAGGGACTTAGTAAAAAGAAATTCTTAACATGTTAAATAACATGGATCTGCTGCTAATATAAATAGCTTCTCAGAATTAGTAAAAGAAAGTATTTTTCTGTTGGAATTCTTATGCTGCTAATTTGACCATGAGAGTTTCAGGAAAAAGTATTTTATATGTTTCTTTTGGCATGTATGCCCCTAGGTTTTGGGACTGTTTGAAAATCTAATTTATTTAAAACAACTACTTTATGTAATGGACTTAATCTGTTTTCAGAGATGCTGATGATAAACACAAGCTTATAACTAAAACAGAAGCAAAACAAGAATACCTTCTGAAAGACTGTGATTTAGAAAAAAGAGAACCAGCTCTTAAATTTATTGTGAAGAAGAATCCTCGTCATGCACAATGGGGTGATATGAAACTCTACTTAAAATTACAGGTCTCTAATAAGTTATATTCAGTCATTTTAAACCCTGGGTCGGGTGAAATTTTAACAATGAACTAGTTATAATTAGTGTTTACTTACAGAAAGTTAAAAAGATCCTTTTCATTTTATTGTTTTACATGAGTCATAGCTACACATAATGACATTTAATAACATGTTTACTTATTTTGCTTTTTGATGTGGCACTTTGAAGCAAATATATTACTATTGGGTGATGTTAGGAGTACAATTTGGAAACAAAAATGCTTGAAATAGGAGTTAGCCCGTGTTTCCCTTGCCTACCTACCCCCCAAATAAAATCATTAAAAAAAATTTGGGAATTTCACAGATGCCCAGAATCTAACTCCAGCTTCCTGTGTCTACCCAAGAATGGTACAAATATCATAATATTCTTTTTTTTGTGCCATTATATAAAAAATATTGGGAGTTATTGCTTTAGAGCACAGTTTGATTGGAATATACTAGAAGATCCTAGTATCTTCTAATAAAGAAACCACATTGTAAAAGCAGACATATACTGAATTTTCACTAAACATAATACACTGTTGATTAAAAGATTCACCATAATTTTATGTACTATTAAAAATGAAAAATGCTGCTAATTAAACTGACCCAGTGCTGCCTTATCACTTGGTGCTTTTATTTTATTGAAATAGTGCCATTAGACTTACTAAATTTTTTTTTTTTTGCTATAAATCATGCTTGTGTGTACATAAAAAGGAAAATACAAGTACCACAGATTTATTAAGGTATTCCTAAACTTCCTTACATTCAGAGTCCAATTCTTCTGAACCACTTCTTGACTCAGAGTTGTTAAAGTACCATTAAGTTACATTAGTGATGCAGCATTTTCAGGGATGTTAAATTGTGGAAAATGTGATGTTTTAGAATCTATGAAATAACAGTATATTACTTTATGTTAAGAAATTTCAGTTTGGCTTTATTGATTGGTATTCTGGTCCCTGTAACATATTGTAAGGGATATCCCGAGCATAATTCTCAGTGTGTATATTATTTCTCTAAATGTAAATAAATATTATAAAGAGTATATATATATTATAAAGAGTATATATATATATATATATATATATATATATATATTCCAAGGTTTTTAAACTAGAATAAAGACTTGTTAGGTCATTCAGCTACCAAAGTTTTTAAAGAAAATTCATATTTTGAAGATCAGAAATTAGTCAAGTGGATGGAAACTGTTATTGATTCAGGAGAAGAGTAGTAGTTGATTGATTTCCTGTGATGGGAGATTTCTGGAGATGACCTCATATAATTGGTCAGCAGATTTTTTTTGGTGATCCTGCCAAAACTCGATCAAACCCACTGACTACATGTAGTTCTCTTGATTCACATGAAAACAAAGCAGAGAAGTGATTGCAGTCAGAGGACAGCTTTTCTATTTACACAGGCACACCTGGTTTTATTGTGCTTTGCAAATACGTAATCTAATTCATCATACATTCACTGAAGGTTTCATAGGTTTATAGATAGAGATATTATTAGAGTTGTTTCTTATCAATATTTAAAAACTTAAATTTCAAATAAATACTCATAAAATTGCACTTAAGTTAGATCACTCTTTGGCACCTATGGATTTAATAATTATAACTATTTTACAACAATGAATCACAACTAATTTATGGATTCTGTATTTCAGATTGTGAAGAGGTCTCTTGAAGTTTGGGGTAGTCGGGAAGCATTAGAAGAAGCGAAGGAAGTTCAACAGAAAAACCGAGAAAAAATGAAACAGAAGAAGTTTGATAAAAAAGTAAAAGGTAAGTGGCTACATTTACATCATGAAGGACTGTGCTCTACTGCTTTGCAAAGAGCCTTTAGCTAAGTTCTTCCACTTTAAAGATACAATGTCACCATTGGATTGGAAATTTTTTTTTTCCCATAAATTGAAGAACAAAAGACTTAAAGTTTGCCCTCAGTAAGTTGGTGTTTGAGACTCTCAGTCCAAACCTCACTGCAATTCTAAAAAAGCATGTAAGCCCTCGTCTTCAAGTGAGTCATGTTTTTGTATAGGAACGGCAGTAGGGTCAGGAATGTACCCCTGGTTAAGGGTTTGGCCTCAATGCAATCTTAAATGTGACCCACACAGTTATCAAAAGTGAAGTTTTCCACCAGCAAACCTCTCTAATTGCTTAAAATGAAAAAATAATCCCTAAGTCTCAGTGATATAATTTAGCAGCTAGAAGGAACCTTCTAATGTCAGATAGTCTAATCACTTTTATATATGAATAAAAGACCTGGAAAGGTAGAGTGACTTGTTACATAGGTGCTAGAGAGTTGGGACTGGAGCCGGGATTTCATGACCGAAAGTCTGCATTGGTACATTCATTCCTCTGTCCATACATCTGTCTATCCACGTGACTATCCATTCTTTTGTCCATCTATCTCTGTATTTATTTGTCCATGCATCCATCCATGTATGCATATGTGCAGAAGTCTGTCTGTCCATCCATCTGTAATCAGTGTATCCAACAATTGCTAAGTGTCAGCTGTGTTCCAGGCTCTGTGCTAACACAAATGCTGGCGTCAACATTTTGTCAGAAGAGAAAGACTGGTAAACTTAGTCATAATCGAGTGTGATAAGTACCGTGACGGTGATGAACATAGGGTGTTATAGGAGCACAAAGGGCACTTGTTGGCTGTATCACAGATTCCCTACAGAGAATAGAATCTTATAAAAGTAGGCATAAATGTTCTTCATACAATAGAGTGCCAGTGTGGTGTCAAGTGTATATAGATAACATGTATTCTCTGTATATACAGGGTTATTATACATATAATAAATTGATCCATTTAAAATGAGTATCGTAGCCATAATAAGTAATTTTGCTTATGTGTTTAGGATTTAGAAGAGGTTTTGGAGGGTGCATGAAGATCAGATGTCTTAAAAACAAAAGAGCAAAAAAAAAAAATTGAATGTAAGCCTACCTTGTTCCTTCTTATTGTGAGGGAATTCTTTCCCCCTTTTCAGTACAAGAGTTATTCATGTGCAGTGCAGAGAAGTTAGAAAACTATAAAGAACTTCTATCCCATAATTATACTACCCAGAGACAATCATCAGTAACAGTTTAATGTCTATTTTTCCTGTTCTTTTCTATGCATAGGCCCTTAAAAATTTTTATAAAAATGGAAGCACAGTTGGACATTTATGAAGTTTATCAAAACTTCTCTGTAAAAAAAAAAAGAAGAAGAAAAAAAACTTCTCTGTGTTTCAGTTTCTTCAACTATAAAAATGATGATAATACCACCCACCTTATAAAAGTTTAGTAAGGAATCAGTGAGACATTACACATAAGTTGCTTAGATGAGAACTAGGGCAGGGTGACATCCCATAGATCATAGTATTACTATGGAATATTATGTACCTATTATAAGAATATGACAGTTCTGCATGTGTTGCTGTACAAGGATACTCTTTAGAGAAAAGTTTTATTTTTTTCCCCTGTAGATATTATATAATGAAGGCAGGTAACAGATCCACTTACATATCCTTGGACTTGGGTGTAAATGTTCAAATATTTGTCAATGATTGCTTTATTCCTTAATTATAGGAAGGGAATAATAGTTGAGCATATTTCAGATTTCTAATTCAGCTTTCTTAATTTTGATTAAAAATGAAATTTTTGATATATAAAATTGATCAACTTAACAGTAAAGAATAAAAATCAAAGTTTAATAAAAAAAATTTATCAAAGACAGACAACCCTGGGCTTCCTTGGTGGCGCAGTGGTTGAGAGTCCGCCTGCCGATGCAGGGGACACGGGTTCGTGCCCCGGTCTGGGAGGATCCCACATGCCGCGGAGCGGCTTGGCCCATGAGCCATGGCCATTGAGCCTGCGTGTCCGGAGCCTGTGCTCCGCAACGGGAGAGGCCACAACAGTGAGAGGCCCACATACCGCAAAAAAAAAAAAAAAAGACAGACAACCCCATGATAAAACATCCTTATACACATCTTTATATAAATTATAGTTACTTAACATATCATTTCCTGAATCAGAGGGTAATAAGGACACTTTTATGCCTTTGTAGAGAGGTTTCCTATAGCAAACTATGCCATGTAAGAGCATTTCATTGAAGATTCGTCCCCCAATTAGCCACTTCTGTACCACAGTCTTCCAGAATACCTGCAAGGGCCAGTTGAGAGGATTTGGAAAGACTTCTTTTGAATTTGGTCCTTTCTTTAATCTCTTCCATGTTTTACCCCGACCCTTCTTCTCTTTCAACATCAAGGAAAGCCTTGAGGGATCAGGTAACAGAAGGCACCTTAAGGGGTGTGAAAGAGGAGGGCACATTGGTAGACTAATCACATACCAGCCTAGAGTTTTTGTTAGCCCCAGCTCCCTGAATCACCTCAGCTCTTCCCTTTCTGCTGCCTCCTCAAACCACTTTCCTGATGGTATTTTGCTGTAGATAATAATATATGGATAAAGGAATTAGAAACTTATACCTTCAAAGTGATGAAATATTTTTAAAAAGAGGGTGTATCTGTAGTTTTATTAGATACTATAATATTTCTGTAGTTTGGTCAAGATGTCATCTAAAGGGGACTAAATTCTATAATTTGACTAACAATAGCATGATGGATGGCATCTGTTTAATTTCTTCATGCTTTTTTTCTATAACAATTCTATTAAGATAGTCATATCTATTTAAATATTAGCATGAATAGAACATTTCTTTTAAGATTTACACAGTTCACATGGGTATTTTTTTTAAAGAAGTATAAACTCAAACATAATTGGCTGTTTTTCTCGCTATGTTAAATTGCTGCTATTATCCACCAGATAAACTACTGTGGATTTTCCTCATCCTTGAAGAGTTTGAATTTGCCCTAAATTTTTTCTTGGACCTCTTAAGACTGGTTTCTTTAATTCAGTTTATTTCTTGTTTGGATGAAGCATGTTTTTTGAGGAAATTTTCCAAGTGGTTACAAGAATGGTTTATTTTCTAAGACCCTGTTACGAATCTAAGAATGTTTTTCTGTTTCTCTTGCATATGAAAACCTGAGTTCTCTCTCAGTTGTATAAACATTACTCCATTGTCTTCTGGTCTTTAATGTGCTGAGGTCAGTGCCATGCCTTCTTTAATTATGGCTTCTTCTTGTTGATTTACTTTAGAGGTTGGTGGATATGTTCCTGTCCTCCTGACTAGGCCACAAAGGGCTGAGAGTGGAGTAGACACTGTAGAAATTAGAAACGAGGAGCTTACTATGCACTTTGCTCAGAAGGCTCAGAACAGAGAGGAATAAAAGCAAGTCTAAAAGTTTTTTTAGTTCAAAAGAAATTGGAACCTGGTTCCTCTTGGTCTTCTGATTTTGATCCACAAAGAAGCTGACACAAAGTTTACTTCTTTATGGAAAGGTAAGAGGTTACATTTACCTGTTTTTAGAATAGGATCTTCTACTTCATCAGTTTGAGAAATAACTGATCTTACTAGAGAAGAAAATTATAGATAGTGTAAGGTGTATATATAAATTTAGACAAGGTGAAAGACAAAGAATTTCCTTGTCGGCAAGTTCAAATTGTTACAGATCTCTTAGATCCAAGAAGGCAGAAGTAGAAAGGATGGCATCACTGTTCTTAGTTTAACTAGATTTTTAAAAAGGCAGTATGTGTTGGCCTGGATATTGGATGGGAACTTTGAATTGGTGCAAATACACAGAACATTTTGGGTTTGCGTGGCTCCTTTCCACAGATAAGGTGGCTGTAAGGCTTTTCTTTAAAGTTATACTCAGCTTTCTCTTAATACTGGTAGAGGTTAGCCTTCTAAAAACAAAGAACAATTAATCTTCATTGTTTGTTAGTATGCACTTTTTTCCCCAAAAGAGGTGGGTGAGAAAATCCCATTTGGGGGCTCCTTCTAAGTTTGTGAACATTTTAAATTCTGGGCCAGTGGTTATATTTATGACTATTTTTGGACTTCTCTCAGGGGAGTTTGAAGGACACAGTTTCCTATCCTTAGTTTTGGAGGACAAAGTAAGACCAAAGCTTCATATGTTATTTCCGTGTGATTTTTTTTCCCTCTCGTTACCAATGGGCACCCTATGTCAAAACTTCCTGCCCTCCCATCAGTTATTTAGAAGTATCTGGTCTCTCTCCACTAGTTCTTTTAGAAGTTTACCTGGTAAACAGCATTGGGCTTCTTTGAATACAGGCTGCCTCTTCTGTAAAATTAAGATATTAAGCTGGATAAAATACAAGTTGTAGAGTGGTATAAAATACATTTTTCATTGAAACAAAAATTTAGGGGAAAACTTCTTTGGGTAAAAAATAGAAACAGTCCCTGAAGATAATCAGTAGCAAGACTGATGGTTATCATGAACAATGTTATAACCTTCCCAGAGAAGTAGTCTACAGCTTTTTGTGTTGTGAAATCCTAGGCCAGTGGGGCCAGGAGGTTGGAACGCGGTAACCACTATTCTGTTCTCCAGCCTCGGTTAGGCTTTCAGGGCTGCTTGGTATGTCCCCGCTCCACCCCCAAGGTTTCCTTAGTTTTCCCAAGGCCTAGCAGACCTTTTCTCACTCTTCTAAAGTCTCTGATCTTTCCACCTCTTCTTCTCATTCTCAGCAGTAGGTAGTTGACCTCTACTTTCCAAAGTTTTAAGTTGCTTAAATAAAGTAATGTGAAAAACTTTCTAATCCTTATTTAAACAAATTTTTTATTTCACCAGATGTTGACATTTTGCCACATTTACTTTTTTCTCCCTCATTCACACACACATATTTTGCTGAACCATTTAAGAGTTACTTGTAGACATTGTGATTCTTATTAATACTTAAACATTCATCTACTATAAATCAGGACATGTTTCTGCTAACCAAAAAATAATCACACTCAATAAACAACATTAATATAATGCTTTTACCTAGTATATAATCTATATTATTTATCTTTCCCCAGTTGTTCCAATATCCTTTATAGCTTTTTAGTTGTTGGATCTGGGGGCCAATCAAGGATGATGCATATCCATAGTCTCTTTTAGTTCCTCAGCCTTTTTCTTTCATAACATTGTCCTTTTTGAAGAATCCAGGCCACCTGTTTTGCAGAATGTCCCAACGTTGGTTTATTAGCAGTTTGTTTTCTCACAATTAGATTCTGGTTGGTTACCTCAGGAGACACATGGTATCGCTTAGGTTACCTCAGGAGACACATGGTATCGCTTAGGTAAGGCAGTGTCTGCCAGATTTCTCCATTGTAAAGGTACCCTTTCCCCTTTGTAATTAATGAGAAATCTATGGGGTAACTGACACTATGTGAACATCTCATTCCTTAAGTTTCACTCAGTGGTTTTAGCACCCAGGTTAAATCTTGCCTGAGTCAGTTATTATTAGGGTGGATATAAATGGTGACTTTCTTTTTCTGTTATTTCTACAATTACTATTTGGCTTCTTTTGGAAAGAAGAGCTTTTTTTTAGTACTAGTTGGATTCATGGATTCTTATTCTCAAGTAAGTGTTACAGTCTGTCCATTCCTGATTATTCATTTTGATGCCCAAATTTGGCCATTGGAAGCCCCGTCAATCTAGCTACTGTCTTTTAAAAATGTTTTTATTTGGAAATACTTTCAAACTTACATAAAATTGCAGGGATAAGAATGGTACAAGGGACACCCAGATTCTTCACCCAGATTTACCTATTAACACTTTATGCCATTTGCATTCTCTCTACACACGTTTATTTCTGAACCATTTAAGAGTAGGTTGTGTACATTGCCACCCTTTTTTACCCCTAAATACTACAGTGTATATTTCCTGAGAATAGGAATATTCTCTTACAAAAGTATACTATTGATATTTTTATCTAATCTGTCATCCATATTCTGTTAGTTGACCCAATTATGTCCTGTGTAGTTTTTTATTCTAGTACAGAATCCAGTCTAGGATCAGGTATTGGCTTTAGGTACCAAGTCTTCCTAAACTACTTTATTCTGGAATATTTCCACAACCTTTATCATTTATGACACTGACATTTTTGAAGGAGTCTTTTCTCTTCCCCTGCCTGCCTTTTTTGTAGTAATATGTTTTTCATTTGGGGTTTTTCTCATGTTTCCTGGTGGTTAGATTCGGGTTATTCATTTCAGGTTGGATAGAGCATAAATGAAGTGACTTTTCTAGGGCATCACATCTGGAGGCGTGTGATATCCATCTGCCCTCAGTGGTGATGTAATATTTATTTTTGATAAGCAAAAAAACCCTGTAAGACCACCTGAATGTCCTGCTTCTCCTCAACACTTCACCCTAAATTTAACATTCATCCGTGGATGGTTCTTGCCTGAATCAGTATTTAGTATGATGGTTGCAAAAATTGTTTTCTACCTTCAGCGCTCACTCCACATTTAACCAGTTGGAAATCGGCATTCTATAGCATCATTCCCCCATTTGTTTTTTACTGGTATGGATTCATTAATTCCTGTTCTTCTCAGTGGCTTTTGGTTCATTTCTGTCCTCAATTATTTTGGTGCTCAAATTGTTTCAGATTTGGGCCCATAGGAGTATCTTCAAGCTAGGTCTTGTGTCCTTTTGACATGTCTTCATCATTCTTTGAGCACTTCTTTCTAGCTTAAAACACGTGTATATCTATCTATAATATATAATTAAAACCTTGAGTTTACACTGATATACCGAGTTCTAATCCAAAATTTTAGGGTTTATTCTGGTTTTCTTCCTTATTTGTAATTTCCTTCTTTGACAGTGAGAAACCTGATTTCCATTATCCTTTATAATATATAGTTATTTGATTAGTGGAATGTACCTAATTTCCCTTCACTGTTGCTGCCTCCTCTCTAGACCTTCCTTATCTATCTTGGGCTCCCTCCCCTCCCCATGCCCACTTGCTCCACCTCATGGCTTTAAGACTAGATTGGTCATGTGGGGAAAGAAGGGCAAGAAAATGACAGATATACCAGTTTTGTTTTGTTTTAGTGCCTCCTAGCACAAGTTTTTCCAGGAATGTCTAGTAAATACTAAAGATATGGCTTTATTGTCATTATAGACCTTGATAGATTAGCTGAAGGATGGGAAGAAAAGCCATAAAGTCAATATAAAACCTTATGTTCAGTTGTGACAATTACACCTAGTAAGCTGGATTTTTGTTAAGTATTCTTTTAGTGTTAAGAAAATTTTCTTATCTCCCTAAGTTCACATAATGCACAAATTGGGCAGTTAGCTTAGTGACTGGGATGCAGTCAGATTTTGAGAGATTTTCCTCGTGGGGTAGTAAAGGGAAAGTGGCCAGGATACCTTACATCAGAGCAAAGTTGAAAAGTTGGTATTGGAACTTGGACAGGAGACATCTTCCTGTCATTATCTGAAACCATGAGGCATCTGTGCAGTTCTGGTCAGCATATCATTTATTTTTTATTTTAAAAATATCCCAAGGTAGAAAAATAAAAGGATAAAGGGCATTCCAGATACGTTTAGAAAAATTAGGGTTCTTCAGAATATGAGAGGATATAGGAATAAAGGTTGGAGTTTGGATGAACATGATTTTCTCCCTAGTTTGGAAACTGTCTAGAGGTATATACACTGAAGCTTGAAAATGTCTCAGATAAAGTGCTTTTCATGTTGGAGGTGTATGAAAAGGCATCACAGCTTAGTGGCTAAGAACATGGCCTGAGCTAGACTGTGCCTCTGCCTGATCTTAGACACAACTTATGTAACTTCTCTGAGCCTTAGTTTCTCATCTGTAAAATTGGGTTGATAGTTGTACTTATTGCAAAGTGTTGTGAGGATTAAATGTTTATAAATAAAGTGCTTAGAACAGTGCCCGATACATAGCCCTATTTGCTTGCTTATCCTCATGGTACAAATAAAGGCTGAAAATACAAAGGTTCAAGTATTATTTTGATAGTACTTATCATAGTAAAATGGATTAAAGAAAATGTGTGTGATTACTTGGTGTACTTTGATTTTTAAGGCTGAGATTATAGAAGATAATGGTCATACCCTCCCTTAGGTAGTGCTGCTGTCAAAAGTGCAGGGCTTGATGGATCATTGGTCAGAATAGAAAAATGAAAACAACTCGTGTTGCTTTTTATTCATTAAACTAGAAACTGAGATGTTATTAGCTTGTTAATTTCTTTTTTTTTTATTAGTTTCTGCTTTATAACAAAGTGAATCAGTCATACATATACATCTGTTCCCACATCCCTTCCCTGTTAATTTCTGATTAACACAAAGCATTTGGTTTCTTCAGGTAACATGCAGTGTGAACTTTAGAATGTCCTAGTCACTTTTCAGAGCATCCAACATAACTTTTCTTTATGAAAATGACATCTTAACGTGATGTAGCAGGAAAAGTTCTAAACATTGGAATAAATGACCTGGGTTCCCATGCTATCTTTGCTCAATTTCCTTACCTGCAAAGTAAAATGAAGTAAAATAACTCCATGGTTCTTTCCAGGTCTTAATAGTCAGTGATTCTTTTATTTATGTTGTACTTTGCAATGATTACTAGCAATTTATGTCCTAAACTATTGCTCTCATTTTATAAGGTAAAGAATTTAATAGACATAAGGTCAGTTGCACGAGCAGCTTTTCTAACAGCCATGAGCTAGTGGTGTTCTTGGCTTTCTAGTTTTCTTGCAAGCAAAGTCTGACTTGCCTCTTAGAGAAGTAGCTCCTGACTTACAAGGAATTTAAAATGCTCCTTATCCTCAGTCATCCCAGCTGATTGCCCTTTCCTGCTGTGGCATCTTGTTTTCCATAGTCAGCTGCTCGAACAAACCCTGTTCTTTCGCTTGTCTTCTGAATCTGTTTTTTTGCGGTCCCTCTAGTCCATATACCTCAATTCTGAATCTCCTGTTTCACACTAACTCCAACAATCACATGAATAATTTCACAGGCCAAACCAGTGAGTGAGATAAGAAAGTAAGCTTGCCAAATCTGTATCAGCAGTTTTGACTTGTTATAAAATTAAGGTGTAAACCACGTTTGGTTTAAACACACACAGCTGAAATAGCGCCACTGAAAAACTGGCTTTTATTTTTCTCTTAGAATTACGGCGAGCAGTAAGAAGCAGTCTATGGAAAAAGGAGACAGTTGCTCATCAACATGAGTATGGACCAGAAGAAAACCTAGAGGATGACATGTACCGGAAGACTTGTACTGTGTGTGGCCATGAACTGACATACGAGAAAATGTGATTTTTAGTTAAGTGATATGTTTTATAGTGTGGAAATTTTTAGATTGGTCTTGTTCAAAATTCATCAAAATGTAAAGTCTTCATAGATGAATGAAACACTTGTATAAATAATGCTTCAATAATTATGTATGTTATGGCTTAAGAAAAAGTTTCAGTTAAGGTCCAGCAGGTCTGGTTGTGGGCAAAATATTGGGTCTGTGACCATTTTTTCTACAATAGGTATGGGAGCTGAGTGATAGGTTCAAAAATGTTAGGTTAGAGCTAAAATTGAGAAATAAGCAACCAAGACAAACCCTAGATTGGGGTAGGAGGAAGAGCTTTTAGTAGTAAAGGCAAAAACTGGCTGAACTGGATTCTTATCCCAAGAAACAGCAGGGATGGTGGTAGACCACTGCACCCCAGGGGCTGGGCCAGGTCTTCTAGACTACTGTCTGCAAGTCAAGGGAGCAGGGAGCTATTGCTGGGACAAGTTTTCTGTACCCTTAGGGTTTACTACTATAGATCTTAATATTAGTTTCCAGATAGCCCTTTTCAAATCTGGATTAAAATGGAAAAACTATATTGATCAAAGGTAGTGATAAGTTTATCATAACTTGTTAACATTTACTGAGCATTTACCATGTGCCATGCAGACACTATGCTAAGTGCCTTACAGGTATTCTCATTTAATCCTGGGAGGGAAGACAGCTTGCTTCTGTGCTTGTTTTAACACTTCTAAAGGAGTGGTAACCTACAACCTGACATCACCCCAGACACCTGGATCAAGTTTAGGTAGTCAAATATTCCTCTATCTTGTCAAAAGGATTACAAGGTAGTTATATCTAGTAAGAGCATTTGATCCCAAGTGCTTGACTACAGGGTCTATGCATTCTTTTTTTTTTTTTTTTTTTTTTTTTTTGCGATACGCGGGCTTCTCACCGCTGTGGCCTCTCCCGTTGCGGAGCACAGGCTCCGGACGCGCAGGCTCAGCGGCCTTGGCTCACGGGCCCAGCCGCTCCACGGCATGTGGGATCCTCCCGGACCGGGGCACGAACCCGTGTCCCCTGCATCGGCAGGCGGACTCTCAACCACTGCGCCACCAGGGAAGCCCCTATGCATTCTTTTTTGATAAAAACAAATTCAAGTTATGATAAACTAGATAAATTTTCAAGTTCTTTGACAGGACTTCTTATCCCACTGCTACAAATAAATAGGAAGTTTTTGTACATTTTCATTTCTCTCTCTAGATCAGCTCTTGGAGATTATGCTTGAGGGAAGGGCAAAAGTCAAAACAGGTCAAATCCAAAGACTTGAGACTATAATTACTAATTGTTCCCTATATAAGTATTCAATACAGAAATGTTTTATTTATCGTGTTGATTTTTTTTAATGTGTTATGCTGAATATTACAGCTCAGTAAAAAGCGATTCCAAATGGGCAGCAAGAACTTCTTGGGGAAAAAAAAAAACACCTTCCCAGCAAGTAACTAGGGGTTCAGGCTGCTGACAACAGCATTACTACTGGGAGACAAGGAACCCTAAAACCACCACATGGACGTAGTTTCAGATTCCATTTACTACCTGTGGACCTTGGGTAAGTTACTCCGTGGGCCTGTTTTTATCTGTCAGATGGGTATAATAATGTAAGGACTCTCATGACGATTAAATACGGTGAATCTATAGCATCTGGCACGTAACAGCCAGTTGTTAATGAGCACATCATATCATCAAGACCAGTGTAGTTAATAGACTTGTCCAGTTGAGGTGGGCTTCTAGTCACTCTTCACCTTCATCAATTTAGGACAGTCCTGGTATCCAGCTGTCGCTGACAGCCAGATCTGCTTTACTCAGGTTGCCAAGTTCTGTCCTCATCTTTCATTTTCAGGTATAATTGTAGATTAGTAAGTTACACAAATCACTGCTAAATACTTTCCAGGAAAAGCAAACAAACTTATCTTCATATGAACTGCATTCTGAATAATTCCTGGGAGATTGAGAGTTAAGGAAAAGTATATGTTCACTTTGACCAAAGCATGTTAAATGGCATCAGCACAGTTTAATAGAATATTGATTTACTGCAAGGTATGATGTACAGTGACATGCCATTCTTTTGTCTGTGTGAGCTTCATTAGTGGGGAGAGCAACTGTTGAATGTTTGCTCTTGTACCTTTATTTCTTCAAAATTCAGTCTCTGATTCAGTTTTTTCATATACCTAGCTGCCAGACTGGGTCAGAGCAGGGTTACATCAGTGAGCAACCGTTAGAAGCAACCATTACACATGAAGAGAGGGTCCAAGAGAAAGGAGGTGAAAACCTAAAAATTCCTCTAGGATCTGGATCAAGTAAGTATAACTAGCCAAACTTTGCAATACATTATGAAAGGATTACAAAGCAGTTTAGGATCAAAGTTAACCAAAGCCTTAAATGGTTATCCTTTAGCTTCTTGAGGACAGGAGCTTTTTCTAATTACATAATTTGTGGGAAGGAGGAACAGTGTAAACAAAAGAACATTTAGCAAAGAACCTGGGTTTTAGTTCCCTTTCTGCCAGTAACTTGCCATGCAACCTTAATCTTGTGATTATTTGTTAAATGGTACGGTATTTAAAAATGGTACGGTATTTTAAAATCCTAGGAATTTCCATCTATTGCGTAGACTGTATTCTGTAGCCACTAAATGTATGGTAAACCAAAGAGACTGCATTTATTAATATGGAAAATACCTAATGCATCATAAACTTATGATGTACTAAAAGTTAAAAAAAAAGATAGAAAAAAAAAAAAAAAAAAGATAGTACAAATGCACAAAGATACTTTCAGTTGTGAGATTATTGGTAAATTTTTCTGAAGGTTTAATGAAAAAAGTCTAAAAATGTTAGGATTTGGAATGTCAGGTAATCCCTTGTGTGTTATTTAACAGTGTACTTTTATCATCTTAATTAAGCCTCAACACCATATAGGAAACAGGCTCCGGAATTAGTAGTTACTTGGCCCACCCAGACTCCATAGAAATAAAATCCAAACCTACATCTAATGCCAAGTATAGTTTTAGCCAATCTAGCTACTTCTAAATCCCACTTTAGCATGTAATTCACTGTATGACCTGACAGATGTCTCAGATTTGAGGAAATGATCAGATATTCTAAGATGATGATAGTTCTAAAACTTATCTGCACATTGGAATTACCCGGGAGCTTTAAGAACTACCAATGATGTCTGTGTTCCACCCCCAGAGAGTGTGGTTTAATTAAAAAAAAAAAACCTTAGAGAGCCCCAGGTGATTTATGTTCAGATGAATTTGGGAACTTCTACTCTAGTAACACCTTTTAATAACAGTAGTGTCTTAAAATACTACAGTAATGAAAAATACTTTGAAGAGAAAATTTCAGATAGAGGTAAGAAACCTCACTTAGTAAGAAACCACTAATTTTAAAGTAGACTGAGATGATAAATCATGAAATACTAAAGTTTAAAAAAGATATTTTCAGTTTTATTTCATCCATGTTTGTTAGATGACCCATGTTACCCATGAGCTGTGAAAAGCTATGCTACTTGATAATAAATCCATCATCATCAGTTCTATATACTACTTGTAAGCTTGATCTCTAGTGTTTCACATACCTCAAATCAGTTATCTTTTGTGCCTTAAGGAGAAAAATATCAGAGAAAAGTTGTATCTATCACATATATAATACATCCACTGTCACATTATTGTCATTAGGGAATATCTGCTTTTTAGGGGGCAGTTAAAGGTAATCAATACCATATTCTTCACTGTCCTGTCCTCCCCCTCTGCTTCAAGAAAGGATGCTACAAGAAAGCAAGCATTCAAACCATCAAAAATAAGACATTATTTTGAGATCTTAAAAAAATCTTGACAGGAAGGGAAAAAAAAATGACCCTTAGGCCTGCAGGGCACAGAACTGCTGGAACACAGCCAGGATATGAGGGTCTAATTCAGCAGTGAAGAGCAGGTTCTCCAGGGTCACCATGTACTGCTGGATTATTTGGTGATGCTGTGGACACAGAAAAGGGGATAAATGTTTAGGTCAGGAGAGAGAGCACATAAGCAGTCTTGCAGAACATTTTCCTCAGCGGCCCACTGACACTGGAATGATGGGAAAGAACAGGAAAAAAAAAAGTGGTTTTGCCAGTAGGAATAATAGGCCCCTGAAAAGCCTCAACATTAAGAAAATGTAGGAGTAAACGAGTTCAAAGAAAACAACAAAACAAAACGATGTTCAATACTTTAAAAAAATCCAGTTCTGGCCTGCTTCTATGTAAATGCAATTCATGCTTCAAGGCAGTGGCAGCAGCACCTGCTACTATTCTAGATGAGTTTCAGATGTGTCTCCACTAATCAGGACAAAATACAGTATGACTTTTTAAAAGCTGTCAGGACAGGGACTGATCTAGGAAGATTTAAAAAAAAAAGGGGGGGGTTGGGGGGGAGGTGGTATACATTACAAATAAGAATAGCACTGTTACTAAGTAACCATGATTTAACCATGGTCCTTGAAACATAAGAAAAATTTGGAATCATTTCCTTTTTTTGGTTAGGGCTTTAATGTATCTCTTTGCAAAAGAAAAAAATATTAGAGAATTAGCCAGTGATATTAGCCAGTGATCTGTGAAGTATTCCACAAAATAGGAAAACCTCATTTTTTTAACCTTTTAAAAATAAAGAGGTCATCTATCTGTCTTACTGAATATCAGTGACTTGTTGAACCTAACTGGAAAAAAAAGTCAGAAAATGAAATAGTTTCTTCTATGTGTACAAATATAAACTTTAATATACTCAGATTCCTATAGGACTAACTAGGGGCTGTTAAAGCTTTTAAATTTGACAGTAACTAAAAAATCTAGAATAAATTTTTGCTTGCAGCCTTAAAGAACCCCCCCCCCTTTTATGCCTTCTGCTTTAATCATTTTTCTAGAACAAACAAATGAGGATTTGGGGTGTTAGTGTCTGAAGATACAAAGGATTAGTTTCACTCTCTTACAGATCTTTAACTTAAATCTAGCAGAGAGTAGGTGTTGCATTTTGCTTTCTATAAGGACCTCAGAGAACTTAAATAGTGCCTCCAGAAACAAGGTTATCATCTGCACATTGGATTTACAGAGATTCTTAAAATCTAATTACTCTTCCATTAGCATTTTTTTCTCTATATGTTGTATTACAGCTAGGCTCTCCAAAGAGAATGGTAATTAGGAGTCTGAATGATAGAGCCAGTTTAAGCCTAAATATTGTGATGAGCAGCAGTAGGAACAAATGGACACTAAGGGGCTTACAGGTACTACATAACCTCCTGACAGATTTGATGACTTTTTGAAATGGAAAATCCCTGTGGCTGAGAATAATGATGTTTATTATATAATCAGTTTTCCACAAACCTGTAGGAAGATCTGCTGGAGCCTCTCTATACAGTTCTTATACCACGGTGTTAATACACTGGTCCCGTCAGTTTCACATCGTACCAAGTGCTCGGTCAAGATCATGATAAAACGCTGGAAAAGGGGTACAAAGTTCCAGAGGTGTCAGAAAAAATTCTTGTACTTTGGAAACAATCACATTTTTGACCAAGAGACCTCAAAGGTATTGCTTGTTTCACCCTGTCTTTGTGGTGTGTATCCATAACTTTCATAATTCAATAAATAACTGTCAGTGTAGAAAAGCAGTGATAATGAGTTAGTACATCGTTTTTGGGAATACCTGAAGACCTTTAATGTCTAGATTACTTATGCTAGTAATTTTTCTTAGAACCTGTTCTAAGTACATAATCAGAAATGTTAACAGGAATGTATACACAAAAATCTTCAGGAAGGAAAACAATCATCTATCAATAAATAGATCAACAATTGGGAATAATTAAATATGAAAGAGGTATTTAACAATAGTATCCATTTTTTTTAAAGCAAGGAGAAATGCTCATGCAAGAATGCTCATTAAGTAAATAACAATTACTTCCAGTTAGTGAAGTTTTATTTTTCCCTTGTAAACTTTTATATATTTAAGATCTTATAAATGAATATGTATTACTTCTGTGATAAAAACATTTTTTAAAACTGAAGAAATGTACTGTTTCTTTGAACATATCAGTGTCCCAAGCCAAGGTACCTGAAATATGACAAGGAAGAGATTCTTTTGTTCACTCTGAGCAGATTCCACTTTCTCCTGCAGTCTTTCTATTTGTTCCTCAAGAGCCCCATCTTTCCTGTCACTGCTTCTGTCATCATCATCACTTCGCTACCGAATGCAAAGGAACAAAGGGAAAACACCATTTAGGATTGCAGTGTATTAAATCCCATCAAGTAAATCTAAGGATTTTTATTATGTCTGGTCAAATGCTATTTGAAGACTTGTATTCTATAGTAAAAGTACTCCCGTGTCCCAAACATACAGGCAAAACGTCCCAAGTCCTATGATGAGTACCTCTTATCTAGGCCAGGGAAATTCAGTGGCACTTGGGTAATCGTGGTAGATTTGCTATAAAGCAGAAGTAAGTTATGCCTTTTATAAGACAGCCCACTCAAGGAGGAAATCTGTGTCACATTTTTCCTCCATTCAAAATGAAAACAGCTTTGAGCGCCATGGAAAATGTACAGCTGATTCTTGTTATTCACCATAATCTGTTTTATGAAATTGCTGGGAACCCTGAGTTTGTGAACACTGAACTGCTGCTCCTAGGGGAAATACAGGGTTAGGGTCTTGGGAGCCTCTCATCACAACACACCGTAGATCTGCGCTGCCCTCACAATAGCCACCAGCCACGCATGACACCTGAGCACTTGAAATGTGGTTAGTGTGACTGAAGAACTGACTTTTAAATTGTATTCAAATTTAATTAGTTTGTAACTAGTTACATGTGGCTGGTGGTCACCATATTGGACACCACATATCTAGAGAACAGCGTGGTGTGAAGTCAAGTCTCTGGAGTTTGTACATGTGTAAAATGGGGATGATACCATTTGCCTTATCACAGTATTTGAGATGTGTGAGTGTGTTTACATACGTGCTCAGGTATGTATGAGTGTCTAGATGGAGACGAGCACTCGAACATGCTCTGGTTCATCTAAATCATTGAACTTGCTTTTACCCTCTACTATGATCAATGTGCAGAACTGGAAAATTCTGTAACGAACAACACCAGCACTGTCTGAACAACGCCAGCACTGTCTGCAGGATACAGCCAGCTCACTGTTTCTGCCCAAAATAGCTAAAATACTTAACTTCTTATTAATATGAGAAGTATCTTATAGGCCTGGGAATGACCCCCCACTACCCCAACCTTACCGGGGGAGTGGTGAACACGGACAATCTTCTCCCTCTTCCCCTCTTGCATCAGAAACTCTTACAGAAACACAAGTGTCCTCCTTCCTTCTCCTTCCTTTTTGGGAAGGCAAACATGAAACTGATCCAGAGATGGTGAACTATGGAGAAGTGAGGTTTGTGGCTTCCTAAACAGGTTCACCGTGCAGAACGAGAGAACAGCAGACCCCAGGTCCGTCCCTTCCTCCACTTCTACAAACAGCTCTGCATGATTTGGTCTCGAAAAAATAAGTTCCCATCAAGGTAATGAATATTCGCAGAAGTTTCTGGTATATTTTCTTTGACCATTTACAATCAACACAAGACTTACCCGTTTATGTTGCCTTGCGAGTTTTTCTTTAGCCTCTTCTAGCTCCTTCTGGATCTTAAGAACGTGTTTGTTCATCTTACGAATTGTGGAGTGCAAGATTTCCCAAACAAACAATCTTAAAGTAATAAGGCATTTGATTACTATATGTTAAACTATACTCATAGAAAATAAGACCTCTCAACTTTTATAACCTACTCATTCTTGAGGTCTTACATAGCCTTCTGTTCTTTAGGCAGACAGAATAAGGCATATCTCTCCAGCAACAATTATGATTTTTCTTGTCAACTGTACAAAACATCTAGCTCCACCCATTACTCAGGTGAGCTTCCTGAAGGCAATATTGGGTCCTTGTCATTTTTCTTCTTTCCATCCCCTACTAGACACACATAGAAGGTATGTGTACATATTCAATGAAATGGCAAACCAGAAAAAACAGGTTAGGAACAAAAATACATTTTCTTCTAAACGTAAACACTAAGTATTGCAACTTGAAATGGAAACAATCTGAGCCTCATTTGCATGGTTTATACTGTTGATATTTAACTAGCGCAAACTCAGCCAATTCTCTTGAAACATTTAAGAATCTCATTAGTTGATAATAGCTATCAACTGCTAGGCTTTTAAGAATGAGATATTTGACATAAATATGTCAACTACTTTCTCAAACTGCTCAAATACCAGGATCACCTGAAAGTGCTTTAAATGTTTGTCGCATAAATATGCATGTGCTTTTTAAGTAGCTTCTTAACTGCTTGTATGTCTATACATTTGGTCTCCTAACCCTGGGATATACAGCACAGAAGAGTACTTCGTTCTGCAGATTTTGATCTGGACGATGACAGTTTAAGTGGAAGATAATAAACCAATCATTTCATAAAACTCAAGGTCTAGAATGTTAGCAGATAGGATAAAAGAGCACAGTAATTTAACTCTGGAAGGGGTGGTCAGGGAAGGCTTTGCAGAGTTAGAGTTGCAGATGTAAATCATTCAGGATAATGGCTGACATCTACTTGAGTTGTCAGTTTTCTGAGATATTGCAAATCTGAGAATGGTCTGACGTTGCCTTCATTTGTGAGTACCTACTTGGCTGGTATGATACCCTTAGACCACATTCCTTCACCCTAAGGATTCAGTTTATCTCAGACTAGTGTCCTCTGTCAATAACATACAATGAAGAGGATAAAGGTTGTAATGGATATTTGTCTTTGCAAGTAATTTTCCTTTGTTTCCTGTTTTGTGTCAACTCTTGCTGTCCCAGTCCTGATCAGTTATAAAGCCTATGGACTCAACTTCATGTATGAGAACCAAGCTTAATGAAAAGTCTCTTTATGAGGAATGAGTCTAGAATGAATCTTCTGTGTATTACATCTAGGACTTTTATGACTTAGGTGAGACCTCCCTCCCCCAGAGGCATTCAGGTGCCCACCAGGCTTTCCTCAGTCCCTCCATGATGTGTAATCTATGACGGACTGTGATTTCTACCAGTTCCTGGGGTGCATTTCAGGTCCCCAGTGGAGCTGGAACTCCTGCCCATGTCCCGTTGTCTAGTTGAGACCCTGACATACAGCCTGATCTTCCCTCCCAACAGTCTGGATCCTTTATAAGCATTTCTACTTGATTGATTGAGTCCTAATTCAACTTACGTGTATCCCTAAGAGACACTGCAACCTGACTGGCTGTGTGGATTTCCACTGTGCAAGAATCTTTGCCAAGTCCAATCCTACCAGATTGGACCTCATGTATAAGGGACCACATGTAAACTAATTCTTAGAGAACAGGAACTTTGTAAAATAATCCGTATTACCTAGTAAAGTCACGAGATAGTTCTGAAGAGAAGATCCAATTTGCTACTGCAGCACAGTCAACAATCTGTGTACGAATCATCTTATCTACTAGTACAGCAATCATCTACAATCAGAGAAAATAAATTATTAGGGTAAATGACACTTATATGTAGGCCACAATAATCCCACTGCTACAAAACTGAAGTTCATTTTCAGTGGCTATGGAACTGAACAATTTAACCATTAGGTCTTAAGATTTATTTTGCCTTCTGCTTGGCTCTGGTACTTATTGTAAGAATACAAGAACACAAAGATTGAGCAAAAAGAAAAACTCTGAATATTAACACTTAAAAATGTTTCTTTAAATTTTAGATGATATATACAAAATATATAATTTCCATCGAATCTTAAAATTTAGAAATACAAGATAGTTTTATCACAAAAGTCTTAATATAACTCTGAAATTTATTTTAATGCCTCTTTATAACAGATGGTATGATAGTGTATCAAGATTTGACAAATCTGGAGCTTGTTTTTTAGAAACTGGCTAGACTAGATAACTATTTCCTACCCAACTGGAGAACCTTCCAAGAAATAAGCATTCTTTCTTATTAAGTACTTAAAATGTGCTGAGATATTATAATACCAAACCAAATCATAACAATTGCTCTTTAAAGAATGACTCAAACATCATTACTTTTTCAGAGCACTAAAATTACAGATTTAAAAACTGTTCTATAGGCAAGTCAAATTTCATGTTCTGCAAACTAAAACGATGGTATTAACTGCCTTATTTTTATACCTGTACAATCAGCACCTCTTAGTTTTTACCTGTGGATGGTTCCGCCAGACCTCAAACATGACTCTTAGAACATGTAATTTTCCTTCATCACTTTCAGCTAGGGTTTTGAAGACTTCATGAAACCTTTTGACAGTGGGGGAAAAATACCACATACAAACTTAAGCATTTTAATATTTTCAAAGCCTTTACAGTGTTACTCAGTTTACAGCGCAATATATAAATGCAAAATAACCAAACGTTAACCATTAAGGATATAAAAGGTATGATTAGGATTTCACAGTTTGTATGGAATTTGTCATAAAATCTTAGGAAAATTACAATATACTATCATTAGCCTAGGACTATAGTTTACTGTGTATCTAAGAATAGATGAGGGCTAAGGAACTGTCTCCAAACACAGGTGCAGTATTCTGACTGTGCCTTCTGTGAGAACCCTGCAAGTCATATAGAGACTTGGAAGTTGAGATGGGGTGAGGAGTCTAGTTTCTCTGCTCAACTGAAGGAATATCTATATGTTCTTTCTTCATTTGGAACGGTAGGACGAGTTAGAAAGTTCTGTCTTTAGATGCCAACCTTTTGGGTGGCTCCTAAAAATGTAGCTGGCTCTCAGTTCTGCTCACCTTTTTTTAGGAAGATGCTTAGACAAGGTGGGAACTTTTTTTTTTTAAAGAAATAAATTTATTTATTTATTTATTGATGTATGGATGGATGGCTGTGTTGCTGTGTGTGTGCTTTCTCTAGTTGTGGCGAGTGGGCTTCTCATTGTGGTGGCTTCTCTTGTTGTGGAACACGGGCTCTAGGCATGTGGGCTCAGTAGCTGTAGCTTGCAGGCCCTAGAGTGCAGGCTCAGTAGTTGTGGCACATGGGCTTAGCTGCTCTGTGGCATGTGGGATCTTTCCGGACCAGGGATCGAACCTGCATCTCCTGCACTGGCAGGTGGATTCTTAACCACTATGCCACCAGGGATGTCCCAAGGTGGGAACTTCTTGACTGTGTATATGACTGTCCTATGGACTCAGGTTTTTCACTTGTTTCTCTAAGGTTTATATGAAAAAATGTACATTCTTTTGAATATATATACACGCAAACTGTGCTAACAGACTGACAGGAGCCATAGGATGGGGATTTTAGCCAGCACAAACCAAAACCCATTGTATCAAATTATATGATAATACTGTTAAGATCTTCAGTCAATAATTTTAGGTAAAAATTAGTATTCCATTGGTGTTCACCAAACAAAGTTCTAAACCCTCAAGACAGCATGTGTGTTCTTGCTGTACTTACTTTGCAAGAGCACTGAAGGAGTGGCTGAATGACTTGGCTGCTAAGTGTAGCAGAGTCTGTACAAAGACCTCTATTTTCAATGGGTTAAAGCTGAATCCTTCATCTGAAAAATAGCCCACAGTAAGAGAGTTAGGAAAAAGTTTAAGTATAGCAATTTTTTGGTCCCTCGCCTGAATTGCTAAACAGATGGCACACTCACATCCAAATACCAGGTGAGACATTCAAGCAATGTCTTTGAGTACTAATAGATGATAAAAGACTATCATTGATTTCAAATACTCAAAATATAAAACTATATAATCTTAATTCTTAAGTTTTTGGGGATTGTTTCCCTGATTCTTCTATATGATCCATTTCTTTTTACAAATACCACATAGATTTCCTTGTTCTTATCTCTCTACATGGTGGCAAGATAATAATAATATATATAATAAATAATATATAATAAATATAGTAAAAGAAAAAAATACAGTAAGCCCTTAACAGTTAGGTCTGTGTCCTAAGATGTCTGAGAATGCCTAAATTTAACACTGTCATTTTGAATTATACTTTCTAAATACATTTTCTCTAACATCATAATACAAGTTTCTTAAAAAATCTAAACAAACAAAATCCCAATAATAAATAACCCAAATACCAATGTTTTGACGACGTCATTTTTCTGTGCACGTCATTATGTAACACATCTAACAACAAAATCCGCCCCCCCACAAATGGTTAACCTAGTTTTCCCAGTGGACTTTTCATCTCTTTTACTGATTTTTTTGTTTTAGTTATTGTAATTTTCAAGATGTTTTAATACGAGATAAAGCAAGTCCATCTCATCCTTTTTGTCTTAGCTGTTGATGATAAACTTATAGTTTAATTTGGAGAGAACATCCAACTTTATAATATACCAAGTCTTTCTGGGCAGGAAACTCTCTAAAGTGAAAACAGGGAATGTTTAAGGGAGAAGATAGCTGGGTTCTGGGAACAATGGACAGGCCAAACAAATATACTGCTTTATGAGTATCCCATGAGATTTAAGAAAATTATGTTTATACTTTTAACATGGTCCATACAGAGTTCCATTCAAGAAATATTTAATTCCCTTACCATCATCGTCATCCTGGTTAGGATTTGGTACATCTTTCAGAATGCTGAAGATTTCATCATTGGTTGCTTTACTTTTAAAGGCAACAGCTAAACAGAGGGCAACCGAATGTCCAGGAAGAGAGTCTAAGCACAGAATGGGGAGGAGAGTAGATCAGGTTTTAAGACTATTGTTGCAATCAGTTAAATAACTGAGAAACTTAAAAAAAAAATTCTTTTAAAATACAGTACTCTTTATCCTAAGATCAATATTTATTCTGTATAAAGATAACCACATGTGAAAGTTTCATTTAATAGGGCAATGGTTTTTTCACCTAAAATAAAGCATAAGAGGTAATTCTTGCCTCGATACTTCCTTAAGAACACGGAGCTAACTGAAATTCAGAGTATGAGGGGTACTGATCTTCCTCAGGGATGAGGGTGAGGGGACACAGCTGCAGCTGTCCTTTGACAGTCCTCAAATCCCTAGGCCTCCGTAAGCTGAAAAGCTGAGAATCAATGTATTCTCTTTCATTTTGGTCAATGTACCCTTCCTCCTCCCTTTCCCTAAGACAGTGGAAACTAAATTTGGGTTTGAACAACGTGAAGGCTGCCAACTTAAGACAGATTTTTTGCTTTTCTCTTTTGCTGAGTCCACACACTTGAATCTATGTAAGCCAGATGCTCATGTGCTTTGACTCCACATGTTTACTGGTGGTTAATATCTGTTGAGTCCTTACTGTATTACATTGTACTAGTATATACTGATATACTGTATGGCATCACCAGAACAACTACTTTTAATGTAAGGTAGACAAAGAGGTAACAAAAAATCAATTCTGACATAGAATATGAGTTACTAAGCACTAAGCACTTGGAATGAATAAAGTCAATTACAACAGGTCACATGTGCTGTGTGCTTCTCTTGAAAGTGGGAGAGAAAAATAAGTGAAGAAAAAAAGAATCCTCTGCCACTGTGATGTCTACATTCTAGGTGGAAAACCAAGATATTCACATAAGAAGTAGCCAGAGACAACAGAAAACTGGCTTGCCAAAGGTTAACAAAATATTTAAAAGACTGGAGCTTGGGCTAGACCCTGGAAAGAGAACAGGAATCAGAGAACAGAAAGGGCTTAACAGAAAGGGCTTTCTAGAATGGGATAATGGCACAAAAGCAAACGCAAGAAAGAAGCATAGAAAAAATAAAAAAGGAAGTGGGCCTGGCTGGAGTGGAGGTTCGTTTGAGAAGAACTGACAAATCATGAAGTAGGAATGACAGGAGGGCCTTAAGTGTTAGGCTGAGTTATTTCTATGGAAAAAAAAGCTCAGTGTTCAACAAAAGTCTGAACTCTCTGACTGTATCTCTGAGCCAGTAGAAAGCAGAAATCAAAACTTGGCACTTACAAGTACCACATCAAGCTTTGCTTTTTCAGGAAAAGACAGTGGTCAAGAGCGGGGCTGCTCAGTATCTGACTCTGGGCTTTACCACTCAGAAGCAATCTCACTCTGGCTTTACCTCTTTGAAGCCATTTCCTCATTGTAAAATTCGTGTAATAAACATACCTATTTCTCAGAGTTGTTTTAAGGAATACGTGACATAGTAACATAGGAAATGTACTTAGCATTGGAACCAACTGAGTTTATTTCAAGGAAAACAGGTGTAGTCTGAGGTGCAGGTGGAGAACCAGGGGTACAATATGAGAAGGCAAGGGAGAGGAGTGAGTTTCAAGATGCAAAGAACTGCTACACAACACGAAGTGGAAGGCTCATGGAGGAGCTGTGTTCAGTGCCATGTGAAAAGACTAACTTGGAAACTCCACACCTAACTCTCTACCAGTGCTCACCAACGTACAACCTTACCTTCATTAAGTGTAAAACACAAATGGCGTATCAAATTATATAGGCCCCCCCGATTTATAGTGCCACCTCAGAAATGATGTGACCAAAAAGTAAGAAAAGCAAGTTTAAGAATTTACTTCTAGAGGCATACTGCTGGTCAAAATATAGTTTATGTACACCTGTGTTCCTACACCTGCACTGTTACCAGATGTTAATCAGTTCAAGTAATCTGCATTGCCATAACAAACATTTTCATTTTATTAAGTTCTGGCCATAAATTCATCTTGCTATACTTAGCAACATTTAAAATAATGTCATAGATATAAACAATATTAAAAGAAAAAAGTAAGCCAGTAATAACTAAGTAAATCATAATAAACCTTCAAAATGATGACAGCAAATAAAACAATAGAGGTTAGTGAGAAATCACCTTTCAAACAGAAAATACAAACCCAAGAAGAGAAAAAGTTCACTTTCTCCACCTTAGATAACCGACTTAATACTTGCATCAGTACCTTTTAAAAACAGGATTTGTTTTATTACTTACTGCTACTTTCATCTCCATACTTGTAAATGCAGGTTGGGTTTGCAGGACATAGAGCTGAGAAGGTAGGAGGGACAATATCTAATATACGCTGATGGTAAGACAACCTACAATACAAATAAGAGCCTCAGAAAATATCATTCATCAGTTCCATTCTTCAGTAACATCCAGCTTACCCAGAAGGTCACAATCTCCAACACCCTGGACTCAGCTGACAACCAAGAAATAAAAGGGGACAGGACAACAAGTCTTTTAAACTGTTGTCTAGGCCAGCACCAGAACTCAGGCCTTCTTCAAAACTTAATGGTTTGCACTGAGATATGGGCCACTGGGTCCACAAGCCTGGAGGCCAGGTAGGTGGGGTGGTGATGGTGGGGTGGGATGAGGTAGAGGAAACAGTTTGTATGGTTGGGAGACTGGTTATATTGCAGCAAATAAATACTTATTGAGGCTAATGGGAACCAGGTTTCTTAATGCCTGCAAAGGTATTTACAAATCACGGCAAAGGGGAAGGCTAGGAAAAAAATGAGATGTTTGGTTGGAATTGGAGGGATACACACATCTAAGTGGATATAAAAATAGTTACAGATGTGTGTGTGTGTGTGTAGAAATATATTCACTACCCTTGTCCATCCAGAGGGCCTAGAACCAATGACACCCCAATAGCAACAAGCACATCAAGTGTCCAGACCTTGCTTTCTAAGTGCCATGCTCCACTAAAAGAAACTCGGGCTCCTTGAATAAATAGATGATTCCAGGGAAGGGGCAAGGAAACACAAGATAAGCCTGGAACATCTTGTGCCAGAAATAAGGAAATGCTCAATGAATGGAGGGGGACATTAAAGAAGAAAAAGAAAAGGACACAGGAGCAACGAAGGACTCCCAATGGACAAATCAGGGACAATTTCAGCATCATAATTAATAAAGACAGTAATGAATTAGAACCCACTGAATGAAATAGTCCCTACTGATACATAAACACAGGAATTAATAAATGGGTAAAAAAGGAAAGCTCTTTCTTACAGTAGAATGCCAACTAATAAATGTAGAAAGAATAATAGACAAAGAGAATCATCACTTGGCAATTACCATAGTGGTGACAGATAAAAGTACAAGTTGTCAGTGGAGGTCTGATGAAGAACAGGATGTGAGTGTAACCTCAGAGTATTTCCCACAAAATATTAATCAACTACAAAGGGAAAAATGGTGAATTTAAGTTAGAGAAGCCTGACATGGCCATGTAATCAAGGTTAACATCTCTAGTGGTGGGACAATGCAAGACTTGAGTCATGAGGGCACATCAAGGCAACACAACAAAGTAAGGCCTACATTCTTTAAAACTGACAAGGACATGAAAGATAAAGCATAATAGCTGTTCAAGATTGACTGAAGAAAATGACAACTAAATGCTACATATGTTCTATCCAGGAATTTTGGATCAGAAAAGGAAAAGACATTGTTGGGATGGTTAGCAAAATTTCAGCAGCACCTGTGGATCGTATAGTGGTATTACTGTATCAGAGCTCATTTCCTGATTTGGAGAGCTGTATGCTGGTCATGTAGGATAGTGTCTTTGTTTTGAGGAAATATACAACCGACCATTAAAGGATGCTTGGACATCGTATCTGCAACTTGTTTTCAAAGGGTTCAGAAAAAGACCAATATAAAGGGTAGATTATATATACAGAGAGGGAAAAAGGACTAGGACATTAGAACAAATGTAGTAAAATGTTAACTAGGGAATCTAGATGAACACGATACAGAGCTCTATTTTGGCAATTTTCCTGAAATTTGAAATTATTTCAAAGTCTATTTGACAAAAAAACCTTACTGGCTTAATTCACATAGAATCCAGATGGCATGGTTGCCCAAGTTTTTCAGCCTAAATCTTTATTAAACTGAAAGGGAAGAGAGGTAGGTACTTGGAATTTAAAAATAATATTCTAGACATACATCACAAATGCAGAGAAGGGAAAAATACCCCCACAGAAATTAGAAGACCTAAGCCAAGGAGAAAACACAAAGAACTTACCTCATACATTTTTCTAGAACTTCTCTTACAAACTTTGGTTTGGGACTTTCTGGATCTTGAGTAAGACAATCTGACCTAATGAGGAAATATAGTTTTATAAGTTCTTACACATGATCTGCACCTATACCTAACTTGTACTTAGCTACAAATAGTTCCCTTCTACCTAAATTATTACATTTATATACATACCAAAAAAACCCTAAATCTTTCAGACTGTGAAAAAGATTGCTTTTATAGTTTTAAATATTAACTTTTTAAAAAAATGGTAGACTGTAGAGAGAAGAAAGATATAATATACATAACACTGCTTACCAATCTTCCCAGCTCCAACGGAACTGGAAGTTACTTAGATGATGGGAAAACCAATTAATAAACCTATACAGAGAAGTGGGGTGGGGGGGACAGAAAAGGATGAATGGTTGCAATTTATAACAGGAACTTACATAATCCTTCAGACAAAACCCGATTTCCCCCCTACCTACAGCTGTATTTTCTCCTGCCAGTTACCCTTTTCTGTGCAAATCCTGTAACTCACCTTCTACTTCAAAAAGTAACAGTCCCCCATCTCACTCCTCCTAACAGTGCTATCCTTTTTAAGTGAATAATAGATATGATTCAAGTGCCTGTTTTATATCAAGTACCTTATATATGTTTATATAATTTAATTCTCACAATAACTTCTGAGGAATGTATTATTTTCCCCATTTAACTGACAACAAAACAGAGGTGTGAGGTGCAAAAATAAAAAAGATTAAAAACGTTTTATAAACGGACAAGCCAAAGTAGTCTCTCATCATACCACACCCTTTCACCACAAACAACAAACTATACCATCAAAGCCCCCTTTTCTCTTAAAAACACATCTGATCTCTCTGACTAGATAGGGATCACCTTAGTAGACTGTATAACTGTGAAATTTTTAAGAGCCCAATGAACACTTGCTGAATGAATGGCATAATAGGGATGCCCAGCACAACTGATGGTTTATTAATTAGACTGGGAAAAAAACCTCAGCAGACACCTTCTTAAAGCACATCCCTCATGCATCTATAATTTGTCATTAAAATTACTCAAGATAATAGGTCAACGACACAGGATAGCCTTTACTGATAATTTTCAAATATCGCATTTGGACAGCAGACATGACAGATTATGGAAAATGTTCAATATCTGTCCTGATCTACTTTGGAAAACTGACAGAAGAGAGAACACCAGCTAATAAAGGTAGTACATATACCTCACCCAGAAGATGACAACGGGCATGAAATTACCACAGCTATAAAAATCCAATATGGCTTTTTGTATAAACTGAGTCTTGGAGCTGTAGTCACATAGTAGCTAATTATTTTAGAAGCAGATACTATTCATAAACAAAAATACATATATATTATATAAACATAAATATACAGTATTAGACTCTGCTTCCACATATGGGTTAGCATAAAACCTGTTTTAAAAGCTTACCTACTCAATTACAGAGGGAAAAGTGTAACCATACCAAAGAACCAAACAATGCAATTAAAGAAAACCTCAGTATGGGCATCACTTCATATTGAAAATTAAACTAGAAAGTGTAATGTTATAACAATTATGAGTTTTATTATATAAAGGATTATCTGGGGGAGGCAAGAAAGAAAAATCAACTTGGAAATTCTTAAAAAGGCCAATGTTTTCCTGATCAAATTCTTTTATAAAGTACAGGGAGCAGAAGCTGCTAACACTCAGTACAGAAATAAGGCAATTGCTATACCTGTCTACACATGTAGTATTCATCGTATCCAAACGCATGTATAACATTTCAGTTGCCTGTGCAAGCTGTGAATTTCAGGATAAGGAAAACTATACTCTCCTTGAAAATAAGCTGTGATAGAAAAAATAACATTTCTTAGAAGTCTATATAATGACTAATAATGCTGAGCTTCGTTTCAAGTAATTGATCTTTGAGGTATCATTGATTTACATTTGATCTGTATACACCCGTGAAATTGAGATAATGAGCATTTACATCATCTCCAAAAGTTCCCCATGCTCTTTTGTAATCCATTCTCCCTTCTTCCCCTCATTTATGCCCCCAAGCAAATATTAGTCTGCTGTCACTATATTACTTTGCATTTTCTAGGATTTTGTGTAAATGGTATCATATAGTATGAATTCATATTTGTTTGGCACCTTTTATTCAATATATTCTGCAATTCATTCATGTTGCTGCCTGCATTGAAAATTTGTCCTTTTTTTTTTTATTACTGAGTAGTATTCCACTGTATAGCTGTTAACAAAATTTGCTTATCCATTCTGTATTGATGGATATTTGGATTGTTTCCAGTTTTGGGTTATTACAAATAAAGTTATGAACATTAATTCTCTTGGGTAAATACTCCAGAGCAGAATGGCTGGACTGTATAGCACATGTAATGTTTAACTTTTAAAGAAATGCCAAACTGTTTTCATGAAGTGACTTAAACCCACAAGCAGAAATATTTAATAATCTGTTAAAGTCAGGCCAAAGAGAGTACATTAAAAACAAAGGAAAGGATACAACTTGGGGTAGAGAGCCAGGCTGAAGTTTACACAGTTCAATGAGAAGTGTTGTGTACATCACATCAATGTGAGGGGGTGTTGGAAGTTGAAACAGCTCTGCAAAGATCACCTACAAAGGAATCACAAGTCAGAACTCAATTCAACAGCTATCTACACATTTCTACTATTAGAAACACCTCAATGTTCTAAACTCTAACTCTATGGTATTCATAATAAAAAATATTACTTTTTAACCTTTAAAATTATGCTCTTTAAAACACAAAGATCTACAATTGAATACTGTAATGAAGATTTCTTATCTCTATAACTCAATCAAATAAGAATATGCAAAAATTAATGCTTAGTTGATACTTCCAGAGAACTGTCCAATTTCAACTCTGGAAGTATCAGAGTTAATTCAGGGAGGTACAGTTTACTGGGGACTCACAGATCCACCAGAGTTTCATTTCTATAAGAAGTAAAAGTCCTTTGTAGACTTGGAGGATGGGAACAGAAGATAGTTAACTCATTCTACACTGTTACTGTATTCTTGATATTCCAAGACTTTTTTGCCATGCTCTTGTTCACAAACTTGTTTCCATCCTCCTTCTATTTGTGGACCATCTACCTCGACTTCTAGAGCCTGGTGTGCATTCCTTCTCACTCCCATCTCCTACACTTTTGTATGAATTTCTACACATTTTGAAGATTTAAAAATATGACTTATATTTTGCATTTCAATTGACATGTCAGTGAGTCAAGTTCATAGCCTAAGCACACTCTCAAGTTCTATAAAGAGAACAGATGCAGCATTTCTAAGGAAGTACATAGGTAGAATATGAATAAAAAGTGAATCAAATGATACATAATTATGCTCACTTTGAGTATTTTAACATAAATGAATAATGCAGTTGACAGTTTGACCCACAGCTCAAGTGAAAACACTGTTTTTTGGGAAATAAATCTCTACAAGGTGTTCAACTACGCTACTAGTATCATCCTTCTGTATGACTTCATATGGAATCAAAAGCATTATCTATTTTTTTCCACTTCTAAAACAACTGGCTCTTTTGATTTCTAAGAATAAATAAGGATTCCTACTTATCCCTACCCTGTGATACAGGAAATAATACACTAGTCAGGGGTATCCTAGTAATAAGAGGCCAGATAAACACAGTTAAAGATGGGTTATCTGCCTAAAGAATACAATACTTTAAAGTATTTAAGCCTCTTATACATCTGTTAAGTGGACAATGTATTGATAGAGTTAGAGGTAACTTACGTTATCCATGATAACTATTCATGAATGAAGATATACTATCAATATATAAATAAATTATAGGCAACTCAAAATTCCATTTGTACACTGGGCTTAACCTCTTTCCTCTTTACTAACATGGCTAACAGAGCTCCAAAACTGAAAGCAATTTCCTCTCTTCTCTATTAATTTTCAGCACCTGCCAAGTACCAAGAACAACAAAAAGGCCAAGAGTAGATTACACTTCACAGTCAACAGAAAGATTCTGAAACTTAAAAACAAACTCCATTTGGAATGCATACCTCAACTATGTGGTAGTTCAAGGGGATCTTGTTCTTCCCAGGATAACTCACTAGCTGTGCAGCACTATAAAAAGTGTAATTTAAGTTTAATGAGTACACACAGATATATGAAAAACCAAATAAGCAGTTTCAAAAACAGTGTATGTAGATATAAAGGAAATCTTTTCTGAAATGTTCTAGATTTCAGTTACTTCACTTAACTATAGCACAGATTATTCTGTCTACCATAAGGAAGCTCTTTAATGCATGCAAAACTCCTTGAAAGATCAAAAGGAGTGTAAGTGGGCTTCCCTGGTGGCACAGTGGTTGAGAGTCCGCCTGCCGATGCAGGGGACACGGGTTCATGCCCCGGTCCGGGAAGATCCCACATGCCACGGAGCGGCTGGGCCCGTGAGCCATGGCTGCTGAGCCTGCGCGTCCGGAGCCTGTGCTCCGCAACGGGAGAGGCCACAACAGTGAGAGGCCCGCGTACCGAGGGGAAAAAAAAAAAAAAAAAAGGAGTGTAAGTAATAATAGTAAGGAAGTATATTCAGATCTACTAACTTAAAATGTTTTATAAGGTAGACCATTCCCAAAATACTATATTCCTTTCCATTTTAAGATCTAAACCAAAACTTTCCAAGGTTTCAGAAAATATTAAAAATAAACTTTTCTAACTGCTAGGAAACAGCAAAACCATTAGTATTCATTTATTCCCACAACATTCATACCAAAAATAGCTTGCCATTCAAGTTAATTTGTCCAGAGCACATGGCAAATATCCACACAAAAGAGCAGTATGCATATTACTACAAAGCACTATAGTACCATACAGCATCCAGGAAAGTACTATTTGAGGGTGAAGTGCCTCCAGAAAGCAAATCAAGTGTTTTAGAGATCAGTCTTAGCAAGACAGGGCATCAGGAAGAGAGGAAGATTTTCTTACTCTTAACGTACATTTTGCTCTTACTAAATCATCAAGATTGCTACTTTTTCTCCACTCTAATAAAAGTACCATGAAAAGCATCTTACCAAGTCTTCCTTTCCTTCCAGTGGGACTTAACGATGCAGTGAAGATTCTCTTCTATTACAAATCTTTCCACTGAATGACTCCCTGGCATTACAGGACCCTGGAAAGAAAACCAAATGCATATACTCCAGACCTAGATAAAATATTGTTTTTCATTTATTCAACAAATATATCAGAGCTTATTATGTTCCAGACACTGTATTGGATGCTGGGGATAAAAGTTCACAAGTGTGAAAGCTCTGTATTTCAGCAAATTTTATTGTTGTGTTCACTCATGTCTACAAGAGAATTAGAATGTCAGCTATAGTGTTTCTTCTACATCTGACACTGTACTATCCTTGCCCACTTCAAGTCTTAAATGAAGCAAACTAAATAATTTTTGTATATTATTAGTCCTATACAGTTTATTTTCTGAAACCATGGGACTGGATTACTTCCATAAAAAACATGGAGAGAGGGAAAATTTTGTCTCGAACACTATGTAGACACAAAAAAATCATGTATGCATTGAAAGATATCCACACTACACTGTTTTAAAAAAGGTTAAAAAACATTACCTACATAATATTGTTTAATTTAAAAAAATGCATAGCAAACAGGTTCAATGAGTTTATTTACTTATTATTTACTACTTATTGGTGACTTTTACTTTAATCTACTTTATCATTTCTAATTAAAACAAAACAAAACATTTTTTGAAAGCCCAGAACAAAAAAACAAATCCTCTTCAAACAGATGTTTTGCATATTTACGCTCTTCTGGCAAAAGATGATGGGCACATTACAGAGGCAACACCAATTAAGTACAAATAGTACAGAAGCAAATTTTGAGGTGTCATTCTAATGTTCCCCTTGTACAAATCAATACCTAATCACAAAGATTCTAACAGTCTTATTGTAAATTAGACTTCCAATTATATATACTCTAATTAGACCATTACATAAAGTTGACTAAAAGCATTTTATTATATATGCAATATTGCAAGTGGGTAGCAAGTTGATAATTTTGTATATATAACCAATTATCCAACAACTTTTTACCCTGAGATAGAGTATACATACGCTAAAATTTCCCTGGTCATAAGCAACTTTCCGTAGGACAGAAGAGAGAAGACAGGGGAGGAAAACTCAAGTTTGACCTAAGGTGGTAACATTGGTTCTTATGCCAGTGGTTCTCAACTGGGGGAAATTTTGCCCCTAAGGGGACATCTGCCAATCTCTGGAGACATTTTTGGTTGTCACAACTGACATGCTACTGGCACCTAGAAGGTAGAGGCCAGGGATGCTCCTAAGCATCCTACAATTCACGGGACAGCCCCACAACAAAGGATTACCCAGCCCAAAGCATCAGTTGTGCTGAGGCTGAGAAACTCTGCTCTATGCTGACTGGAATGTACTAAGCAACAGGTATAGTATTTTAGCCAGGCGAGCTTCTTTTCAGAACCAGCCCAGTGATCACTGTGCTTGCTGCCTGGGTATTAAAGTTAAGACAGTCATGGGCTTCCCTGGTAGCTCAGTGGTTAAGAATCCTCCTGCCAATGCAGAGGACACGGGTTCAAGCCCTGGTCCAGGAAGATCCCACATGCCGCCGAGCAACTAAGCCCATGAACCACAACTACTGAGCCCATGTGCCACAACTACTGAAGCCCGTTTGCCTAAAGCCCGTGCTCCACAACAAGAGAAGCCACTGCAATGAGAAGCCCGCGCACTGCAAGGAAGAGTAGACCCTGCTCACCGCAACTAGAGAAAGCCCGTGCGCAGCAAGGAATACCCAACGTTGCCAAAAATAAATTTAAAAAACCCCCAAAAAACAGTCATTCAAATGCAAAGGTATAAAGTAACTAAAGCACAGTTAAAATGTAAATTTTTATATCAAATGTTAATATCAAAATTATACATTTTCTTAATTGCTAAAGTATAACAGCTATCAACAACCTGACCTCATAATAAAAAATATATATATTTAAGGACTATAAAGTCAGCTTATACTAATCTTTGGGATTTTTAAATTAAAAACACTTTATTGAACACTCATCACGTGTCACATACTGTTCTATGCACTTTATGTGTTAATAATTTAATCCTCATTACAACTTTATGAAATATATACTATTATTATTCCATTAGGAAACTAAGGTCGGGAGGTAAATAACTCACTCAAGATCACACAGCTGGGCTGTGACTAAGCCAGGATTAAAACCCAAACCTACTTGGCCTCTCAAACCTACACTCTTCAATTGTACACCGTGCTGTCAATTTACACTGCCTAAATATGATTTCTTGAATAATGAGGTGATACCATTCACTGAATTAAACTGTTAACTTCGCTGCCATTGACCCTCTTAGATAATAAACAACTCAAAATTAAAATGTCCCATAGGCATAATTCAAACAAGATTAAACCACAATTACAACACAACACAGGCGCTTTCAAAGGCACTTTTGTTGGTCATGCACGTACCTCAGGATCATCCGTGTAATCAAACATTCTGAAGATGACCCTTGGCATCGGGTACACCGAATCTTCAGTGTGAGGAGGTGGTGTGAAAGGAGGCAGGTTGTGCTGCAGTGCTTCACACAGGATGCTGTCAAAGGCAAGATAAGGTCTTAGGATGTGCCGCTCCTGCCAGCGATCCTTTTTCAATTTCTGAATCTGGGCCCAGAGGCAATCTAAATACTAAAGACAGATTAATTTTGAACAATTAATAGATATTTGGAGGCTAGATGAAATAACATTTTGACTAGACAAAACCAAAAATCTACTGCCTTCTAAAATACAGGATACAAAAGCAAGCTAACTTACAATTAAATACAGTACTAAGGAATACTGCTAAGTTCCTGTTTTTGTTTTAATTATTTTATAAAGTCTGTCTGGGGCTGATACCTCTTATTTTTTCAAATTGGGCACATAAATAAAACATACATCAACTCTATGATATCTGGAATCCCAAAGAATAGGGAATGTTTTGATGACATTCTAACGTTTATTAAAAATCCACTATATGCCTAGGGCTATGAGGAGCTGAACCCCTGATATGAAATGTGAAAACCCAGCTGAGGTATGCAAATGGATGATTTGAATATGTCACAGAGGTAAGAATCTACTCTGTGCTCGTATCACAAGAGACTGAAATCAATTTACCTCTTCTTGTGGATGCGGTTTCTCTGCAGTCCATACTTGTAACATGGGCACATGAGTCTTCTGGCGTCTTCTAAAGGTAAGAATGAAAATCTACATTTAGGTTTTTAAAACATGAAAAGATATTCAGTTGCTTTCATAATTAATAAAATGCAAATTAAGGGAGTGAAACATTTTAACCTATCAGGTTGGCAGATATTAGAATCTCTGATAATGTATTGCATTGCCAAAATGTAGGCAAATACATGGTTTCAAAAACATCACTGGCAGAGGGCTAATTGATATAATCTCTTTAGATGACATTTGGAAGAGTATAATCTCTTTAGAAGGCAATCTGACTAAATATCAAAATTAAAATTGTTAAAGTAAAGACACTTCAACCCAGCAATGCCATTTCTAAGAATTCACATCACCCCAAAACATATTTGTACATGCACATAAAGACTTATGTACAAGGATATTCACTGAAACACTGTTTAAAATAGCCAAAGACTTGCAATAGCCTCAATGTCTACCAACAGGAGACTAGTTAAAGGAATTATGGTACATTAAAAGACTGGAATACCATACAGCTGTTAAAAAGAATGAGGTAGAGCTAAATATCTTATGCAACGAATCCAAACTATATTAAGAGGGAAAAAAAAGCAAGTGTGTATAGAAGAACAATGTGTATACTGGACTATCATTTGTATAAAAAGGGGGAATGACATTCAAATGTTAGCATGTTCACACTCTTACTTTCATTCTTTTGTAAACATCTATATATTATTAAAAAAACAGTACAACTTTTGAAAAATATAAAACATTTAAAAAATCATTTAAAGGTACCTTAGGGTAATGAGAAAGCAGATTTTTATCTTTGGACTTCCTTTAGCTTTATTGTAACTACGTAAATATTAACAATATCCAAAGAGTTACCTATTAATAGAAAATGAAACTTATAACAAAATTCTTCTGAAAAAACTTAAGGGGACACAAAATCATTACCAAGCTGCTGTGCCCTTACTTAAGATAGCTTTCAGTGTTGGCAAAGATTCGGTCCATCTCTGCATCTTTCTTTTCGTACAACTCCTTTCCAACCCAGGGCAAAGATGATAGAAATGCATACACGTACCAATCCCGGCGCACCTAAAGAATTTTTTTTTAAAAGGTACATTTAAAATAGGTGCTAGTGAATTTTCATTCATATTATATTCATTCCTGAATAAAATCCTATGGACGCAATTCAGTAGGACTTAACAAAGACATCTGGCTCATTTAGAGCATTTTTAGATATATTAGCTTTAATCTTACTAGACAGAATCATTTAACTAATGTACAGATGTCATGAGAACCCACCATTATACCAGCTGACTTAACTTTTAGACATTAAGAATTTATAATGTGATAAATCTACTGTTAATCTTCTGTTTTTATTACGAAAGGGTTACTAGTGAAAAATTCCTGGTACTATATGGACAAGATTCAGCACAAGGGGTTTTCTTACCTGAGGCACATCTTCTTCCTGAATTACACTTACAAAATTTTCAAACATAGCAACCATTGATGGGGCAGCAATGACGTGACAATTCACAAGATCAGATAAAAAACGGACCTGGTGGGGAGAACAATTTCTATGAAATCTAAATGTCCTTTATAATAATTATAAAACAAGCAATTCTGTAATGTTTGAAACCACAGTTCTGAAAAACTACAACCCAAGGACCAAATCTAGCCCACTGCTTTTTTTTTTTTTTTTTTTTTTTTTTGCGGTATGTGGGCCTCTCACTGTTGTGGCCTCTCCCGTTGTGGAGCACAGGCTCTGGATGCGCAGGCTCAGCGGCCATGGCTCACGGGCCCAGCTCCGCGGCATGTGGGATCTATCCGGACCGGGGCACGAACCCGTGTCCCCTGCATCAGCAGGCGGACTCTCAACCACTGCGCCACCAGGGAAGCCCCCACTGCCTGTTTTTTAAGCAGCCTGCAAACTAAGAATGGTTTTAAAATATTTAAATGCTTGAAAAGAATCCAAAAGAATATTTTGATTCATACAAATTATATGAAATTAAATTTCATTGTCCGCAAATCGACTTTTACACAGCCATGTTTATTTGTTTACATGTTGTCTGTGGCTGCTTTTGTGCTATAACAGCAGAGCTGAGTAGTTGTGACAGAGACTGTAGGAAGGACAGGAATCTGAATTTATAGCTTTACATTTATACTAGACTAAGAACCTAAACTGTAATATTCTAGCTATTACAACCAATAATCTTCTTTTCTGTTTGGCTGTGAAAAAATTTTCGCTGGACCACAGAAATGGAAATTTATGAACAGATATTTATTGGGTGCCCTTTGTGTGCCACTGCTGAGCACTATTAAAGTCTCTGTCACATGGGAGCTGCTCATAGACTAGTGGGACAAGCACAATCTCAACCCAGATGGATAAATCCTATACTAAAAGATAAATAAAGTGTTCTAGAAATAGGGACAAAGGGAGTAGGGGGAAACATCACATAGGAGGTAACAATCGGGCTAGATCATAAAGGATGAAAAAAGTAGTCCTCACGTGGAGAGCAAGGAGAGGCTTCTAGGCAGAAAGGTTCAAAAACAAGGTGTGTTCAGGGACCAGCAAATAATTCAGATAGAGCTGGAGGGTATATGGGAGGCAAAGAGAAACAGACTGGGGCAACCATGAAGGATCAGACTTAATGGAATCTGAACTTAATAGCCTGATGAGTGTCCAAACTCTTTTGATTATGTACTCAGTAGAAAAGAATTTGATCACATACCTCAACACATAATATTTACTTATATATAAATATAAGTTGGCCCACTGTCAATCTATGTGTTATGTATTAAAAAGGCTTAATTCCATTTCCATTTAAGATAAGTAAGAGTTCTGATATTTACTTCCTGCATCATCTTGTGCACCAGGCTTTGAAGACTATCCACTGTAGAAAATGGGAAGGAACTGAGGTTTTTAACCTGTAACCAACATGAACAGAGCCTAGTTACAGAAGACCATTCTGGTGCCACTATAGAAGATAAAGTGAAAGGCAGAGAATCTGGATGTAAAAAGATCTGTTAAGAGCTGTTAAGACATTACGAGGAAGGCATGAACTGCACTAGAGGCCCTGGAGACAAGGAGAAGGGACAGACTGGAGAGAAATTTAAGAGGTAGGACAGACAGGGCTTGGAGACTGCTTGGAGTATGAGAGGGCAAAGGCAAGACAAAAATTAATGCTCAGGTTTCTGGACGGGCTATCCAGTAAATAGCAGCCACTTGTGTGGGTTGGGCTGAGGGCACAGGAAAGGAGGTATGAAGAATGCATTAATTCAGGGACTTCCAGGCAAGATACCTTAGGGCTATCCAGGTAGTATTTGGACCAAAGGTCTGGAGCTCAGGAGAATGGCTGAAGCAGGAGATACAGACTAGAGTTGGTGGGGAGAAGGTCATCAAAATAAAGGTAGTTTATGAAGCTATGAGAGAGAATGAGAATGCTTCAGCAGAGAATGTTTGAAAAAAAAGTGAAGTGAGGATAGAATCCTGGGAAACACAAAAATTTAAGGGGCAAAGGAAGGTTACCCAGTAAAAGGAGACTGAGGAATAGAAGGTAAGTGGCAGCAGGAGGTCCTGAAAAGAGTTGTGCTGCAGAAACCAAGTAGTGTAAAGCATCCCATGTTACAGGGAGGTCAACTAGGATTGAGTTAACAGAAGCCACTGGACTCGGTAATGAGCTCTGCATCTTTAATAAGAATGATTTCGGGACTTCCCTGGTGGTGTAGTGGTTCAGAATCCACCTGCCAATGCCAGGGACACGGGTTCGATCCCGGGTCCAGGAAGATCCCACATGCCACGCAGCAACTAAGCCCATGCACTACAACTACTGAGCCTGTGCTCTAGAGCCCGTGAGCCACACTACTGAAGCCTGTGCACCTAGACCCCGTGGTCCGCAACAAGAGAACCCACCGCAATGAGAAGCCCATGCACTGCAACAAAGAGTAGCCCCTGCTCACCACAACTAGAGAGAGCCCACGTGCAGCAACGAAGACCCAACACGGCCAAAAATAAATAAATTAAATAAATAAATTTATTTTTAAAAAAAAGAATGGTTTCAAAAGAGCAGCTGTTGTGGTGAGTGGGGAACTGTATTTCGAGAGAAAACATAAATTATTTGGTTGTAGCTCACCTCTCCCCTTCATCCCAACACTAAGTCATAACATACCAAAAAACAAATACAAAAAATGTTTAACAAATATCTAGAAGAACTAAAGAACAAACAAACAGAGATGAACAATACAATAACTGAAATGAAAAATACACTAGAAGGAATCAATAACAGAATGACGGAGGCAGAAGAATGAGTAAGTGAGCTGGAAGATAAAACAGTGGAAATAACTGCCGAGGAGCAGAATAAAGAAAGAAGAATGAAAAGAATTGAAGACAATCTCAGAGACCTCTGGGACAACACTAAATGCACCAACATTCAAATTATAGGGGTCCCAGAAGAAGAGAAAAAGAAAGGGTCTGAGAAAATATCTGAAGAGATTACAGGGGGAAACTTCCCTAACATGGGAAAGGAAATAGTCACCCAAGTCCAGGAAGCACAGAGAGTCCCATACAGGATAAACCCTAGGAAAAACACACCAAGACACATATTAATCAAACAAACAAAAATTAAATTCAAAGAAAAAATATTAAAAGCAGCAAGGGAAAAACAAAAAATAACATACAAAGGAATCCCCATAAGGTTATCAGCTGATTTTTCAGTGGAAACTCTGTAGGCCAGAAGGGAGTGGCAGGATATATTTAAAGTGCTGAAAGGGAAAAACCTACAACCAAGATTACTCTACCCAGCAAGGATCTCATTCAGATTCGATGGAGAAGTCAAAAGCTTTTCACACAAACAAAAGCTAAGAGAATTCAGCACCACCAAACCAGCTTTACAACAAATGCTAAAGAAACTTCTCTAAAAGGGAAACACAAAAGAAAAAGACCCACGAAAACAAACCCAAAACCATTAAGAAAATGGTAATAGGAACATACATATCAACAATAAACTTGAATGTAAATGGATTAAACACCCCAACCAAAAGACACAGACTGGCTGAATGGATACAAAAACAAGACCCATATATATGCTGTCTACAAGAGACCCACTTCAGACCTAGGGACATATACAGACCGAAAGTGAAGGGATGGAAAAAGATATTCCATGCAAATGGAAATCAAAAGAAAGCTGGAGTAGCAATACTTGTATCAGATAAAATAGACTTTAAAATAAAGACTGCTACAACAGATAAGGAGGGACACTACATAATGATCAAAGGATCAATCCAAGAAGATGATATAACAATTATAAATGCTTATGTACCCAACAGAGGAGCACCTCAATACATAAGGCAAATGCTAACAACCATGAAAGGAGAAATCGACAGTAACACAATAATAGTAGGGGACTTTAACACCCCACTTATACCAATGGACAGATCATCCAAATAGAAAATAAGGAAACACAAGCTTTAAATGACACAATAGACCGGACAGATCTAATTGATATTTATAGAACATTCCACCCAAAAGTGGCAGAATACACTTTCTTCTCAAATGCACATGGAACATTCTCCAGGAAAGATCACATCTTGGGTCACAAATCAAGCCTTGGAAAACTTAAGAAAACTGAAATCCTACCAAGCATCTTTTCTGACCACAGCACTATGAGACTGGAAATCAATTACAGGAAAAAAACTGTAAAAAACACAAATACATGGAGGCTAAACAGTGGGCTACTAAATAACCAAGAGATCACTGAAGAAATCAAAGAAGAAAGAAAAAAATACATAGAAACAAATGACAATGAAAACATGATGACCCAAAACCTATGGGATGCAGCAAAAGCAGTTCTAAGAGGGAAGTTTACAGCAATTCAATCTCACCTCAAGAAACAAGAAAAATCTCAAATAAACATCTAACTCTACACTTAAAACAACTAGAGAAAGAAGAACAAAGAAAACCCAAAGTCAGTAGAAGGAAAGGAGTCATAAAGATCAGAGCAGAAATAAATGAAATAGAAATGAAGAAAACAATAGCAAAGATCAATGTAACTAAAGCTGGTTCTTTGAGAAGATAAACAAAACTGATAAACCCTTAGCCAGACTAATCAAGAAAAAAAGGGAGAGGATGCAAATCAATAAAATTAGAAATGAAAAAGGAGAAATCACAACTGACACTGCAGAAATACAAAGGATTATATATAAGAGGCTACTACAAACAACTATATGCCAATAAAATGGACAACCACGAAGAAATGGACAAACTCTTGGAAAGGTACAATTTTACAAGGCTGAACCAGGAAGAATTAGAAAATATAAATAGATCTATCACAAGTAATGAAATTGAAATCGTAATTAAAAATCTTCCAACAAACAAAAATCTAGAACCAGATGGCTTCACAGGTGAATTCTATCAAACATTTAGAGAAGAGCTAACACCAATCCTTCTCAAACTCTTCCAAAAAATTGCAGAGGAAGAAACACTCCCAAATTCATTCTACGAAGAAACCATCACCCTGATACCAAAACCAGAAAAAGAGATCACAAAAAAAGAAAATTATAGACCAATTATCAGTGATGAACATAGACAGAAAAATCCTGAACAAAATACTAGCAAACAGAATCCAACAGCACATTAAAAGGATCACCATGATCAAGTGAGATTTATCCCAGGGATGCAAGGATTCTTCAATATATGCAAATCAATCAATGTGATACACCACATTAACAAATTAAGGAATAAAAACCATATGATCATCTCAATAGATGCAGAAAAAGCTTTTGACAAAATTCTACACCCATTTATGATAAAAACTCTCCAGAAAGTGGGCATAGAGGGAAACTAACTCAACATAAAAAAGGCCATATATGACAAACCCACAGCAAGCATCATACTCAATTGTGAAAAACTGAAAGCATTTTCACTAGGATCAGGAACAAGACAAGGATGCCCACTCTTGCCACTCTTATTCAACATAGTTTTGGAAGTCCTAGCCACAACAATCAGAGAAGAAAAAGAAATAAAAGGAATACAAATTGGAAAAGAAGAAGTAAAACTGTCACTGTTTGCTGATGACATGATACTATACATAGAAAATCCTAAAGATGCCACCAGAAAACTAGTAGAACTAATCAATGAATTTGGTAAGGTTGCAGGATACAAAATCAATGCACAGAAATCTCTAGCATTCCTATACACCAACAATGAAAAATCAGAAAGAGAAATTAGGGAAACACTCCCATTTACCATTGCAACAAAAAGAATAAAATACCTAGGAATAAACCTGCCTAAGGAGGCAAAAGACTTGTACTCACAAAACTATAAAACACTGATGAAAGAAATCAAAGATGACATAAACAGATGGAGAAATATACCATGTTCTTGGTTTGGAAGAATCAATATTGTGAAAATGACTATACCACCCAAAGCAATCTACAGATTCAATGCAATCCCTATCAAACTACCAACGGCATTCTTCACAGAATTAGAACAAAAAAATCTTACAATTCGTATGGAAACACAAAAGACCCAAATAGCCAAAGCAATCTTGAGAAAGAAAAATGGAGTTGGAGGAATCAGGCTCCCCGACTTGAAACCGTACCACAAAGGTACAGTAATCAAGACAGTATGGTACTGGCTCAGAAACATAAATATAGATCAATGGTACAGGACAGAATGCTCAGAGATAAACCCAAGCACATATGGGCACCTAATTTATGACAAAGGAGGCAAGGATATACAATGGAGAAAAGACAGTCTCTTCAATAAGTGGTGCTGGGAAAACTGGACAGCTACATGTAAAAGAATGAAATTAGACCACTACCTAACACCATACACAAAAATAAACTCCAAATGGATTAAAGAGTTAAATGTTAAGACCAGACACTATAAAACTTTTAGAGGAAAACATAGGAAAAACACTCTGACATAAACCACAGCAAGATCTTTTTTGACCCACTTCCTAGAGTAACAGAAATAAAAACAAAAATAAACAAATGGGATTTAATTAAACTTAAAAGCTTTTGCACAGCAAAGGAAACCATAAACAAGACAAAAAGACAACCCTCAGAATGGGAGAAAATATTTGCAAATGAAACAACAAAGGATTAATCTCCAAAATATACAAACAGCTCATGGAGCTCAGTATCAAAAAAATAAACAATCCAGTTAAAAAATGGGCAGAAGACCTAAATAGACATTTCACCAAGGAAGACATACAGATAGCCAAGAGGCAAATGAAAAGATGCTCAACATCACTAATTATCAGAGAAATGCAAATCAAAACTACAATGAGGTATCACCTCACACCAGTCAGAATGGCCATTATCAAAAAAGCTAGAAACAATAAATGCTGGAAAGGGTGTGGTGAAAAGGGAACCCTTCTACACTGTTGGTGGGAATGTAAATTGATGTAACCACTATGGAAAACAGTATGGAGGTTCCTTAAAAAACTACAAATAGAACTATCATATGACCCAGCAATCCCATTACTCAGCATATACCCTGAGAAAACCGTAATTCAGAAAGAGACATGCACCACAATGTTTACTGCAGCACTGTTTACGATAGCCAGGACATGGAACCAACCTAAATGTCCATCGACAGATGAATGGATAAAGAAGATGTGGCACATATATACAATGGAATATTACTCAGCCATAAAAGGAAACGAAATTGAGTTGTTTGTAGTGAGGTGGATGGACCCAGAGTCTGTCATACAGAGTGAAGTAAGTCAGAAAGAGAAAAACAAATACCGTATGCTAACGCATATATATGGAATCTAAAAAAAAAAAAAAAAAAAGGTAGTGATGAACCTAATTGCAGAGCAGGAATAAAGAGCTAGACATAGAGAACGGACTTGGTGACATGGGGTGGGTGGGCGAAGGTGGGGCGAAGTGAGAGTAGCATCGACGTATATACACTACCGAATGTAAAACAGTTGGCTGGTGGGAAGCAGCAGCATAGCATAGGGAGATGGGTTCGGTGCTTTGCGATGACCTAGAAGGGTGGGATAGGGAGGATGGGAGGGAGGCTCAAGAGGGAGGGAATATGGGGACATGTGTATGCATATGGCTGATTCGCTTTGTTGTGCAACAGAAACTAACACAGTATTGTCAAGCAATTATACTCCAATAAAGATTAAAAAAAAAAAAAGAATGGTTTCAAAAGAGCAGCTGTTGTGGTGAGTGGGGAACTGTATTTCAAGAGAAAAGAAATTATTTGGTTGTAGCTCACCTCTCCCCTTCATCCCAACACTAAGTCATAACATACCAAAAAGCTCCCCAAAAGCCAAAAGCACAAAAAACTTACCAAATATACAGCTTCATTATAATTGTTTGCTTTCAACGATTCTTTAAGTTGACGAATCATGGCTTCTACAAATTCTCCACCAAAGTTGTAATTCCTGGCATTTAGTAGTCCAACTAATGTTGTATAAATTGTCAACTTCTCAGGTAACAGACGTGCACTGATTTGAGAACCCAGCACAATAAGAAGATCCCAAAACAACAGCATTAAGTTGCTGAATTTTATACTATATAAAATTTTAAATTGTTTTACTAACTTTAGAAAAGCATTACATTTAGCTATGTTTTTAAAACTATGTCAGAAAAGGCATAAATATTGAGAAGAGTTGCAGACATGGCTCTCTCAATTTTTTCATTTTAATTCTAATTAGTTAATCCAAGAGTTAAGAAAGTAAAACACTCTAATTGTGAAGTCATCAAACTAAAATAGACATAACTGACGCTAGACCAGTTTTTCTTCCAATGTGCTTAGTGGAACTGAATAGCAGGTCTACAGAAAATGGTTTCCATGGTAAAATATCTGGCAATTGCTGAGTGAAAATATAAAAAGTTTCTTTAATGCAGAATCATTAAGGGAGAGATGGAGCAATCAACATTTCTAAACTTAGCCGACCAAATGTCACGGCATCAGAATTTCACTTTGAGAAACACTATTCTAGTTGCTTAGAAAAAATTCAGAACGAAAACCAGTTCCTATCAGTTAAATTGTTGAATTTTTAACATGGTACTCTGATATGGTAAGATTTCTTTACATCCAGTTTGCTTACTCAAGTGTGTTAACTTTCATTAAAGTTATTTGAAAAGTAGAGAAGAGGATTACAGTAATAAATCTTTGAAAAAAGCAAATGTTGATCCCTAATTTAGGCAGCCTTTAGAAATCAGCTCAAAAAAGAAAAGCAAATGGGAACTCCTGATTGTTCAGATTCTCTTATACTTTTTGCATTTTCCCAAGGTTCCTAGCAAAGAGTGTTAGGGACAATTTAGGTTTTAAAAAAATAACTGCATTGATAGTAACCATTCCTCCTCAACCCTCCCCTGCTTCAAAGTCATGGCTTCCATCAGAGTTTAAGCATAAATCTACTCTATTCTAATAAATGCTTTCAGAACAGAAGGAATCTACGGATAACTTTAGCCAAATAACTTTTCTTAGTATTAGTTTCTTAGTCTAAGGACATGTCTTCCTGAATATTAACTAGATTCCTTAAAAAAATTGCATCTGAAATTATTTGTACTTTATGAGCTGCTAAAGTAAAATCCACTGATAGTTTCAATTTGTGTGTACATTTTTAAATTTCAAAACTGAGCTGTAAGCAATTAAAAAACCCCATTATTTTAAAATAACTGAAATAACATTTTAAGGCACCTTCATAATGAAGACTTCTTTATCCAGAAGTCATAGATACTCCTTTGCAAAGCATACAGTTTAGAGTGACCAATGTCCACCTGAGTGATGAGTAAGTCTGGATTGCTAATTCCACTGTTGGGAGAGACTGTTTCATGATTTCATGTGAGACTTTTCCCTTTCTAATGTCCTTACAAATTAAATGCTGATACTCGTTCTAGCTAACCTAATTGAGAGAAAGATTATGCCTATTATGTCATAGCTTCAAAAGTATCTTCAGCCTTCTAAGAAGGGCTATTGTTAATTGAGTGACTGGTTCTCAAATATGTTTGATACTACTGATTAAAAGTATAAATTAAACTCTATTATATACATTTAATTGTACGTGCTTAAAAGAAAATTGCTGAATGTGAAGTTGTCTACTTTCTCACTTAAAAGTAGTCAACTCAAATGATTCTAAGGATCCAAGAAACAAAACAAAGAAAATGCTCAATTTTCATCCTATTTATCGCTAAGAGTTCGCCAAAGGGCAAAAGGTCATTTCATTTGACAAATTCCCCACAGAATGAAAGCAGATGACATATGGAACATAAACACATCTTCTGAACATTCACAAGCATTTAAGAGTAGATAATACATTATCACCTGGATTCATAAATCTTTTGTATACATACACTGTACAAAGAAGCCTTAAGATCTTGCTCTTATAGTTAGGAAGATCAGCTTCCAAAACGCCAGCCAAGCCTTCTAGGTTGCTCTCCAAAGAGCAGGCACTCTGTAGAGGACAGCATATTAAATATGTGTCAAGTACTCAGCAATTAGTGCATTAAAATTTTCTAGGTGATGATAAAAAAGTTACACATAAGGCACTGAGAGTTTAGTATAAATAAATTCAGGTTGTTATTATTCTTTAGAAAACCATGAAAAGAGAACGAATAAAAGTTAAAAAGCAATCTAAGACAGCAGAACAAGTATTAGAAATGGGAGGACGTTCTGGGCTCTATTCTACTTCTCTAACTAATTCACTTAACTGTATGACTGGGCAAATTACCTCACCTATCCAGAACTTCCTCGGTCTCCAGTTTTTTTTTTTTTAATACATTAAAGAAAATTTTTTTAAATTTATTTATTTTATTTATTTATTTTTGGCTGCACTGGGTCTTCATTGCTGCGCACAGGCTTCCTCTAGTTGTGGCCAGCGGGGACTACTCCTCGCCGTGGTGCGCGGGCTTCTCATTATGGTGGCCTCTCCTGTTGCGGAGCATGGGCTCTAGGCGCGCGGGCTTCAGTAGTTGTGGCTCACGGGCTCCAGATGGCAGGCTCAATAGCTGTGGCACACAGGCCCAGCTGCTCCGCAGCATGTGGGATCTTCCCAGACCAGGGCTCGAACCCGTGTCCCCTGCATTGGCAGGCAGATTCCCAACCACTGCGCCACCAGGGAAGCCCCTGGTCTTCATTTTTAAATTGAGTGGACTATTCCCTAAGGTCCCTTCTAAGACTCATATTCTATGAAAATTACTAATAACATTTAACTCTCTGCATTCCAAGGCTTTTAATATGAATTTACTTCGGGATATAGATATATGGCAATACAAACTTTGCCCACAACTTAGATCATCGAGTTTGCAGATGCAGAAACTAATCAAGCACAGTTAACTACAACCCTAAGCCCATCACAGTCTGTGTCTATTTTGATCATACCTTTTCTCCTACTTTGCATATTAAAGATTCCAAATGATCTTCAGTTTCATTTGCATCAGAGGTCTTTCTCCTTTTGTGAGGCTGTCCCCCTGTTTCAACAATGTAAAAAAGTGAACATTACATGATGAATCTGTTATCAAAAACGTTAATTTTTTTAATGCTATAATCACTTTTGTACCAGAAGCCCTACTATTTACACAGAAGTGCTTAACTGACCCTCCACTTCTCAGACAAGGCTAGATCAACCAACAGTCTCCATACCCAGTGGCACCATAATAACTCCAGGAAGCATTATTTATGTTAAATTTTGTGATTATAGTGCCCCCATGGAGCAACGCAATGCAGCAGTCCTGTCCATTTCTATGGATAGGCAGCAAAGGTGCCCATAACATGCTAACCACTAGCAGTTAGAAGACTCCCTGTAATATTCATGTATGGCTATTCCCATTCTTTGAACTTGAGCTGTTTATTCATCCTTAGTCGCTTGTTCCTAAAACCTGTCGGTGCCAGTAGTACTCATTATTTTAATAATGAAAATTATGTAAACTGATGAAATATGGGTGTAAAAACCAAGTTGAATGCTGTGGAAAGACTTGATTAGGGGGAAAAAAAGCTTTTAAAAAAGAAAGGTATGAAGAGGAAAACTTCAAAAGATGGGAAAGGGAGCATAAAACATTAGGATTCCTCACTAGTTTTTACAAATGTCTGAGCTCTTAACTCTTCAATTAACAGTTTTGGTTCTACAGGCCTTGCAGCACTAGGGTCTAGTTCATCCCAAACAATGAGAATTACAATCAGCAGACATACTCAAAGAAAAGTCCTGAGTACTATATCAAACAATCGGTGGGGAAAAGGTATATGTTTTATGGTTTCCTGCTTTAACCAGCTCTTGGTTCCATACTTTACTGATCCTATTACGTTCAAAAACGGTGTCATTCAGAGTTGTGCAAACAAACAAAAACTACCATTCTGAAATCATTACCAGTCATCTCTCTGTCCTTTTGGTCGCTAAAGAATTCAATTTGAATGAAGCTGTGCTACAAAATCCTTAAGCACTGGACTGTCTTGCTGTTAGTGATCTCTTACTACCAATATTTTGTTTAAAACCTCAACATACCCACCTTATATCCTTTTGTGGACTAACATAAGGCTGAAAAATGTTCAAATAAGGTGTTAAATATGGAACATGATGCTGTTGCTACACACAATGTTGGCTAGTCTCCCAGTATAATTCAATTTTTAACTTCCACCAATTAGATTATTAGGATGGAATGTGAACAAGGAAGCAATAATCTATAACTGTGTTGGAGATCTGTATTAATAATGAAAATCTGCAGATATAGGGTTACCCAGTAGCAAGTTATATTTTTAATCTTTTCCAGACTTGTACAGCCAAAGGAACTGAACCATTTTTACAGAGTTCATAATTACTTACTTGCCACTGGAACATTTGGCTTGAAAAATACAATGATTTTCATAAAACACAGCACTTGGCTATTCCAAGCTTGGGGTGTTAAAATTTTTTCCAATGTCTGAAATGATCTTCAGGTACCTACCACCTGAACTCAAGCTGAATAAAACCGATCTATTACTATCTAGATAGGACCAAACCAAGTATTATAAAAGGCCATAGGGCAAAGCATTGTGTGCTTTGACCCCCCCACCCAGCCCCTTAGTTATCATTAGGATCTGGTTTAAATAACCACTGAATTTTGAAGGGATAGTTTTGAAGGGATAATGCCATAAAAAATATAATACACATGCAGCATGACAGCTGTGATGTATTCCTGGAGATATGTGTCCGTGTAAAGTTGTGGACATGTGTGGTATTGTGGGATCAGTGACCTTGATTCTCAAATATACATTAAACTGAAGTCACAGGACCTCTATAAAGGTTCCACCACCCCAAGAGCCAAATTCGACACAAAGGACTTCTATTTCCAGGATTCATTCATTGAAAAAAATGACATATTTGATGCAATGTTTATATAAGCGATCAGCCAGGACATTAAAATAGCCTTCTCCAAGAGCAGTGGTTCTCAACTGGGTTGGCTTTTTGTCCCCCAGGAGCCACTTGGCAATCTCTGGAGACATTTTTAGTTGTCACAACTCTGGCATCCAGTGGGCAGGGGCCAGAAATTCTACTAAACGTACCACATTGCACAGGACAACGCCCAACAATAAAGAATAATCCAGCCCAAAATGGCCGTAGTGCTGATGTCGAGAAACTCTGTTCTGAAACTCTGAAAGCAGAATATACTAAATGTTCTTCAGAACCAGATTCTGGTAAGGGTGGGAGAATGAAGATGCTAAAAAACTAGCTGAATGAGAGCAGTTTTTTTTTTTTAAACTTTATCCACTGTTCCTTTCTTTCTGGCCCATCTACTTCGCCAAAACCCTTTATCCCACATCCCACCTCCACACCCTCTCTAAATTAACCATCCAGCTGGCTTGTTCTCATATCAGTTTAGAATCATATCCCAGTCTTTAAAGCAACCCTCCTAGGCCCTCTTGTAAGACTGAAAAGAAGAAAATACTGCTGTGGGGAGAGAAGGTAGGATTTCTGAAGAAAAACTAGAAAATACAGTATACAGTCCTATCTCTGAAGTGCAACTCTTCTTTTCTCTTCTTCTTCTCATTTTTACTATGCTTGGAGAATGAGAAGAGGCAGAAAGTATTAAGAAGTAAGAGATGCCCCACACTCACCTGATATTGGAGAGAATATAAAGAGGGGTGGGAGGGGGACATACAGACACAATGTGAACTCATACACAGTAACAGGATACTGAACTCAAGAGAATGTGGGCAAGAGCATGGGGAAGTAGAATAAAGCACTTTAATGAAGAATAAAATTTTGGGAACGAGCTGAATGTTTTCATCTACCCTCAAGAAAGCATATCTAAGGTAGCTCCCAAAACAACAACAGATTTTATATTAACATGTTAACTAAGTATAAGTTTTACAATGTAAATTAAAGCTACACATTAGCACTTCGTTCTGACACCCTTGGCTAGAAGAGAGAAGCAAGTCTCTATTAAAACCCATCAGAAAGGGACTTCCCTGGTGGCACAGTGGTTAAGAATCTGCCTGCCAATGCAGGGGACACAGGTTCAACCCCTGGTCTGGGAAGACTGCAACTAAGCCCGTGTGCCACAATTACTGAGCCTGCACTCTAGACCCCGTGAGCCACAACTACTGAGGCCTCGTGCCACAACTACTGAAGCCTGTGTGCCTAGAGCCTGTGCTCTGCAACGAGAGAAGCCCGCGCACCGCAGCTAGAGAAAGCCCATGCTCAGCAACGAAGATCCAATGCAGCCAAATAAAAAAACCAACAAAAAACCCATCAGAAAGAATCTTAATACACCAAATAATTTTTCACCTGTAAGGTGATCCTTATTCTATATGGATACACTATACTACACATCTTATATCCTTATTTAGAATTAGGTACTATAAAAAATTTTAGACCCACAAAGTGGAAACAAAAACCAACTCTATAAAAGAGAAAGTAACAAAAACAACAAGGGAAAGGGGAAAAGTAAAGCACCTTGATCCTGCAGATTTAAAGAAGTAACCATCACTTCTGAAACAAACTATACTTTTCATCAGAATAACAGATCCCTTCACTTCTATTCGTTTTATTTTCTATAGTTAGGTAAAAGAACAGTCACCGTCTAAAAGGTAAGGACCTAATTCTAAGTAGCTTAAAAGGGACTAATATGGGGTTTTGGCCAAGATTATGGACAATCTAAAAACTTTCTTAAAAGAACAAAGCAATATATTGAACAGATATTGTATGCATATCCAAAATAACTGAAAAGCTTCAGAGACAGTCTTAAAAAGAGTCTAAGAAATGAGTTAGATTTAGCACTGGACCAGTATCCATACACATTAATTTCCATTTAGGATTTTCCTTTCCTTGTCTATAAATCCATCTCTAGGTGAACTTCATTGGTATAGCTTCCGGAACTTATCTCCTTGGATCAAGGTGACTCTAGTCTCAGCACAGAGATACAATTTTAAAATTGCCCTCTGTGAGCTGATTCTCTGCGACCCTTCCAATCTTATCTCCTACAACTCTCCCCCTCACTCACTCTGCTACAGCAACACTGGCCTCCTTGCTGTTTCAGGATGATAGGAATACTCTAGCCTTAAAGCCTTTGCACTTGAGGCTCCCTGTGCTTAGACTACTGCGTTTCCCCCACACTGCCATCTGGTTTGCCCCCTCACCTCCTGCAGGTCTTTGATCAGATGCGATTCTCAGTGAGGCCTTCCCTGACCAACCAATACAAAATGGCAACTCCTCCCCGACAGCAGCCTCTACTCTCTTTACCCAGTTTTCTTTTTCTCCATAGCACTTAACACCATATTATACACTATATTTACTTGATTGTATTCTGCCTGTAAAAGGGGATCTTTATATTGTCCACTGCTGTACTGTCAGTAGTTAGAACTGTGCCTAGCACTGTTAAATATTTGTTGAATAAATTATTATATCTAGTCAAGCATATGGAAAGCCATGGCAGTCAGTGACTGATAAGAGCTGACAATAATCGAGAAATGCTCAGATGCATCTATTTAATACAACAATAATAATTCAGCCTATTTTAAAATAGCTTTCTGCAGTATTTAAGCTTCCAATATTTCTGATTTAAAAAAAATTAGTAGATGCTTAACCAAAAGAAAAGTATCTAAAATATTTGATTCAGATCACCATTTAGGATAAACCCTAGCTGTTCATTACCCAAACTTTTGCAATTTACAGAAGTTCCAGACTTGGTGTAGTATCTAAGAGGGACTATAAACTGCCCCTCGACTACTATATTATTCATAGTAAACTCTGGTTAATTAACTCCTTATTTTGTTTTGTCTTTACGTATTTATTCTGAAGTTCCTGCAGCAAGACCCGAATGGACAGTGATTTAGCTGCCAGAAGCCAACTCCTAAGAAAGTTATGCCAGCATCCCAATAACCAAAGCCAAAGTTGTTTTCCTACATATTCACATTCAATTCTCCAGGCTGCCCCTTGGAAACATTTTCTCTCCCTTTAGGGATGCCCTAGAAGAGAGAAGAAGAAGAGTAGAGAAAGCATGAGAAGAGCAAAGAAAATGGGAAGAACTTTAAAAGCCTCAACTTCTCCAAACCCCAAGTGATGACTTCTAGGAGATTAAGTCTTTAATTAATCAAAGGCAAAGCACCTGAAAACTATTTTCTGTGCCCTGTATGTACATTATACAAGAAGCCTCCTGTGTTTAAAAAAAAAAAAAAAATCAAAGCATGCAGCGTAGTAATACCTGTGTAGTGACAAGAACCTTGGACTTGCTTTCACTGGTGTCTGGGCACTACTAATCGTGTCTCCGCGTTAATTACACTAAAATTTTAGACCCTTAAGTGTCAGATGAGGAGGCTGAACTAGAATATCCTCTCAAGCCATGCCCCAGCAGAAATCTGATATTTCACTGTTAAAACTAAATTAGTGGGATTCTGCTCCTGGCCCAAAGTGCCCCAACATTCCAGGAGAGAAAAATGTTAGTGGAGAAAATTAATTCAAATGTTTTGTTCTGTACTTTTTCTTACATTGTCGACATCTGCCAATGTTTGTCACCTCTTAAGCATTAACAGGTGATAAAAAACACACCATCATGAGCAATTAGTCACATGTGTTACCTCATTTAATCCTCACAAAACCAAGAGGTATGTATCATTACTTCTATATTACAGACTAAGGTTTAAAGAGGTGATAAAACCTGGGCAAGATCACAAAGTAAATGGCAGGGTCCAGCTTTGAACTTAAGCCCTCTGATTCCAAAGTCTGGCCTCTTAGCCACTACACTACACTCTTTTCAAAGAACAATACCCTAAAATATTAATAACAGAATTACTGTTAGTTTTTCTTTTTTTCTTTTTGGATGTGTTCTTGACTGATTTTTGTAATGTAAGCACCTTTTCTATTTTTAACTAGCAAAATTATTCTTGGTTTTTATGATGGCAACTCCATGATCCCCATGAGCGCAACCATGCAAATGGAGATGGGAATTTAGATCTAAATCTCTACGAGCTCTCCAGTTAGTCTTCCGGCACTTTTTCTTACACGAGGGAAATACGCTTACGGCCAGTTCAAAATCTAACACAACCTACGTACATCTTTTTTTTTAGAGACCTCTTGGGTGTGGATAAGAAACCGATTTCTTTCCTTGCCGCTTGAAAAAAGGCAAAACGACGGATGACCGGTACAGGAGAGAGCTCAGATTGCGATTCATCAGGTCTCTCGTCTTCTGAGAGCCCTTTTTAGGTGCAGTTTGAGGGTCAAAACGAGACACGGCGTTGAGTGGGTCCCTGTCACTATCCCTAAGAGGCGGCGGCACAGACACAGGTGTATTTCCCTGCTCGGCGGTGCTACGGGCCAAATCTTGAAGAGTCCTTAGAGACCAGGGGTCCACCAGGCCGCTCCTCGGCCGACGACTGAAGGAGGTGGGGCGGGGAGAAGCAGGGGCTTTTCAGAAGTCGCCCGGCCACACTCTCGCTGAACCACCCGCTTCTCTCCGCGGCTCCCCGAACGCTCCCGGAGGGAAGGGCTTCCCGTCCCTTCGCTCGAGACCCGAAGACCACAGAAGCCAAAGCTCGACCCCTCCTGGGCGCGGCCTCGGCGGCCGGGCCCAGGGCACTCACCATCGTTCTCGTCGCTGTGCCGTCGCCGTGACATGCCGCACGCCGGTGCGCCGCCGAGCCGAGACGCCGGGCGGGAAGCGCGGCAGGAACCTTCGGGCAGCCGGCCGGCGCGAGGACAGCGGTGAGGCGCGCGGAGCGGCTGTTGCGCAGGCGCACTCACTCGCGACGGCTCCCGGAAGCACAAGGGGTAGAGGTGGCCTGGTGGCTCGGCGGGCTTGGATCCGGGAGGGCCGGCGTCTGGAAGCTCACCAGGCCGCGGCCGTCTGGTCCGCACGCAACCGCCCTCTCGGGCTACCTCCGCCTCTCTGCTGCTTCCTTCGCCCGCCTTCCCTCGAAGTCCTTCCGGGGCCACGCGGAGAGCACCGCCTTTTCAGCCAGTCCGAGCCCGTCAGCCGCGAGCCACGCTAGGAGGCCAATGGTCTAGGAAGGACGCTCTAGTCCCCGCCTCCACTTCAGACCCTCCCACGCCTGGGCCTCTCGGAGGTTTTCCCGGCGGCCCTTTCGCTAATGGCCTAGACTTCCGGAGTGAGGTGAGGTCCCCGGCGTTCCTTCCTACGTAAACACAGGCTGGGGCTGGAGGTGCGAGGGCAGTGAGCGGTGACAGTTGCTAGGCGGAGACCTTTCCGTGAAGAAAGATTTAAGAAAGGATCAGGACAGGCGGGTACGTGCTCATCTTTCTCCCACTTCCGGGCCTTTGCCGGCTTGGGAAAGCTGGGCGGAGAGATTGGGCCAGGCCCAGGCGCGCGGGGTGGGGCCCGGGTGGGAGGCGGCGCCGCTCTAGCCTCCCCGGGGACAGAAAGACCCTCCCTAGTGTGAGCTTGGTACACCGGGGCTACCCTCTGGCCGTCATCTGACCTCTCGCGCCTCCGAGTTGTTTAGGAAGGAACGGGTGATTGCTTTAGTAATATTTTCAGTAGTTATTGGATACCTCCATACGTGTATGTGAATATCTCCCGCCCTGACATCTCTGATGAGCACCACAGCTGCTTATCTAACTGCCTTGTCCATGGCCATCTGAAATTTCACACGTCTGAAATGGAACTTACGTTTCACTCTGCTGGCCTAACTCATTCCTCCTTCCGTCTTACCCATTTCAGTAAATGGCACCATCCATTCTATTGCTTAATCCAAAAATGTAGGTAGGATTGTTCCTACGGAACAATCTATCGGTAGACCCTGCCGACTCTGCTTTCCGAACTGATCCAGAAGCAGATCACGTTATTCCTTTGTTTACAGCTTTCCGTGGCAAAAAAAACCCTCCATAATCTCTCCTATAGGGTTCTACTCTCTCATCACTGTATTCCAACCCCTCTTTCTTTCTGTACCTCCAGTAAGTCAAGCTCGTTCCCACTTGAGGAATTTATACTCATTATTTCCTTTGTCTTAATCTCTCTGCTCCTAAGTCTGCATGGATGGCTCCTTGTCATTTCGGTCTCAGCTCAAACATCAGGCCCTTGGTGAAGGCTTCCCTGGCCACCCAATCACTCTTTATTTAATTTGACAAATATGTTATATTTATTGTGTGCCAGGCACTGTTCTAGATGCTGAGGATGCAGAGGTGAACAAAGGAAAACCCCTGCTTTGTCAGTGCTGATGACCCATTCAGGAACCAGCAAACAGTGCAATCAGAGGTAGTGAGCAAAAGTGGGAGAAGATAATATTAGGGAGGTGGTGGAAGGGGTTGTATAAGGACCTTGGACTTTTATCTTAGTACATTTAGAAGCCTTTGGAGGGCGATCTGACTTATTTTTTAATAGTTACCTCTGTGGCTTCTACAGGAGCAGGGCAGTTAGGCAACTGCAGTAATTCAGTCAAGAAATGATGGCTTGAATGAGGTTGGTAGTGAAGGTGGTGCAGTGTGGTCTGATGTCATTGTATTTCAAAAGCAGAGTTGATAGGCTTTTCAATAGTCTGAAAGAGTAAGGAGATGAGAATGAGAATCCCAAAGTTTTTTTGTCTGAGTAACAGGAAGAATGGAATTAGTTACTGAGGTAAGGAAGACTGAGGAAGAGCAAGTTAAGAGTTTGGTTTTAACAGTTGCATTTGAACAGCCTCCTAGCCTTCCAGCTGAAGCTGTCCAGTAGACATCGGTTATATGAATTTGGAGTTCAGGGGAGAGGCCTGGCCTGGAGATACAAATTTGGAGTCATCTAGCGTATAGTATTCTAAACATAAAATTTCTTTTATGACTGTTTCCATTTTTAATTTTTTCATGGAAGCTTCAAACATTTACAGAAGTAGAGGAATTTATATAATGAACCCCCATGGACTTTATCAACCAGCTTCAGCAATTACCAACTAATGTCCCATCTTCTTTTACCTATATTATTTCCCCTTGCCCAGTTATTCTGAAGTAAATATAGTTTATAAGTCCCTGGGACTAGATGAAGATCACCTCAAAGGTGAGTGTAGATAGAGTGATTGAACATTTAGAGGTTGGGATGATAAGGAGGATCCGCAACAAAGAAAACTGAGAAGCAGTAGCTCTTATCACTGATATTTTCATGTTTTTTTGTTTACGTAGTGTCTCTTCTCTTACTATAACATAAGCTCCAAGTTAACAAGGACCTTATCAGTTCCATTAAGACCTGCATCTGCATCACTATTTTATCTGTCAGGCACATAGCAAAGTCCCCACAAATAATAATAAAGAATATATAAATAAGTTAAAGTGAGAACTGAAAGAGGGTTTAGAGTGAGGGGAGGTCATTTTGGGGTGGTATGAAAGGCATGTGTGGAGACCCTGAGGCAAGAGAGAGCAGGGCTCACTTGCAGAACTAGGCGAAGTCCAGCATGGCCAGAACAGGATACGTGAGGGAGAGTGTTGTCTTAGATGAGCCTAGAGTGGTAGGGGAACTACGTATGTGTCAAAGGCTACGTAGTCCTTTCCAGTCCCCACTATAGTCCTGCAAGGTAGATACTGTCATCTCCATTTTACACATTTGGGAATTAGAACTCAGAAAAGTTAAATATCCTGCCCAGGTTCACACACTTGCACCCAGCTGCACCACAATCCGAAGCCCATGCTTTCCCCAGTCTTTCATGTTCTTCACATTTGTCACTTGTACCATTTGCTTTACCAAAAAAACAGCATGTTGGTTGTACTGTGTCCATTTTGACAAGATTCGGCCACAGTAGCAGCTTGTATATTTCTTTTGGCTCATTAAAATGAGGCTCTTTTGGTAGTTATTTCTTCTAAGTAAGGGAATTTGCCCAACTTAAAAATTAGGGGACAAAAAAGAACAAAACATTTATAATTGAAGGTACTAACAGGAAGCTTGGTTGATTTTGGTTGCATCTGGTGCTTTTTTGGTATCTTTTTCCCTAAATGTTTGCATGGCTTGCCCTCTAATTCAGGTTTCTGCTGAAATGCTACTGCCTCAGAAAGACTTTACTCTGAGTTTTAAAGAACCCCTTGGTGACTCTGTCTCCTTACTTTGCTTAGTTGTCATCATAGTCCTTTTTACCATCTGACTGTTTTTTAAAAACAATTTATTCATTTGTTTACCTTCTCTCTCTCCCCACTGGAAAGTGAGGTCTAAGAAGGCAGAGACTTTTTCTGTTTCATTCACTGCTGTATCTCCAGGGCCTCAAACAGTGCTAGGCATAGAATTGGTGCTAAATAAATATTTCTTGGATGAACGAGTAAATGAATGGATGGATAGCTTGAGCTACTTGGACCCATGCTCATTTGCATGATTGATTAGCTTCAAGTTTATTTCACATAGTAATCAAAGACTTGGACATTGTTGTTTTTCCCTTGCTTACTTCCTAGGAGATAGTTAACTGAAAGGAGTCTGCCTCACTGCTGGAACCAAACCAGATGCCTTCTTCCACTTCACCAGACCAAGGAGATGACCTGGAGGCCTGTGTTTTAAGGTTTTCAGACCTGGATTTGAAAGGAACAAGTCTTATCAATCCCAGTAGCAGTATCAAAGCAGAGTTAGATGTCAGTACAAAGAAGAAATACTCATTTGCAAAGAAAAAGGTAAAATTGCTGTTGGTGTTTCAGGATCATTTAGGTCTAGTTAATGTAGATATACCTAGAAGTAGCTCATCAAGGTTTTCCTCCAGGGAGTGGAGGGCTAGCAAGACACTAGACTGATGCCATGTTCAAGGTAAGGTCTAGTCAGAGCCATTAGCCAGTAATCTTAGTTCAGTGTCAAGCAAAGGAGAATCATAGGCAAGGTGTGGCTCTGGAACACTTATTTATGGTGGAGTACTTGAGGACAGATCCTAGACAGATGGGCTGGATTCCTTTTCCCACCTAGGGTTATGGGAAGAATCCCAGGAACCCAGGAAACCTCGTCATAAGGAGAACAGACAGGCATTAGGACAACTGCTGTCTAAGACTCCTGATCCAGTCCAGCTGGCAGGGCTCCGTTGGTTGGGAGAAGGAACAGAGCAGCCCAGAATGCTGCAGGCTTTACTGAGGATTGGGTTACAGGGGTGGTATGGATGCTATTCTTCTATGCCATTTATTCTTTTTTTAGGGATTATTGACTAAACCTGCTGAAGCTCAAAGGAAAATGACTTGACTGAGGAAGTGCAATTGAGACAGTTTTCTTACCTCCAATCTGTGGTCCCTCTTTTGCAAAATCATCTTATATTGGCTCCATGTCAATGAAGAATAGATGTCTCTGCTTATAACTTCCTATCTACCACCCTTCTACCCTCATCTCACACAGATTTCCTTGAAAATGAAACCCAAAGGGTACAAAACGGTTTTTTTTTAAGTTACTTTGCAATAATTTCAAACTTATAGAAAGGTTGCCAGAACTGTACAGAGGATCCCCGTCTCCCCTCTGCCCAGCAGCTCCATTCATGTTTTATCAGTTGCCTCAAATGGCTTTAGTTAGCTCCTTTAGTTGTTATGTCTCATAAGTGTTCAATCTGGACCACTTTCTCATGTTTTTCCACTGAAATCATGACTGTGACATTTTTGAAGATTACAGATGAGTTATGGCGTAGAACGTCTCATGATTTTCACTCATGTTTCCTTGTGATTAGATTCAAGTTATGGCTTGTTAATAAGACTGCCCCACAAGAGATGCTGTGTTCACCTGGCTGCGTTCTGTCATGCGGTCATAGTGCCAGTTTGTCCCATTACTGGCAATGTTAATTTTGGGTACTTGATTAAGGAAGTGCCTGTCGGATTTCTTTGCTATAAAATTATTTTTTTCCCTTTTAATTATTCAGTATTTGGGGGGAAATACGTTGAGACTATGTAAATAGCCTGTTCCTCAACCAACTTTCATCTACTAGTTTTAGATCCATTGATGTTTCTTTGCCGAATTATTACTGTGATGGTTTCTAAACGGTGATTTTCTAATTGCTTCATTCCTTCTAGATTTCTTACTTGGCATTATTCTGTAAGGAAGAGCTTTCTTTCCTCCCAATTTATTTGTATCAGTGTGTATTCAAGAATTCTGTTTTATTCAGTGGGCTATAATCCATTACTATAATTATTTATTTTGATGCTCAGATTATCTCAGATTGGCTGGGAACCCCTTTAAGCTAGTATCTATGTCTTTTTGACTTGCCCTCATCATTCTTTGAGCATTTCCTTACTTTCTAATTCAACAAGATGTTTCAGGGTCATCTTGTATTTTCCCTGTCTCATCCCTGGAGTCAGACATTTCTTCAAGGAGCCCTGGTTCTTTCTAGTGGAGAATTGTCAAAAACCAAAACCTGGGGGCTAGGTGAGCGCATTGCTTCTAAGGTGTTGCTTCTCCCAGGACCTCTGGTGGACAGAGCTAGGAATATATAGAGATGAATACACATACATCCATATGTATCATACACATACTTTTATATTTACTTTTATATCAGTGTAAATCAAATGAGTTCATACCATTATTTTCAGTTCCATTCCAACATCACAAGGTTTATTCTCTCTCCAGTTTTTTTTTTTTGGCTGCGCTGTGCAGCTTGCAGGATCTTAGTTCCCTAACCAGGGACTGAACCCATGCCCTTGGCAGTGAAAGCGTGGAGTCCTAACCACTGGACCGCCATGGAACTCCCTCTCTCTCCTTTCATATTGGTGGAGAACCTAGCTCCATTTAGTCCCAATATATTGACTTACTTGCTTATTCCCTGTATGCGGTCTTCCCACTCTGCCAAGCTGCCTCCTTCACCAGGGCCTGCCTTTCCCACATAGGCCTCACCCACCTCTGAGCTGCCTTCCTAACTCTGGCCTGCATCTCTCTCTCTTTCTTTTTTTCTTTAGAGAAGTAATTTGTCTCTCTTTTTTAAAAAATTTATTTATTTTATTTTTGGCTGCGTTGGGTCTTCGCTGCCATGCACGCGCTTTCTCTAGTTTCAGCGAGCAGGGGCTACTCTTCGTTGCGGTGTGCGGGCTTCTCATTGCGGTGGCTTCTCTTGTTGCAGAGCACGGGCTCTAGGCACGTGGGCTTCGGTAGTTGTGGCTCACGGGCTCTAGAGCGCAGGCTCAGTATTTGTGGCATACGGGCTTAGTTGCTCTGCGGCATGTGGGGTCTTCCGGACCAGGGCTTGAACCCGTGTCCCCTGCATTGGCAGGCGGATTCTTAACCGCTGCGCCACCAGGGAAGCCCTGGCCTGCATCCCTCTTGAACAGACCCCACACGGGCCCTAGCTGCTGCTGGATCCTCAATGCTTTGTTCACGAGGCCCTAAAAGACCAGCGGCAGGCCACATTTACACTGGGCCTCCCATCTTGCTCAGGCCTGCCTGATGGCTTTTTGACAAAGGAAGGAGGGAAGAAGGAAAAAATTCAGATTTTATATAGTATTTCTTTAAGGACCATGACTTTTTGAGGCCTCGATGATAGTGAGGCCTTGGATGCATACACCTCAGTTCTAAGTATAATACAAAGAAACACTTACGTTGACATACACACCATCTCTGTCTCTCTTTTTTGCCTATACAGAAGGATTAACTGCAGGAGAGGCTAAAAAATGCCCTCCAGTGTAATTTCAGACGACCCCATCCTGATTCAGTCTGGGACAGTCCAGATATGGTTGTGTACAGACTGAGGAAGGTCCAAAAGTGATGCTCCATATTTATAATTGTTATTCTTCAGAGTGCCCAATTTTGGGTGCTGTACTATAGTCTTCAGATGCATTAAGAAAATTGTTTAAAATATATATAGATACATATATATATGTAAAAATACCTTTTCCATTTTTTTCAGCCTTGAAAAAAGGCTGATAATCATAGATGCCATTTAACTTCCATTTATACATCAAAAAACACCAAAAACAAAGTTGAAAATGAATGACAAGCTGGGAAACAAATTTGGATAACTATGATCAACAAAAGGTCACTAAAACCACTTACAAATCAGTAAGAAGATAAGATAAATGCCACAGTAGAAAAATAGGCAACAGATATTAACAGGTAAGCTAGAAAAGAACATTGAATCAATATGAAAAAATATTCAACCTTAAGTCAAAGATACACAAATAAAAACAGGATATTTCCTTTGCCTTTTATTTGGGTCAATATTAAAAATATTGACAATAATTAAATACTGATAAAAATGCTGTGGATAAAATGGAACCCTCATGTATTGCTGGTGAGTGTATAAATTGGTATGATTTTCCAGGTAGTCACTATTTCTCACAGTTTAAAATTTTATGCTTCCTCACCTCCAGAACTTTCTTCTAAATAGTTATTCTAAGTAGATGGTTAAAGACATATAGAAAGATGTGTGCATGGCATGTTCGTTCACCATTGCTTATAACTGCAAATATTGGAAACAAAAAAAGCTCACTCATTTAGAATTGGTTAAAAAAGTTATGGTGCATCCATAATTTTCTCTTCTGTTTAAATTTTTTTTAACAATTAGCCTAAATCCTCTTTATACAAATCAAAACATTTTGGTAGTCTTTCCAGTCTTTTTCAATGTACTTTTTAATGTAGTTGAGATTACATTGTATAAGCAAATTTTATCCAGTTTTTTCATTTAATATTATATTTTCCCATGTAATTTAAAACTGGCTGCTTAATATTCCATAGTAAGTATACTCCATAATTTCCTTGACCATTTCCTTTTTGGAGGAAGTTCAGTCTCTCAGGAAGTTCTTCTATAGAACAGTAGGACGTAAAACTAGAAACCCTTGTGGAAGGATAAGGGATTTCACTGAGACTTTCATTCTAGCCTGAAACCTAAGGTTATTTAACAGTGACATATTTGAAATTTAATTGTAGGCATTTGCCCTTTTTGTCAAAACTAAAGAACTTCCAGCACCTCCTTCTGAGTATAAAGAAAAATGGTGGAAATGCTGTCAGCAACTATTCACAGACCAGACCAGCATCCACAGACATGTGGCAACACAACATGCTGATGAGATTTACCACGAGACTGCTTCTGTTCTAAAGCAGCTGACTGTGACATCGAGCACCTCAAAGACTCTTAAGTCTGCAGACAAAAGAAACCCTTTCAAAGAAGACCTTACCCATAACCATGAAGTGTCTGCTTGGCTCCCTGATACAAGCTGCTTTAGCCCTGATGAGCTGTTACGGTAAGAATTTCTATACCTTTTGTTTAATTTATTTTTTATTTATTTATTTTTTTTGCGGTATGCGGGCCTCTTACTGTTGTGGCCTCTCCCGTTGCAGAGCACCGGCTCCAGACGCGCAGGCTCAGCGGCCATGGCTAACGGGCCCAGCCGCTCTGCGGCATGCGGGATCCTCCCGGACCGGGGCATGAACCCGTGTCCCCTGCATCAGCAGGCGGACTCTCAACCACTGCGCCACCAGGGAAGCCCTGTTTAATTTAAAAAATGTTTTTCCAGTCACAGTGAGATACCACCCATCCACTAAAATGGCAAATCCTTGAGGCACAGGATTTCTCTACTGCCTAAACTAGGCCGATAAACATGTTCTATGTATAACAGAAGACCATAGCCTATGCGGTAGCATATACCCGCACAGCTTACACTGTGCTCCGGGTTTCTCGGAAGCCATCCTACATCTTATCTTCTCTAGGCAGAGGTAAAGAATAGAAAATTGTATTTTTCTCAAAGAGAAATCAGAAGGCCCAGAAATGTTAATGATTCCTGTACCCTAAATAATGTCAGGACTTAAAAAGGGGTTTTTGGTGCCAAATGTGGTTTTCTGAGCTGAATATGTTTTATAAAGTATGTTAAGTTTTATTTTATTTTATTATTATTTTTAAAAATTTATCTTCGGCTGTGTTGGGTCTTTGTTGCTGTGCACGGGCTTTCTCTGTAGTTGCGGCGAGCGGGGGCTACTCTTCATTGCGGTGCGCAGGCTTCTCACTGCGCTGGCTTATCTTGTTGCGGAGCATGGGCTCTAGGTATATGGGCTTCAGTAGTTGCAGCATGCGGGCTTAGTAGTTGCGGTGTGCAGGCTCTAGGGCACAGGCTCAGTAGTTGTGGCGCATGGGATTAGTTGCTCCACGGCATGTGGGATCTTCCCGGACCAGGGCTTGAGCCCATGCCCCCTGCATTGGCAGGTGGATTCTTAACCACTGTGCCACCAGGTAAGTCCCTATGTTAAGTTTTAGAACTGAGGCATAGGATTAGAAATTTAAATCTGCCTTTGAAAACCTCACCAAATCATAATATTACATAATTCTAGAGGACAGATTTCTGATTTTAAGCAACTCCTAAACTATTTGGTGAATAGAAAATGCCCAAATTTGATACATTTTTGTCACCTGTGTTATGCCAGTTCCCTTTATCAGAAAGAGGAAGAGAAAGTTAGAGAATTGAACTTGGAGTCAGACTTGAGCTAGTCACTAAAATTATTTGTACCTTTACGTTCTCGCCTCTAAACTGGAATAATAATGCCTGCTCTGCCTACCTCACAGAATCGCTATATGAATTATATAAAATGATGATGGTAAGAGCACTTGTGAACTATAAAGTGCTATACAAATGTGGTCTCTTCATTTCTGTATGGCCCTGCTTTTTAGTTAGAAAGACAAAGAAAAGGATACATGAAACATTTAGCAGATGGTACGAGACAGGCTATATAATTATCACTTACGATTGTATGGCTCAGCCAGTAATTCATTACAGGAATTTAGAGGAAGGAAAATAGATAGGCTCTGAAATAGATAAGCAGGTTTCAGAGACTAGGCCCTGAAATATGAAGAGGGCACTGATGAGACAGTCACAGATTCCAGAGCTGGATAGGACCTTAATTATTATCTGTTATATCATTCTCTAAAATATGTCTGTACAACACTAGCTCTGGAGGATGCTATCAAGTGTTGAAAAGAGATGCTTAAGTTTGGGAAGCATTAGGTTAAAATGTTCTTTTTTGCAAGACTGCCCAGAGCCTTCATAGATGAGGGGCTTTCACTGTGACTCTCAAAGGGGAGATATTATCTGCAGGACTTCTCAGACATGTGATTTCATAGAACAGCTTCAGAGCACACTTTGAGAAATGCAGTTTATTTCAGTCCTCCAGTTTTACAGATGAGGAAATCAAGGCTCAGGGATGATAAGACACCCACCCAGGTCCCATAACTAGTTAGTATAAGTCAGCACAGTGCAGTAGAAAGAGTATGGGTTCTAGTATCAGAAGACTGGTGTTCCAGTGCTGACTGTCACTTTGTAGCTGTCTCACCTGGGATGAATTGGGCTCAGTTTATTCAGCTGTAAAATGGGGATGATAATAACCTGTCTCATGGGTAACAGGGTTACATGAAAAAATGGAAGTGAAACCTTTTTGTACAGAGAGAGATTCAAAACAGATACTGCCTTGTGTTATAGAGTATAAGCCAGAATGGATTCACATTTCCAGCTGTCTTATGAAAAAGGGTTATTAATACCTATCTCATGGATATGATGATTAAACAAGGAAATCAAAGTAAGCTCACTTGCTTATAAAGGAAGGAGTTCAGTGCAGGTATTGTCTTCTTTAGAGCAAATACAGACAGGAGTTGCTTCTCATTTCAGGGGGAGAATGATAGTTAGGAGCAAAGGCAGGCATGAGTTGCTCCATTAGGCCTTTCTTCTGAGTCTGCCTGGGTGTCTTCCTTATGCCAGTGACTCAAATGCTTTCTCCCCTGTGGTTTTCTTTTTATAGTGGCCACGGCAATGGTGAAGGGGAGGTGCTACTTTATTACTGCTACTGTGACCTGGAGCATCCTGATTGGATCTGTGCCTGGCAGACAGCTCTGTGTCAGCACCTGCACCTCACGGGCAAGGTAATGCCTTCTGCCACACCCTATCCTTCACTGGACTCATCTTGCCTCCAACTTAGTTTGCAGATGCTGTGCTTGAAGGCCTCACCAGTTGGGTTCTTAGAAATTAGCAAATTCCTGCTAGGCATTTAAGTAGAATACTAAATAGCTATTAACATGATGTTTTCTGTTGGTGGGAATGTAAGTTGGTACAGCCACTACGGAAGACAGTATGGAGGTTCCTTAGAAAATTAAAAATAGAGCTACCATAGGATCCTGCAGTCCTACTCCTGGGCATATATCCAGACAAAACTCTAATCCAAAAAGCTACATGCACCCCGATGTTCATAGCAGCACTGTTCACAATAGCCAAGACATGGAAACAACCTAAATGTCCGTCAGCAGATGAATGGATAAAGAAGATGTGGTACATATATACAAAGGAATACTACTCAGTCATAAAAAAAGAACGAAATAATACCACTTGCAGCAATGTAGATGCAACTAGAGATTATCATACTAAGTGAAGTAAGTCAGAAAGACAAATACCGTATTTCATTTATATGTGGAATCTAAATATGACACAGCTGAACCTATCTACAAAACAGAAACAGACTCACAGACATAGAGAACAGACGTGGTTGCCAACGGGGAGGGGATTGGGGGAGGCATGGAGTGGGAGTTTGGGGTTAGCAGATGTAAGTTATTATATATGGAATAAATAATATATGGATAAACAATAACGTTCTGTATAACACAGAGAACTATAATCAGTATCCTATGATAAACCATAATGGAAAAAATATTTTAAAAATGTATATATATGTATAACTAAATCACTTTGCTGTACAGCAGAAATTAACACAACATTGTAAATCAACTATACTTCAATTAAAAAAATGGTGTTTTATAAGACTACATAAAGGCATAGACCAGGGATCAGCAGACTTTTTCTTAAAGAGCTATATGGTAAATATTTTAGACTTTGCACAAAAGCTGCTCAAACTTGGTGTTGTAATATGAAAACAACCATAGACAATATGTAAAAGAACAGATATGGCCGTATTCCAGTAAAACCTATGTAAAAGCAGGCATAATTTGCTGACCCCTTGCATGGGGAACTGGAAAAACATTTTAGAGAACTGTGCATATAGGTGTGATATCAAGTTGCTTCCTAATTTTCTTAGAACATGTCAGTCTTTTGCCATTTTGTGGTTTTGACATTTGCTGTTTCCTTTCCCTCTTGAATGTTTTTTTCCCTAGATCTTCACATGGCTTGTTCCTCACTTCAGATCTCCCCTCAAATGTTATCTCCTGAGAATTCTAATCTGTCTCTCTCCAAACCTCATCACTTTCTATTCCCTTCTGCTCAAAGAATTTCAAAAAGTTTACTACTATTGGAGAGTATAATCTTTGTTTAATTTGTTATAATCTATCTCCCTTGTAGAATATAAGCTTCATGAGTACAGAACTTTGTTAATCAATTGATACATTGTCAGTGCTAGAACAGGGCTTAGCACATAGCAGACAGTAAATATTTGGAGAATGTTGAGTAAAAGGATGAATGTATGTTTGTAACAAAACCACAAGCGTGTGTGTAAAAAGATGGAGAGTGGTAAATATCAAAATGTTAGTTGTGATTATCTCTACGTGATAGGACTATGGATTTTTTTTTCAAATCCTCGATGATTATACATATATATATGTATATATATACACACATATGTGTATGTATGTATTTTAAAATTTTAAATCAAAAGGAGGTGAACTAGATTCCCTCTGAGATCACCTCTGGTTACGACGCTGTACTGTCTTAGGCCTAATGTTTCCCACACATGTCCTAGGTTTTAATTCCCTAAGGCAATTATTTGATCAGTCAGTGATATTTTTCATACCCATGTTGTTTTATAGATAGTGACTGAAAGCTTCTTTTACCTCATTCACTTCATCACCAAGTCCTGCCACTTATGCCTCTAAAATATCCTTTGATTCCATTCACTCTGTCTTCTGCTTCCACCACCTTAAACCAAGCCCCACCCTCTCTTACCTAGTTCATTTCTGCAGCTTCCAGACTACTCTCCATTCTTCCATCCTTGCCTGCACTTAATCATTTTCCACACAGCAGCCAGAATGATCTTAAAAGGTAAATGAAATCATCTCCCTCCCTCCCTCCTCACAATCTTTCAGTAGCTATCCAGTGCATTTAGAGTAAAACCCAAATCCTTAACGTGCCCTTCGTTTCCTGGATTATTTGGCCCCTTCCGCCTTTTCCACATATCTGATACCATTCTTTACTCATTACACTCCAGCAAAATAGCCTTTTAGTTTCTTGGAGCCCACAAAGTTTTTTTGGTGCCTTTGGGCCTTTTTACAAGAAAATTCTCTTCAAGGAACTCTCCCACACCCACTCGGGTTCTCCTATCTAATTTTTAACCGATCTTCAGTTCTCAATTTTAATGACACTTCCTCAAAGACATCTTTCCTGACCTTTCATCTAAATTCTGTTTTCCAAATACACTCTTTCATTGCCACTTGCAGTGATTTTTCATAGCACTTGTCAGTCTGTGACTTTTTTCTGAATATCTGTGACCTTCCTTAAGTCTGTAAGCTCCCAAAGGGCAAAAACAATTTATTTTTTAACCACTATGACCCAATTCCTAGCACAATTGCTGGCACACTGTAAAAAAAAAAAAATTCAGTAAACATTTGTGGCGTATATACGTTTATCACCATCTCTATTTAGAGAACACCTTGAAAGATGGATATTCTCTCACAGTAAACCTGAGCCTACAAAATAGGAAATCAATTTGTTTCCTTGGTTTGGGACGGATTTTTATTCTTGGCCCAGCCCAAGGTGATCTAGCAGTGAGGGTCTCTACCCACAAGGTGGCAGCACCTGCCTGGCTCTTAGTTCTAAATTTTAAGGCTTCAGCCAAGTTTTCAAGTTTTGTGTTGGTAGGAGATTTGGCAGAATGTTGGCATTTGTAGGGAAAGAGGAGAACTTGAAAATTCTAGAATTACGGAAAGAAGCTTCTGATCCCTTTGCTATACATTTCTTACTGCCTCAAGAAATTTGAGGGGATGCATTAGAGGCTTTAGAAAGGAAAAATTGCAAGATTTGGACCCAATAAGATATGGTTTTGAATCCCAGATCTACCACCTACCAACTCTGTGCCCTTGGGCAAGTTACTTGATTTCTTTAAGCTTCTGTTTCCTTTTCTGTCAAATGGGAATTTTGATATCTACTTTCCAGGAGTCTAATGTAAAGTTCCTGTCTCATACTAGGTACTCAATAAATGCTAACTATTGCTCTTCATCTCTGAGGTATAAGGCCTTCCTCACCTAGCAGCTACTTTGAAGGTTTCAGTTGAAGAATCCTCCAAGAGAAGTTGAAGGTCTAGTGCATGAGTTTAGAGGTTGCTCTGCCTCAGCTATTTAGGGAGTGCCTGTGCTTGTCTTTTATTTGGGTTCTGAGATTAAAATAGCATAGGAAAGGGTCTTCTGACCTACTTAGAAGGCAGGTACACAGACGTATGTACCTCTTCATCATATTTGCCCCCATCAGAGACAGTTTTAGGGTAGATTTCCTGACCCTTACGCTGGTTCAGCTCTATTTTTCTATGTTGTCCCTTAAAAAAATACGAGTCGGTAATAGGTGCAGTAGTCTGTACAGCAGAGATGGCATATGCTTCCTACTTTCCTCTCCCAGCCCAGAACAGGCTTCAATAGACTGCACTTCTCTTTCTCAAGGAGCCTGGATGTGACTCAGAAGGCTCATCACGGAACTCTGGAGAGCCACTACTAGTGAGTTGGCCCTGGCTTGTGAAATGAATCCCATTTATATCCATGCCCTAAAGAATTGAATCAAGTGAGGCAACAAATGAAGTATCTTCTCTAGGCCCCAATAAAAGGGGAGCTTTTAAAATTTTTCAAATTCTAATGCATTGGTAGGTATCATTGCTATATAAATAACAATATATAACAAAATGGTAACAATATAAGACCTTGACTTAATTTACATCTCTTTCCAGAGAATACCATGATATACAGTGTTGCACTTTCTTACTTTTCCCTAGAAAGCTAGCTCTGTCTAGAGATGATCCATCTTTAAACTTATCCAGAGGATTTTGCGGTACCAGAACAAGTAACTTTGCAGGCCCCCCAGAGGATTGCCTCTTAAGGCAGGGGGCTTAACCCAGGCTTTAATGTCCCCTAACCAGTGAAGCATTTCAAAGAGAATAGAGGGTTTGAGAAGCCAAAAAGCCTTAGATTTGGATACACATTCACTGCTCAGCAAATACATATTAAATGCCTACTGTGTGGCAAGTACTATTCTAGGCACTGATTATGCAACAAAGAACAAAAGAGACATAAGTTCCTCCTGGAATTTGTATTCCAACGGGTGGGTTTGCAGTGGTGGGCTTTACCTCCAACACTGTGCAGAGATGTGCTCACGTGCATTCCCAGCCCTCAGATGTGTTCTGTGCTTTAGGACTTGAGGACAGCAGTTTTTTCATTGTTGATTCTTTTCCATCTGTTTTATCAAGATGAAGAAATTGAGGTTCAAAGAAGAGAATTAATTTCTCAGGGTCACTTAGCAAGTAAGTGGCAAAGCTGAATCCTGATCCTACATCTGTTGACCTGAATTTAAGTTTTGGCCATTGGACAGCTGGAGCTCCAGAGCAAATGGGGCTTTCCAGTTGTTCTATCCATTTCATTCTCTTGTTCAGCACACGTTAACTGAGTACCTCATCTGAACTATGGGCAGTGTGCCATTTTAGAAAACTACAAGCATCCTGTGTGTGGTAACACTTTGGTGTCCACAGCAATGTTTCTGCTTTTCCTGTTAAACTCATTGACACACATGAACCTGTTCTGCCCTGCAGAGATTTGAACCGAGCTAAGAACATCCTGCATTTCCTTTCTCTCACTGTCTTGTGTCTCAGGTTCGAATTGCTACAGAAGGAATCAATGGGACAGTGGGTGGAAGCAAATTGGCCACCAGACTCTATGTAGAAGTCATGCTTTCCTGCCCATTGTTTAAGGATTATCTGTGTAAGGACGATTTTAAGGTAAGAGAAATTGAACATAAAATGGATTGAGAGCCATTTGCTTCTGCTTCAGTGCCTCTTCCCACTCCAGGCTATGAAGAGGATCACTGTAGAGAAGTAAGCAGTGCTGGACAGAACACCCTTTTCTTGCTGGGTCCCAAGGCAGTGCAGGAGAAGGAGCATGCTCATTCCAGTTCGTCCACCACGTCGCCACGTGATCATGGGCCTTGGTCTCCTTTTTTATAGAATAAGGACGTTACAGCTTATACATTCTATAAACTCTCAAACTTAGCCGTGTTTGTTCATTTGAGAGACCACCTGGCTGTATCAGAGGATCACTACGTGTTTAGTAAACCTGGTGGGATCAGATCAGTACTTCACAACACACAGGGAATAAAGCTATTGCTCTCCCAAGAGAGCTGCTTTGTTGGAGTGACTTTATGCTTTAGCATCATGGGTGATAGAGGTGGTGGGAAATACCTTGCTAGTGTTAGTGCTGGTGATGATGATAAGAAAAGAAAAGGTCGTAGCTCCTGAACAAAAGCTGGGATGTAATCTTACATGTTGAAATTGCTCAGTGTTGTTTCACTTTTATAGTTAAATGCTTATTGCTATAGAAACACCTTTTCAATTTGACATTTCTGCACATGGTAGATACACAATAAATAAGTGCCAAATATAAGAATTATATCTGTTGTGTAATAATAGGGTAGCTGAAGTATTAAGAAACCTCAAATTAGGAACAACTGTTTCAGTGGGAAAAGGGAGTTAGAGCGTAGAATGTTCCAGATAATTTAACTGAATAAATATCTTATACCTGGAGATGGGAGAGAAAGACTGTATTCTGTTTTGTTTCTCATTGGCTAGACCAGCAAAGGAGGAGCTTGCTGTTTTCCAGAATTGCGTGTCGGTGTGTTTGAAGAGATTGTGCCCATGGGGATCAGTCCCAGTAAGATCTCCTATAAGAAGCCTGGTATGCTTGCTTTAAGAAGAAACATTTTCCTTTTCTTCATAGGGACAAATCTTAATATAGAGACAAATGTGAAAGCTAGACATTCTGATCAGCGAGAGTTGTGATGAGTTCTCTCTTCAGAATATCTGTGGGGTGGCTAACACTTGGGTCATTCAGTGCTTAAACTGGTTCTTATCTTTGGTGCTCCGGTGATTGGAGACTCACTGCTTAGAATGACTTGGCTTAGTTATTCTTTTTGGTGATGGTTTGGCAAGAAGTCGTTTTCTTTCCAAAGGTAACAACTTGGAAAGAGTGTAATTACTCCTTGTAAATAGTTCATCAACTGAATAAAACACAGGCTTTTTGCTACAGGAAGCAAGTGGCTTTCAACACCAAAGCAGTTTGTTTGCAAGTGCTCTAGAATGTTCTCTTTGCCCCTCCCTCACGGGTACCGTAGATGGTTGAAAGACATTTGTTTGGCTGGGTTTTTTGGTTTTGTTTTACTTTTTACTATGAAAAATTTCAAACATTAAAAAAAATAGAGAAAACAGTACAGTGAACTCCCGTGTACCTCTCCCGCAGCTTCAACAGTTATAAACTCATGGACAACTTTGATCTATCCCCACCTGCTTCTCCCATCCTGGTTCATTTAGAAGAGAATCCCAATGTCATGTCATTTCATTCATAACTATTTTAGTAGATATCTCTAAAAGATAAAGGTTTTTTAAAAAATAAATAATTGTAAAACCATCATCACATCTAAAACATTTTAACAGCAATTTCTTAATGTTATCAAATATCCAGCCAGTGGTTAAAATTCCCAGTTATCTCATACTTTTTTAAGTTTGTTTCTATCAGGATTCAAGTAAGGTCCACTCGTTGTGATTGATCACTGTGTCTCCTAAAGTCCCTTTTAACCTAGAAATTCACTTCCATCTTTTATTTTCCCCTGCAGTTTATTTTTCGAAGGAATTAGATCATTTTGCTTATAGCATTTCCCACAATCAGTATAATGCTGATTGCATCTCCATGGGATGTTCCTCTGTCCTCTGTATTTCCTATGAACTGTAGTTAGATTTATCATAGTGCTGTCTAATAGGAATATAATGTGAGCTACAATGGAATTTTACATTTTCTAGTAGCCACATTTTAAAAAGTAAAAGGAAACAAGTGAAATTAATTTCAATAATACACTTTATTTAATGCAATGTAGCCAAAATATTATTTCAACTTGTATCCAGTATAAAAAATTATTAATGAGATATTGTACTCTTTTTTTTGTATACTAAGTCCTTGAAATCCTGCATCTATGTCACCCTTATTACAGCACATCTCAAGCCACATTTCAAGTGCCCATTAGCCACATGTGGCTAGTGGCTACCGTATTAGATAGCTCATGTCTAGAGGCTTGGTCAGGTTCAGGTTTGATTTCCTTTTTTCTTTCTTTCCTTTTTTTTCCCCAAGTCTACTTCATAGGTAGTATTGTCTCCTTTTATCAGGAAACAGAAAGGTCTGGCTGGCTCTATGTTCATTTTTTAACATGTAAATATTTAAAAAGAAGGCTAAGAGTTAAACCAGAGGGAAATGAGAGTAAGATACAAGCATCTGGGAAAAGAGACTCATGTATGAGGCGAAAAGGGCCAAAAAGGGCCGTGTCTGCTTAGTGTCCCTACCTTGGCAGGAGGCAGGATGACCACAAACAGCTCTTCGTTGGCGCTACAGGACCTTGCTCTGGAGCTTAGGGGAGAGTGGGCTCCAGGCAGTGCTTCGCTGCTTTCATTTGAGCCAGGTTGTTTGGAGGCACTTCTTTTAAGCACTTCATGTGAGTCACTCTCTGGTCAGGCCTCCACAGGGCCAGGAGAGTAGCCACAGTAATAGCAGCAGCAGGAACAGGCTGGGTTCCCTGCAGCTCCCTGTAAGGAGAAGTCTTAGCAGATTTCCATGCTTCTCATCACAGTTTTTTTTTTTTTTTTTTTTTTTTTTTGCGGTATGTGGGCCTCTCACTGTTGTGGCCTCTCCTGTTGCAGAGCACAGGCTCCGGATGCGCAGGCCCAGTGGCCATGGCTCACGGGCCTAGCTGCTCCGCGGCACGTGGGATCTTCCCGGACCGGGGCACGAACCCGTGTCCCCTGCATCGGCAGGCAGACTCTCAACCACTGTGCCACCAGGGAAGCCCTCATCACAGTTTTGAACCTCCCTTCCCACCCCACTGTTTTGGTGACTGTAATTATGTGACAGTAACTTATATAAAATCTGGCCTTGTTAAATTCTCCCTGCAGTCCTAGGTTAAGCAGGTAGGAGTCCAGATTCCTTGGCCGTGCTCTGGGTCTCCAGCCCGATCTGGGTACCCAGCAGTTTCACGGGGCTGTTGGGATTCACCCCTGAGCGGAGCTGTCAGGCTGTATCATGAGTGGTGACTCAAGGACCAGAGCGCCCCACCCCCCACCGTGAGGTATGGTGGCCAAATTCACCAGAAGTTCCTCACAAACTACTGAGATGTCTGGACCCTAAAGATACAGGAGTATTTCTATCCTAGAGAGTAGAGAAGGCAGAGGGCCTCACCAGACAGGTTCTTTCTTTTTAGTCTCCTTGTATGTTACTTATCTTCTTCATCTCCTTTCTCTCCTCCTTCTAGCGTTTCATCCTTTTCTCTCTCTTGCCTTCTTTCTCATATTTCATTCCTGCCCTTTTCTCTTTTACTCATGCACACAAACTTAGACACATTCTTCTTACTCTTCTGTATTTTTAAAAAATTTATTCCAACTTTGTTCCATAACCATATGCTCACACCTGCCTGTGCCAGGGTTCTTAGCCTCGGACTTGACGTTGGTATAGAACAGTTTATAAAGCCTGTAGTCAAGCATATACATGCCCAGGCTCCTCCATATACAGTGACAATAGAACACTGGCCATAACATGGACCGGAAAACCCACATGGCAGTATATATCCCTTCTGTCTGGCTTTTATTATTGGGTTAGGCCAAGTATGAGGATGCAGAATTCTCTAATTATTTCTAAACTGCCAGGTCTCCACAGTGCTCATCTTAGGAGGAGGGAGAGTGAGGATACATGGAATTACTAAATTCTTTCATTATGATCATCAGATAGTGTCATTTTCAGACGTAATTGTAATTATGAGAGGAAAGGTTTAGATGGGGAGAAACAAAGCAAATGGAAGTCATCGGGCTGGGCCAGTTGTAACTGGGTTTAGTGTTTGTTTTGTTTTAACTGATTTTTTTGTTTGGTTTTAGGTATCCATTTATCCCCAGGTGAATTTCATAAAGAAGTAGAAAAGTTTCTGTCTCAGGCAAATCAAGAAGAAAGGGATACTATCCTACTGGACTGCAGAAACTTCTATGAAAGCAAAATAGTAAGTAAGAACCAGAACTGAGTTCCCACAGCATAACATGTTTCTGAAGGGGACGCTGTGCGCCCACCTGTGGCTGAGTCAGTGGCTCTCCTCCCACTACTAGCAGCATCAGAGAAAACCCAAGACTTCAAACTCAGAGTCTGGTGAGAAAGTCTAAGAAAATATGGATTAAAGACATCTTGGCACATAATGGACTTTCTGGCTCCCATATGCCTACCCCTGACATGTGTCAAGGATCTTGTCAAGTTTGCTTTTGGGCAGCCTCTCCAGTTCCCCTGATGTCTCTGGATGGGTGACCCACAGCCCACCAGCCTTGTTTCTAAGTTCCAGATTTTTTTTTTTTTTTTTTTTTTTTTTTTTTTTTTGTGGTACGCGGGCCTCTCACTGTTGTGGCCTCTCCCGTTGCGGAGCACAGGCTCCGGATGCGCAGGCTCAGCAGCCATGGCTCACGGGCCCAGCCGCTCCGCGGCATATGGGATCCTCCCAGACCGGGGCACGAACCCGTATCCCCTGCATCGGCAGGCGGACTCTCAACCACTGCGCCACCAGGGAGGCCCTAAGTTCCAGATTTTGAAGTTTGAAAGGCTAGCGTGTGGGATGAAAACAGCAGGGAGCAAGTGCTTCCTTGCCAAGGCAGGGGTGGGGAGTGGTGTTTGACACAGAAAGAAGCTTTGTCCTTACCAGGTGTGTTTTTCTGATCATTTTCTTTCTGCTGCTCCTATATTGTAGGGACGGTTCCAGGGCTGCTTAGCCCCAGACATCAGGAAATTCAGTTACTTCCCTAGCTATGTTGATGAAAATCTAGAACTTTTCAAAGAGAAGAGGGTGCTGATGTATTGCACTGGGGGCATCCGTTGTGAGCGGGGTTCAGCCTACCTCAAAGCCAAGGTGAGTCACCACCCTTAGGGCACTGCAGGCATGGAGGTGAAGAAGGCTCCACCCACAGCGTGTGTGGAACTTTCCAATCCCCACCTTCACTCCCTCTCCCACGCCCAGCCAGCCAGGGATTTATTCTCCCCAGCATAGAGTTTCTAAGTATAAAATCTGAAGTTCTTAAATCTCAAGATGTGAAAAGCACTCAACAGTCTTAGAGACTCATCAAGTACAAAAGGGAAAGATTAGTTCATATCTCCCTTTTCCTAATCCTTTTGCTTGATCCTGAGAAGAGCAAATTCAGTAACATTACATGTCCTAACAGGTGTCTTCCTATATTTAGGGAGCAGCAAAAATAGTTGGGCTTCCCAGGATCTAGAGAGTGAAGGCCCTGACTGCTGTCCTCACCCATCACCCTAGTAGGCAAGATCTGCCAGTTGGATCCTTGCCCCCTTGGTCAGCAGTTCTTCGGTGTCCCGCAGGGGGAGCCAGGAGCCCCATTTCGGCATTCCTACCACATGCTGCTCCTCTGTGGAGCTTCCTACTGGTCTCTGCTAGTCTCCTCAAATTTCCTCTTGTGTTTCCACACACAGGGAGTGTGCAAGGAAGTGTTCCAGCTCAAGGGTGGCATCCACAAGTACCTGGAGGAGTTTCCTGATGGTTTTTACAAAGGGAAGTTGTTTGTTTTTGATGAGCGTTATGCCTTATCCTTCAACAGTGACATAGTGTCAGGTAGGTCAGCATAGACTCAGAACCTAAATTCATGATCAGGCACACCCTCTGTATTAACCTTCTGGAAGACAGACCAGTACTGATTACTTGAAGAATAAAGCAAGGGGAAAGGAGTACATAGTACCACCATTTCCTAACAGAGCTGGAGATGCAGCAGTGGAGCAGACAGGGTTTGGAATGGAAAATAATTTTATCTTTAGTTTCATAACCCCTCACTAAATATAGTACTTCCTTCAATTATGAATGTAAGCAGCAAATCAGTAGTATTAGATGTACCTGTGACTTTGTTATCACTAGAAATCACAGTATTTTCATATATTACAGCTGCTGTATTTCAAAATAGCATTTATGTTCATCATTGCTTCAAAATGGAAATAGTTTTTAGGCCCATCACTAAATCTTGTTATAGAAGGTGTTAATAAGTATTTTACTGTATACCAGACTTTAAAGCATATTTTGTTATTTTGTATTTCTATATAATTGGTTTCCTTTGTGATCCTATGTATTTTATTTTATGCATTGTAAAAACATTTTTCTAAGACAGAATAGTCTTCACTAGACTGTCAAGTAAATTCATGGCACAAGTAAAAGAACCCCTAATTAGACGGTCTGTGGACACATGTGGTATGCACTTTCGAGTGGTGAGTGGGGCATTCCAAGGCGGGAGCTGAGCCTAGGGCCAAGGCAGGAGGCAGGGGTGGCTACAGGAAGTCTGTGGTATGACTGTAGTTTGGAGTCCACACTAACATGGTACCAGATGAGGGCAGTCAGTAAAAGAAGGATGGAAATAATCCTTAAGAAAAATGGATCCTCCCCCTGGATGCCACCATTTTGAATGGGAAAGATCACAGGCAGACAACCCTAGTGGCTGTCAGAATTTTCTAGAACTCCTGTGATCAGGGGCTGAGATTGAATTAACACTCAGATAATGAATAAGATGGGAGTCTGATTTCCTCTCTCCTTTCTTCTTGATCTTTTTATTCGTTCTAATGGTCTTATATTTGTGTCTTATTGGAAGCAACTTCAGATCTCTTATGGAGCTAGATGGAGCAGAAAGGGGAGAGAGCGGGCCCAAAGGTAGCTTACATAAGCTAGGTAAAGAGACTTGAAGAGTGATGTTATCAATGGTGATAGGAGGTCAGCAGGGAAAAGGGGCCGAGAAAGTAGATAATGTGAGTTTTAGGAGTTGTGTGGCCAAGTGTCCCCTGGCAAAAGCAGGAGAACCTCAGGCCTGGGGAAGAGGAATGTGGACTGCAGAAGCCAAATGTCAGTGTGGGATTATCTGTATTCAGGCGTGTTGTCTTCCAGTGCAAAAGGGAATGATCTAAAGGGAAAAGACCATTCAACAAAGGGTGGTTGGCCAGCTTTGGACTAGTCAATGAAAGAGAGAAACGTTACTACCTGTTTTCTAAATGAGGAAAAGAAAAATGGGCCAGTGAATGCTGGAATCAGAAGACAGTTCCCAGAAGCAACCTCCCCCCAAAAAGGTGGGGGTGGGGGAACCTTGTCTGTTAGAAGACAGGAGACTTACACTATTTAGAAACCTTCCTCAGACCCAAAAGGATACATTAGATGCTGATGAGCTAAGGGTTATATTTAGGAACTGGAGAATTGCATCTACGTGTGCATGTGGTACGTGTGTGTGTGTGTGTGTGTACACATCTGTGTGTGTACACGTGTGTGCTCATGTGTCTTTATAACAAGGCTTTTCTTTCTTCCCCAGAATGTTCATACTGTGGGGCCCCATGGGACCAGTATAAACTGTGCTCCACTCCCCAGTGCCGCCAGCTCGTCTTGACCTGCCCTGCCTGCCAAGGACAAGGATTCACAGCCTGTTGTGTCACGTGTCAAGACAAAGGGAGCAGGCAGGCTGCAAGCCCAGCCCAGAGCAGCTTTAAAGAGGAATGCGAGTGTACAGCCCGACGGCTACGCGCACCCAGGGAGCTCTTACAGCAGGGGCGACTCCCTGTGGGCCCGGGGCCCAGGCCAGGTGATGATGAGGATGGGCCATGCTTACATGAGCGGCCCCATCTGCCTTTTCCCAAGCCTTCACAGAGCTAGGTTTGGGGCGACCATGTATTGGAGAATATTAGGGCTGTTCCAGCAGAGAAACCGGGAACTTTAGTGCTGCCAGAGCCACCATGGCCAACTAGTCACCATGTTGGCCACCTGTCCTTCACAAGAGGAGGGAAGAGGGAGTTGGGTGCTGACCTCTTACCGGAGACATTCTGACTCAGAAGATGCTAGAGCACAGAAAAAGGTGAGCTGTGTAGGATCCCAAAGCTGCTGAGGGAGAGACCCTTGAGCCTGGTGACCAGGTCATGCCCTTTCTATGCCATGCAGCAGGGCTGGGAGTAGTCATTTTTTTTTATCAGCAAACCTGTCTGTCCTGATGGCAGAATGTGTAAGCTGTGACCCTGGAAGTGGACTCCTCGGAACCAGGCCCCTTAGGTCAATCTGCCATCCACCCCTACCCTTCTCCCTTCTCTGCTAGCCTCAGAGCACTAGACCAGGATCTGAAAACTATGGCATTTGGCCCACCTCCTTCTGTAAATAAAGTTTTATTGGAATAGCCACACCCATTCATTTACATATGACCTATGGCAGAATTAAGTATTTACAAGAGAGACATTATGGCCTGCAAAAGCTGCAGTATTTCCAGGCATACCTTGGAGATGTTGCGGATTCGATTCCAAACCACTGCAATGAAGTGAGTCACGTGAATTTTTTGGTTTCTTAGTGCATATAAAACCTATGGTTACGTTATACTGTAGTCTATTAAGTGTGCAATAGCATTATGTCTAAAAAACAATGTGCATAACCTAATTAAAAAATTTTATTGCTAAAAAATGCTAACTATCATCTGACAATGCAGGGTTGCCACAAACCTTCATTTTGTAAAAACCGAGATATCTGCGAAGCACCACAAAAAAAGGTGTGCCTGTACTATCTGGCCCTTTACAGAAAAAAACTTGCCACCCCTAGTCTAGACCAACAGCTCCTCTGATGGAGGAGATGGTCTTAAAGATGTGGTCCACCTTCATGTGTCAGTGGTTTGGTTTCTGTGAGAGATTTCCTCTGCTTTCCCCAACACCCACACTCTTAGCTCTGAAGTATTCTCTTTGAGAGTTTCACATGAGCTCGATGACACTGACACTTGGGCAGTAGTTTTTAGGTGAACACCTCAGAACACAAGACATTCTGTGTGAGGTTATTCAGCACTGCCGTGGTGGTTTCCCAGCCTCTAGCCAACATGTCAGGCGCATGTCCCTGGCCCACAAGTCCCAAGAAATACATGCACAGCCATTCTTAGACCAACAGATTTAATATTATATTGCAGTTTCCAGTGATGCAGAATACAGCTGCAATTGTGTTTCAAGGAGAAGCCGAGTGGGGCTGGCCGTTCCTGCAGCACGGAGACACTCGTGGGCCCATCTGCAGCCTCAGTAGACACTCCTCCATGGTGGTGAGGCCCTGGCTCCACCTCTGGTTACCCTGTACTGTCCCATCATTACAGTTCCGTGTGCAAGACTTTTCCTTTTTCGCCAAAAGCCTCTCTGCTCAGTGCTCTGCAGCTTAGTCTGTGCTCGTCAGCTCTTTGGCTTGTCCTTTATCATAAGATTTGCTGAATCACTCACGAAAATAACTCCCCAAGCAACAGAAATACTAGTTTAACTGGCACCGTGGCATATTAAAAGGCACAAGGGCAGTGTGGCTTAACATTTTTGCTGGATCCTAAGAGATGCACGTGATGTTAAGGGATCCGGCAGGAATGCCAAAATTACATTTTCAGAATTATCATCTTGGGTGGTTTGGCCAGATTTCCTAGTTCTTAAATATCTAGATTTTCTTCACCACTGACCTTTGGAGGCTTAATTTACAGGCATGAGATCAGCGGTGACTTGTCTAAGAAGTGATGCGATAGGTAGTTGAAGTCTGTAAGCATAAGCCATGATGGACTAGAAATTTGTCTCTCTAGTGATGTGCCTCACATAAGGCATTGGCCCACTGTGCAACAGAGAAAGGTGTTTTCAAGTATTTGGCCATAGGTTTTCACATCCATCGTAAGGTTGGCATTCAATAAGGAAAAAGTTCTTTCCGACTCCAGTATTAAATTGTAAATAAATCCCAGATGTTCATAAAGAACACCCAGGGAAATGTTTGTTGCCTGGAATTGTTTTTTTTTAAAAAAAAAAGGACGGTTTTTAGAATTTGAGACTTCACCATTGGCTTTTTCTATCATTTCCTCGTAACCAGCTTAAGGAATCTCATGTTCTTTGATTCCTGGCAGAGCTCTGTGGCTTCAGTCTTTTTGTCTTTCTTGAGGGGAAAAAAATTGTGTTCTTGATCCAGAAATCAATTTAGCAACTTTAATCTTGAGGTTCTTAAAATTTAAAGGAGAATTAATAAAGAATGATGATATGTTCTGTTTGCTAAAGAGCTAAGATCAAATTTGTAATAAAATATTTTATAATGCTTTTCAATCACGTGGAAGAGGGTGCTGTTTGTTCATGTTACACATTTTAAATATACCTGAAACACCACACAGCAAGGTCACCGAAACTGGGCTCCTGGGGTTAAGTCACTGCTGCTCTAACATTGTCTTCAGTAAGGTCTGCCAGTTCGGGGGCTTTTTAGTTTTTAAATAATAACCGGACTGAACTTCTGTGACTAAAGAAAAACTTCACATTCACCATAGTTTATAAAATTTTCAACTACAACCACTAGCGAACCTAACACCTTAGTGCGTAAAGAACTGAACCACAACAGGGTTTGTGCCGGCATTTGCCTTCCGGTTTCCACTGCAGAGCACAGCCTATCAGTAGAACACGTCCAGTTCAAAGGCGTGGTCGGCACCCGCACACACTAGACGCCACTCCGGCACTTGGGAATGATGGGCCCGGTCAAGTCTGCCAGCCTCCTCTTCCTCACTGGAAAGGAATGGAGATGACACGTGAGCCAGCTGTCCCTGTGCACCCGAACCACCACCGTGGCTCTGAGAGCGCCGGGAAGCTTCTTGACAACTTTGCTCAGCAAACTCTGATGTCTGGTGTTTTTAAAGGACAGCTTGTGAGCCTTCACTGAGAGGAGGGTCTGTAGTGGTGTAGATTCGTTCATAAAGTACTTCTAAATCGCTGGCCATACAGGTATAAAACCCACTTTATCCAACTCCGCTGTTGTCCTTTGTGTACAGAGGCCCCGCGGCTGAAGATCCTCACTCTGGTCAGATAAGATTTAAGTTCAGTCGATCTTAACGAGATCTTAACCTGGTGGAAACATTTCCCCCAACTCTTCCTCAAAGCGTTTGGCCTGCCTGTGTAAACAACAGTGTCTGCCCTGAAGATTACCCTGTATTATCTGTGTCCCCTTATGGTCAGCCTTGACATTTTCCCGGGGGCAAGACAATACAAGCCCAAACACTGTTCACATAACAAAGTAGTTAAATGTAAAGCATGAGCCAGGGGGTTGCAGGCTGGGGTCATTAGCTGACAGGATGTCGGGGATGGTTGGAGGGGCGGGTAGGGCTCCCTTTGTTATAGCAAAGGGAGAGGGTTCGAAGCAAATTATAGTGTCTGCAGATGAAAACCAAGCAGCAAGCTAGATCAGCCACAAGAGAAAGATCGGTCAACGACTGTGGAGCCGGTAGGGGGCAGTCAAGGGGGCTGCCGGTGTGGCAGAGACAGGAAGCTATTGCGAGAGGAAAAAAGTCTGTCTATACTTAGATGTCTTCCAGTTCCTGAGCTGAGCAGGCAGACCTCAGATAGATGCTTACGGGCTGCAACAAGAACCGAACTGAGGCTAGGCGCTGATGTGGAGGGGCGCGGGGGCACACAGGCTGCCCAGCCTGGAGCCTAGAGTTTAGCCTTGGCCTGAGCTCCTCCCCTCCCCTCCACCCCCCTCGAAAGAACAATGAATGCAAATCAGTGGGCAGTCTCCTGGAGAGAAGACAGTGTGTCTGGCCAGATTTCTGGAGACCATCAGAATGTCTAACAGCTTGGGGGAAGATGGGGGGGAACAAAACCCAAAGCCCAAAGGGCAGAAGTTTGCCCAGAGTGACCAGAGGGTTTACATGAGCCAGGCTTGACAGCATCTCCACGTTAGCCGAACAAGCATTACACCCCTTTTGCACTCAACCCCTCATTGGAGCCCCTCCAACAATTCTGGAGTGTCAGTGTTGTCACCATTGCCATGTTATGGATGAGGAAAGTATGGCAGGGAACAAAATAATAAAGCCGGTACCAGGAGGAACCAAGGCTTGTGACTCATCTGGAGCCTCAGTCCAGCGACTTCCTCGGTACAATCCGGCCCTGTCTATGTAGGCTTTACATACCCACATCTCATCTGGTTCTCACAAGGAGGACTAGCTCCTTTCCCCTGGAGAAGAGAAGGGAGCCAGGGTTCCTGAGAGCAAGCGGCAGAGCCCGGAACCTGAGTCCCCAGCTCGTGGCTCAAGGTACAGAAAAGGATCCCGTGCTGTCTCCCCCTCCCTGCCCTCAGTATGCATACTGGGCTGCACCTGTGCAGGGTTCCCCTGCCACTGGCTTTTGCAGGGACTGGATGGGGAGAAGGGAAAGGCACCCACTTATTCAGGTTTTCTTTTTTTCTTTCCATTTTAATAATGAAGGAAATTGAGGCCAAGAGGGAAGTAATTTGCCTCAAGTCACAGTGAATAAGAGACCCAACCAGGAGCAGAAGCCAGGTCTCCCAATATCCTTCTTCAAATCAACCTGCTTTTTACATTCATTAAAGCAAACTCCTCCACGTTGCTTATCATGGCAACTGCCAGAGACTCGTTGATTGTCAGAGCCGGCAGGAATCTCGAGTCATCTGGACCAACCCCCATTCGAGGCTTGAGCTCCCTCCAACACTTCCCACCAAGCTTTACACCTCCATCATGTCTTTGGGGGGCATTTTATATTCCTTTCTATTCAACAGCATTGACTGAGCGCTATGATGTGCCAAGCACAGGTACCAGAAATAAAGATTAACAGGGGACCAAGATATACCTACAAGAAATCTGATAAAACATCACAAGTACCCTGGTAGATCTCTATCAAGTATGAGAGGCACAATGAACGAAGTGGTCAGATTTTCCAAGGACGGCGGGTAAGTTGTACACCGAATCTTAAACGATAAAGGGATAGACGGTGGGCAAGTATGGGGAGCATTAAGAGTAACAGTCCTCTAAAGGGAGGCTTTTGCCTGGGTCACTGGGAGGCACTCCAGCTACCTGGACCGGTTGGTACCAGTAGGGCAAGAGGATGGCTTGTTGGGGTGTCAAGAGATGAGTCTGGCAGGGCCTCACCCAGAGAGGAGGTGGAGAGCACAGGTTCTGGGGCCAGACTGCCGGGACAAGTCCCACTTCCGCCCATGGACAGCGGGTAACCTTACCTACTTCTCTAGGCCTCTGTCTCCTTACTGTAGGATGGGGATGACGACAGCACCCGCCTCAGCTGGTTGTTGGGAATGTTACAGGAGTTGGTAAGACTGAAGTGTTCAGAGCAGGCCTGGCACGCAGTAAGTGCCCTGTAAGTATCAGCTACGATTACTAAGGGACTTAGAAGCCATGTCAAGGAGTTTAACCTGAGAGCAGTGGGAACACAGAAAAGGCTCTAAGCAGAGTGGTGGGACAAGCTTTGGGATGAGTGCTGCGTGAGATGCCCACCCTGGAGGAGCTAGAGGAGCTGCAGGGCCCGAGGATGTTTCAGGACGCCCGGTAAATGTGATGAGGGCTTGACAAAGGGCAGGGCAAGGTGGCTGGTGAGGAGGTGGCTGGCTGGGCTGGGGGTAGTGCATAGAGAGAGGTAGAGATTTCTGGCTTGAATGGCTGTGAGGAAAGTAGTGCCCTTTCCCAAGATGGTTTTGGGGGGAAGATGATGAAATTGATTTGGGGTGTATGTGCTGTGTCTGGGGCGCCTGTTAGAAAGGTCTTCCTTGAGAGTATAGTAAAAAAGTGACTTTCCCAGGAAGCGATGTTTTCTGCTTTTAAACATGTTACTCTACCACACAACTGTCTTAACCTGGAGGCTGCAATTGAGATTTCATTAAGTGAAGAGGGCTTCAGGGGCAGATTTACAGGACCTGAGTGCCAGCCTGGCTCTCAGCTATAAATAGTGTGGAGATAGGAGTTGTCTGAGGTGTCACCATGGGAGAAGAGAGATGGGGGTCCTCGGCTCCTTCCTGACACCCCCCTCACACTGGTACCCCACTCTCTCCCACAGAACCCTCTGTTAAGAGCCCAGGGCAAAGGCTGGGAAGGACCAAAGACATGCCAGTCAGGATGGGTCCTGGGCAGGGCTGACCCATGGCCTTAGGGATTAAATGTCTCCCAAGGAAGAGCCCACCTGCCTCGCAGGCAAGCAAAGCCCAGGTCCCGCAGACCCGGCAATGGGCCAGGAGCCAGCACAGAGGTAGGCTGGAGTGAGAAGGAAATCGGAGAGGCCCGCTCTCGACCGCACGGAGCTTGCCCGCTGCTGCCAGGCTGCAGCAGCAGACACGGTAACAACCACGGTGGCTGGACCGGGGCCGGCAGGAGGCTTTTATGACAAACATATTCAGCTGAGAAACATGGAAGCCTGTCTGCTTCATCAGAGCATCAAGAGCAGGATGAAAATACTGTGTTGGAAAGAAAGGCAGGATTTCTCTTTTGCAGGAGGACGCTGGCGCACCATCAGAATCAGAAGCGTTTCTTTCACAAAAATTAGCGGATGGGTGCAAATTTGCTTTTAAAGCTAGATGTCCTACTTCACCAACTAGTACTCTGTTGTGTGCAGTCACCTAGATGATTCTGCTCTAATTCCTTCTGTGGGAAACCTCATGGGAATAGCTGCACAGTTCCATGGGGTAACTCAGAGGCCCATTTTCATCACCTGTCATTCCTGCCCAGAAAACTGCCACGGTCCCACTTCCCACCTGCTTTCCTCACCAAACTCCTGAGCTTGGCATTAAAGGCCTTTGGCTCACAGCCTCCCACACCTACCCAGCCCCCTTCCCGTGAACACCCCATATACCTGTTCATCGTCCTGCCTTTGCCCATGTTGTTACCTCTGCTTGGAATACCCTTCCCGCCCTCCTCTGGGAGCTCCTGTTTTTCCATCCAGGTGTAACACCCAGTAATAGTTCCTCAATCCTTTCGGAATTTCCTGTCTCTCCTATCCTGCATACTGGGTCCTACCACCTTGCCTTTGCCTACACCAGCACCCCTGCCAGGAAGGCCTCCTGACCTCCCACACAACCTGTCTCTTCCTTGCAAGGCTGACTCAGGCCCACACCCACCAGGATGCTTAGATTAACCCACCTCTGTCCTCACAAATCATTTGCTAGCTTTGTTTGGATACAGTTTGTAGGCCTTCTTGAATTTGGGGGCATGATTTTGAGTCTCTTCTCCCATAAAAGGTTGTAAAGTTTCTTGAGTCAGGGAACTAGCTTTCTGCTACCCCTTATGTCACCTCGCACAATCCTGGGCACACAAAAGATGCTCCCAAAGTGCTCACTGTAACTAACAAAGGGCGTGACTTGACTGAGCCACTGTCTAGAAGGGCAGTCCCTCCCAGGCCTCAGTTTCTCCAGAAGAGAACTGGAGGGAGGAGCCTGAGGTCCCGTCCAGCTCTGGCATGCTGGGCTCCTGCCGTAACCTCAGCAAGTCCCTGGCGATAGGAATTGGGCCTGGATTTTGGAATCATAGACTCTCAGGACAGAGAGTCCTCAAGGGCCATTTCTTCTAGCCTCCAGCTGACCCCGGGGTCCCCCCTACAGCACCCCTGACTCTAGTCATCCGGAAACTTCTGTCCCTAGAAAGAAGTCCTCCAAGCCATCTTGCCACTGGAAGACCAAAGCTGGATTAGCCTTCAGATAGGCACCAAGAGACACATAAGAAGCTTAATCTAAGCTGAGAGAGAAAAAAAAAAAAAAAAAAAAGTGAGATGACTGCATATCAGAATAGAACTCAAGACTTTTAAGTGCTGGTTCTGCAGCCAGATCACAGCTGGGCCAACAAAGTCCAGGTCGCAGGCCTTCCTCAACAATTCAATGTAGCTATCACCTCTGTTACACCATGATAATTCTAATTCTTAGCTGTCTGTGTTTGCTCTGTTTTATTTCAAATAAGGACACTTCAGATAAACCAGGACACCTGACCTGGTGCGGGTTTTTTTGTTGTTTTTGTTTGTTTGATGAACTTTTCTAGATCTGCAGCTCTAGAAAAAGTAGCAGCTGGAGTAAGCAATGAATAAATAGCCTCTTAAGAACAGGAACCTATACCTTCAACAGCCAGTGCCCGATAGGACTTTGACAAATGTTGGTTGAATTGAGTAGCTCTGTGGTTATCTATGCATAGGTTCTGTGAGTACCTGCCTCGTGGATACGCACATACATACTCATCCCCATTCTTCTAGGCCTTCCATGTATTAACCTAGCTTCAGATTCATCACAGGAAGTGACATACCTGAACTCTGAGATGTGCTTTAGTATTAAGCTCCTGCATTTTACTGAGCGTTAGAAACAAAAAAAAGAAACACATTTAGAGCAGGTTTGAATTTGATGAAGAACTCACTGAAGGCATCGTCCTTTAGAAATATAGTTATTTCACAATTCAATCCCAGAAAGAAGCTTTCTTCTTTTTAAAAAACTCATTATGCTTCCTTCTCTTTTGACAAGAATAATGTAACTTGGTTTGTCTTCCTCCTGCCTTGATTCTAGGAAACTCACAGCTGAATATAATGATCAATTAAGTTAACAGACCTACTCCTTGTTTTTTTTCTTATTTTCCTATAGCCTTATCAGACATACTCCTCTTTGGACACTCTATCAAGTTCTTTAAGCAGCCAGTAGGAATACACATGAGAAATAACTAGGCATAGAGCTTGAGAACCCTTAGCATCTGGAAGTAAGTCGGTGATTGGTCTCCCTTTTTGTTCAACTGACTAGTATTTCTATTTGGTGTTTGCTCCTAAGAAAGATTGTGACATTTTCTTTCTTTTTTTTTTTTTTAAGAAAAAAATACAAACTATGTCTTTAACTGAGATTAAATATAACCTGTTTTACTTTGCTATAAAGTCAGCATTTTCAACCTTTACGTTAAAAGCAACGTGAAGTCCCCTAGGTTTGCGGTGTGGATAGTAGGGCTGGTTGGTGGCCTTGGGATCTGGGGCTTGGGCCACACTGTATGATCTGGAGAGGACTCTGGGCTCCAAAAAGGGTATTCAGAAGAGGAGGAGACTCCATGTTGGCTTTGTGCCTCCCACGTTTCATTTCACCCGGCTAACACGCTGAGGGTGCACTCTGGGTCCAGCCCTGTGCTCAGCTGAGCTACCTGCAGGGAGGAGGGCCTGGCCTCGGCACCTGCAGGCAGGGCGCTCGCGTCTAGGCAAGGGTCTGGGGGGAGGCAAGGCGCAAACACCGAAAACAAGGTAACGGAATCAGCATGAAAACTGGGAGTCAGGCCCAAAAAGAGGACTCCCTTGGGGAAGGCGGCAGTGGAGTTTTCCCTGCCATACCTCCCATGACAGGTGGAAAGAGCGACAGGCGGAAAGAATGAGAGGCGGCGGGTAGGCTGCATATGTCCACTCACCAAGGTCGTTGTTGTTCATCATCGCGTTGGACGCCCGCAGCCGGGGCCCCTGCTGAGTGAAGTGGTAGCCGAATTTGAGAAGTGTTGCATTTTTTTCCAACATGCTCACGATCTCCATTTCCACTTTGTTGCCCAAGGGCTGGCTCTTTGATCAAGAAAAGAACACAGTCACCTCTCACTCATTTGTGCAGGACCTAAAATAAACCTTCTCTACCTGCAGAAACCTTGAGTGGTGGGCGGGGATTTTAATACCTCCCTGTCCCCGCCCACTCCAAGAACGGCGTGGCAGTGGGAGGGGGGCGGGCAATGGAAGTTTGGAGAAGTTGAAAGGTCACACAGCCATATTAAAAAGTAAATATAATCTTAAAGAGGTTTGAAAAGACAGGAGCTAGCCAGGAGCGAATGAGCTGAGATTCAAACCCGGGGCTGCTGGACACCAAGAACAGATCTTTCTACTGCTTCACTGCAGCCTTCCTAGAATATTTCAGCAGGAAGGACCTTCACATCATCTAGTCTCAGAGAGATTTAAAAATCCTACGGCCCAGGCTATCCCCCATACTAATTAAATCAGAATCACTTGCTGCGATGATACTCAGGTGTCTGTGGTTTTTAAAACTCCCCAGGTGATTTCAATACACAGCCAGGTTTGCTAGCCAATCCTTTAGCAATTTACAAATAAAGAAACAGGCCCAGAGAGGGAAGAGGATTTGCCTAAGGTCACAGAGTAAGTTGGGACTGCCAGAGTTAGCCTCCTAAAGCCTCACTCTGATCATGCTAGTTCCCTACCCCCAAATCCATAGTGATCATCTGACAATGAAAAGGAAAGGAAAGGAAAACACGATAATACACAGTGTTGGGAAGGATATGATGAGGATATTCATCAGTCTCATTTATACAAGTGGGGATACAAGGGAAACAAACATTCATCAAGAGGGGGGTGCTCAAATAAATGATGGTTCAGCTTTAGAGTAGAACATGGGCAGCTGTACAATGATGGTGCGAATTGTCAGTTCCAGGCTGGAAAATATGCCATGACACAATATTGAGTAGACAAAGCCTAGTGACAAAACGGGTCATATTTATGTAAAGTTACCTCTATTTCCCATATACATACATATATGCACTGAAAGGCCTGGGAGCATATTGGTGGTGGTGGAATTTGGGGGAGTTTTTGTTTTCTTCTTTGCATCTTCCTGTTTTGTGTTCTGTTGTATCTTACTGTATTGTTTGAGTTTTATGTACAATAAGATATTAAAAAGTAAATATAATCTTAAAGAGGTTTGAAAAGACAGAGAAGGCAAGCTAACATCGTATTTAATGATTAAAGACATTCCCCCTCAGAGCAGGAACGAGACAAGGAAATCATCTTGGATGTCAATTATGTAAGAAAAAGAAAGAAAAGTCACCATATTGGAAAGGAAGAAGCAAAACTATTCCTATTTGCAGATGACACAATACTGTATCTAGAAAATCCTAAGGAATCCACAAAAAACTATTAGTGCTAATAAACGAGTTCAGCAAGCTTGCAGGGTGTAAGATCGATATACAAAACCCAGCTGTGTTTCTATACACTAGCTATGAACAATCCAAAAATAAACTTAAGACAATAATCCCATTTATAATAACATAAAAATATTTAGGAATATATTTAATAAACGAAGTAAAGACTTGCACGCTGAAAACTATACCACAGCATTGTACATTAAGGAAGACCTGAATAAACATAAAAACATCCCATATTCACGGATCAGAAGACTTAATACTGCTAAGATGGCAAGACTGCCAAATTGATCTAAAGAAGCAGCAAACAGAAACACATAACCACCTCCAATCACTTCCCACTGCCAATAACTGCTGCCATTTATTGAGAGCTTACTATGTTCCCAATGCCTTGTGCGCAACTTGCAGGGTCTCAATTCATTCAATAACCCAACAGGATAAGCCCCGCCTCCTCTTCAGCCTGGCACTCCAAGTGCTGCAGTTTAGTCCTTGTCTTTATTTCCTCTCTCAGTCTTTACTCAGCCTGGTTACCCCAGGGATGGGGAGTCTGGTACCTGGTACCTCGTGCAGGCAGAGGTCTATTTCTAAATGTTCATGTGCCCTCCTGCCTCCATGTGGAATGCCCCTACCCTCCCGTACCCACCTGTTGGTGTATCCTTAGTGCTTTAATACCCATCACAAATGCCCCCTTCCCCACGAGACCTTTCCTGATCCTTACCCCTGGAAACCATCCTTCCCCACTGGACACTCAAGTGGCCCACTGTTTGTCCCCCTCTACTCCCGGCCCAGTCTATCTGCATTACTGGGTCACCTGCCTCCACAACTGTCTCTCCAACTAGACCTGTGTTGTTCAGTACAGCAGCCACCAGCTGCATGTGGCTCTTTAACTTTAAATCTTCTTTAACTGACATAACATTATATTAGTTTCAGGTATACAATATAATGATTCGATATTTGTATACATTGTGAAATGATCACCACAGTAAGTCTAGTTAACATCCATCCCCATACATAGTTATCAATACAAAAAAAGTGGGTTTTTTCTTACAATGAGGACTTTTAAGATTTACTGTCTTGGCAGCTTTCAAATATGCAATACAGCGTTATTAACTATAGTCAGTATGCTGTACATTACACCCCCATGCCTTATGTATTACTGGAAGTTTGTACCTTTTGACCTCCCTCACCCATTTCACCCACACTTTACCCCCCACCTCTGGCAACCACCAATCTGTTCTCTGTATCTATGAGCTTGGTTGGTTTTGCCTTTTGTTTTTTCTTAGATTCCACATATAACTGAGATCATATGGTATCTGTTTTTCTCTGTCTGACTTATTTTACATCACATAATACCCTCTAGGTCCATCCATGTTGTCACAAATGGCAAGATTTCATTCTTTTTTATGGCTAAATAATATTCCATTGTATATACCACATTTGCTTTATCCATTCATCCATCAATGGACACTTAGGTTGTTTCTATGTCTTGGCTATTATAAATAATGCTGCAATGAAATGGGGATACATATATCTTCTTGAATTAGTGTTTTCATTTCCTTCCGATAAATACCCAGAAATGAAATTGCTGGATCATATGGTCGTTCTATTTTTAATTTTTTCAGGAATAGCCATACTGTTTTCCATAGTGACTGCACCAATTTACATTCCCACCAATGGTGCACAAGGTTCCCTTTTCTCCACATCCTTGCCAACACTTGTTAATTCTTACCTTTTGATAATAGCCATTCTAACTGTGTGAGGTGGAAGCTCATTGTGGTTTGATTTGCATTTACCTGATGATTAGTGATGTTGAGCAACTTTGTATGTACCTGTTGGTCATCTGTATGTCTTCTTATTCAGATCCTCTGCCCATTTTTTAGTCAGATTGTTTGGGTTTTTTTAAACCTTAAATTTAAGTAATCAAAATTAAATAAAATTTATGTGGAATCTAAAAAATAATACAAATGAATATATAAAGCAAAACAGAAACAGACTCACAGATATAGAAACCAAACTAGTGGTTATCAGAGGGGAGAGGGAAGTGGGGAGGGCAAGATAGGAATAGGCGATGAAGAGGTAAAAACTACTGTGTATAAAACAGATAAGCAACAAGGATATATTGTATAGCACAGGGAATATAGCCATTATCTTGTAATAACTTATAATGGAGAATAATCTATAAAAATACTGAATCATATTGTACTGGAGTGTAGTTGATTAAAAATGTTGTGTGGGTTTCAGGCGTGCATCCAAGTGGTTCACTTATACATGTGTGTGTATCTATTCTTTTTCAAATTCTGTTCCCATTTAGGTTATTACAGAGTGTTGAGTGGAGTTTCCTGTGCTATATAGTAGGTCCTTGTTGCTTATCTATTTTAAATATAGCAGTGTACAGGCAGTGTACTTTAAGGCACCACACCGTAGGATGTTTGCAAGAAACAAAAACGGAGTTTGCCCTTGGGTTACTCTCTTTCAAGGCAAACAGGGAATAATAGGTTATACATATTTATCTTTGTTATAAACACACACACACGTGCACGCACACATGCACACACACACACAAACCCATCTGTTTGGATATACAGATGTTCTCCTAGGCCAAAATTTTAAGAAGAACTGATTGTTAAAGTTATTGAGTGTGAAAGTGGGCAAGATTTTCAACTGTATTATTATAGAATATATAGAAATAAAATCCAATCTAGAAAAAAGATACTGAATCACTATGTTGTACACCTGAAACTAATACAATGTTGCAAAGCAACTATACTTCATTTAAAAATTAAATAAAATTTAAAATTCAGTTCCTCAGTTGCATTAGGCACATTTCAAGTGTGCAAGAGCCACTGGCTAGTGGCTACCATATTGTCAGTGCAGATACAGAACATTTCTATCAACACAGAAAGTTCTGTTGGATGATGCTACCCTAGACTGTGAGCCCTTGGAGAGCACACAGTACCCTGTATCTCTAGGGCAAGGGCAAGGAATTGAATTGATTGGAAAAAATAGGAACAGGATCAATGCACAGCAACCCGGGAAGGTTGAGAAGACACATCAGCCCAACACCCAAATGGACAAGCATGGAACCGCAGCTGAGACTCCTGACAGAGAACTACTCCCAGGTATTATGAGTTCACTGGAGCTTGTACGGGTTCAGATGGGGCTTGGACTGCTGAGTAGGGCAGGCAGAGGGAGGATGGTAAGATTCCACCAGCCCATCCGGCAAGGCTCCTGAAAGGGCTGGGAAGAGCTCAGGCCTGTCCTTGAAGGAGCCAGCACAGCCCTGGGCTCTGGCCGGCTTGGCCTGGTAGATGATATAGAGACTGTCTGAGACCCCAATCCACTTCCTTTAGCGCCTTTTCAAAATATGAAGCACATTCTCACTGTCAAATATTGGAATGAAAAGTTGAGAAATCCGGCGAACTGCCCCCACACGTTGCCCGTGTCTTCATTGGGGCAGGGGTCCTGTTTCCAGACCTCATCTGTGCTAAGGGGCAGGGAGAGTGCCCCACGCCCTGTGGGTCCTGGGAAGCGCCTGCTGGAGGGAGCTGGGGGGTGCGGGGGAGGAGGGTGAATCAAGACGGGCAGAGAGCCGCCCCACTGTTGGCATAGGGCCGGCCAGGGATGTACGGGGCCTGCAGGCACCCCATGTGTGCTGCCTGCTTCCTGGGCGCCGGGAGGGCCTCTCCCGTCCATCCATACATGCAGCCTGTCTGGAAGCTGGGCTCCTCAGTTCCAGCCCAGCTCTGACACTAACTTGATCCATGACCTTGGCCCAGCCTGTCCCTTCTCTGACCCTCGGTTTCCCCACCGAGGGATAAAAGGAGGGCGGGACTAGGTGTGTCTCAGCGAGCTGGGCTGCGGTCAGCCACCACCTCCCACCCCAGCCTCACTGCTGTCCCAGGGCAACTCCAGGCGGCAAGAGAACATGGCCTGGAGATAAAGAGAGCCTGGCTGAGTAAATAAACTGCCCCAGAGTCCTATTCCTGAATTTGTGTCCCGAGCCAGCCTGCGAGGCTCCGTGTCACCCCAGGCAGAATGCCCCAAATCCCTTTTTTTGGCCGTATAAGGAGAAAGGAGGACACAGACGCTGACACAGGCTGCAGGTGCAGGGGCTGCGGAGAAAGCTGCGGCCTCCGGAGGCCCTGGTGACTAACCAAGAACGAGGAATAAACCCAGCGCCACTCACCACCTCCTCTTTGCCACGCCGCCCAGAGCCCAGGCCTCCCGGCACACTGCGAGAGGTACAGGTGGCGTCCCCTAGCCCGGGCCAGCAGAGCCCCCTCCCCAGACTTCCTTCAGCCCACCCCTCCCCCACCAGGCCCCAGTCCAGTCTCTAGACTCCAGGCTCCCAGGAGCACCTCCCCACAGGCCCCCTGCATCTGGGCAGTCAGAGCCCCCTCTGGTCTCCTGGGCCCGGATGGCCTCGCCCCGCCCCCAATCCTCTCCTATCCAGCCGGGAACCATCTTCGCAGAGCATGACTCTGACTGGTGCTGATAACAGCCCACAGACCACTTCCCCTCAAACCACCCATTCAGAGCCCTTTGGGCTCCTAACTCCTTTTTTCGCTTTCCTCTGGCGGTCCCATTAATCTAGTTTAGTTTGGATGGGCTCCACGGCTTCCCCCTCTCCTTCCCTTTGTTTGTGTGGTTCCCTGCACCTGAGGCCGTGGCCACCCTCTGAGATACTGTCCACCCTATGGGTTTATCTCAAATTCCACCTCTTCCAAGAAGCCCTCCCTGATGCCTGCTCCTGACTGAGATTTCTCCCCCCAGTGGCCCACTGTCTGTGGCTTGCTGGGGCACCTGGTTGGATGGTCAGCTGAACACTTGTCCGTCTTCTTATCCAGTGTGGAATCCCTAGAGGGCAGAGCCAGAGCCTCATTCACACACAGAGCCCAGCATAGCCCTGGGGTACAGCAAGCACTTATCAAACACTGAGATGAACTGAAAAAAGATGCTCCTGGGATGGGGTGGGGGCAGGTGGTGACCAGTGCTCTGGCCTGGCACCAAGGGAAAGGGACAGCTGAGAAAATCCAAGACCCACACACAACTACAGTAGGATTCAAGAGCCCAGACAGGCACAGTTCATGGACTTTAGAGTCACAAAGACGTGGGTTCGAATCTTGCCTCTGTTACTTCCTTACTGTGCGACCTCGGGCAGGGTACAGAGCCTGCCTGGGCCTCAGTTTCCTCATCTACAATACTGGGGTGGGTTGTGACAGCTACTCACAAAGAGTCTTTGCAAGCATTACATGAGATAATGTATATAGGGTACCTGCTCAGTACATTAACTCTTAGAATAACATGTAAACTCCCTAAGTCACCTTCCGAGTAATTATAAAAGTGAACAACTTCACAGTTTGCATCTCTTATCTCCTTAGAAGTAGAGATTCTTACTATCCCCATTTTACAAACGAGGAAACAGGCTCAGGGAAGTGAACGTCCTTGCACAGGATGTTTAGCCAGGGTGAGGGTGATGGTCAGCACTGGCTCTGGGGAGACAGCGCTGAGAGTAGTAGTGGGCAGCTCACTCCCTGTAAGCTGCCGCTGCAATGACCTGAGGCCAGTGCGCTGGGTCACCTTTGGCCAACGTTCTGCCCCAGGGCTCAGGTTTCAGCTGACACTGGATAGATCCTGACTCCCTGCCTGGGTAGGCCCGGAGTCACATGAGTGGCCAATCCCAGGGCCTGGCCCAGGGCTGCTGCCAAGCCTGCTATATGCCTTTGTTCCATCTGATCTGCCTGCGATAAAGCAGGGTCAGCAATGGAAGAAAGGGTGGAAGTGATGGGGGCTGGGAATGGGTGATGCAACCACAGGCCAGTGGCGTATGAGAAATGGAAGGTGTTGGATGCAGCAAACTCTCATGACAGGGCTGCTGCAGGCTGATGTGGCCTCTTTATATGAATTAGAGAAAAGTGCCTTCTCTGGGAATAAAGCCCCATACCAAGTTTTGGAGAGTAGAGTATGGGTTGGATTTTGTCCCCTGTGTCCTCCCTGGGCAGTGAACAACATATACAAATATCCAGGGCAGCCCTGCTTATAAAGTGCCACTGCAGGGCCAAGTTCTGAGCCGGGTAATAGGATATGGACATGACTCAGACACTGCACTATCTTCTGAGAACCTCACAGGGAAGCTGAGGTGCTAGGAGAACACAGGGAAGGAGCACCTAACTCTCTTGGGGGGAGGCTTAGAGGCCCTGTGGCAGGCTGAAGGGAGAAGGCGGTGATATGCTGGCTCTTGGGAAAAAACAGACAGACAGACAAACAAACAAAAAGGTTGGACTTGTAGTGTTTGCCAATTTCCATAGTGTAAATACTCTCACTAGGAGTGACTTCAAGGTACCAGCGTGCCATCACTCAAGTGGAATTGAGAAGGGATGTGTACAGTCAGCTCGAGCATGCTGGTTCAAGCTGGCTCTAGAACCACTAGGAGAAAGAGAGGCTTCAACTGAATCCAGAAGGAAGAGGAGGATTTCTCTAGGCAGAGAAGGGGTGGGGGTAGGGGATGACATTCCAGGGGGAGAGAAAAGCAAGAGCTAAGACATGGAGGCGTGAAAGTAAGTAGGGAGCAAACTGTGAAGAGTTTTGAAGGTTTATGATTGGGAGGGGACCATCAAAGTCTTCTGGAGGCTGGTGATACTTTAGTTCTTGGCCGAGGTTACCTGCCTATTATGACTCATTAAGCTGTGCATTTAACTTCTATGCACTTTTCTATCTGTTTGTAGTATTTTTCAATAAGGATAAAAAAGTAGAGATAATCTCATTCAGGGACAACCAGTGTTTACAATTTTGTTATACTTCCACCCAATCTTTTTCCTATATACATATGTATATGACCGTTCAGCAAACGTTTTCATGTAAGGGAAAAAACGCCCAAGTTCCCTATCCATAAACCGTAAAGAAGAAAGCATTTTAGCACTGGAAGCAACACGGTGTACTGGAGGGAGTGTGGGCTTTAAAGTCAGAGACCTGCATTCAAATCCTGCTTCCGAAAGTGCTCACTTGGCAGCCCTGAGAAAGCTGCTTGCCTTCAGCTTCTCTGAGCTGTTTTCTCTTCTGCAAACTGAGACTGATAACACCCATATCCTGCAGAGTTGTTGGGAAGATCAGAGATGATGTGTCTAAGGTGCACAGGACAGAGCCTGCCCCCCAGGACACCCTCAACACATGCAACATACAAGATACTCTTATTAGCATTGTCTTAGAAAGTTGGAACTGAGAGAGTCGCCCTGAAAATAAATGACGGAACCACAGAAGGTATAGAGGAATGATAACCCTGTAAGGATAAAGGCAAACTAGAATTTGCCCAGTGAATAACCTTCATGGTAAGGAGACCCAAAAGTCCATTGAGTGTGTGTGTGTGTTGTGGGGCGGGGGGTGACTCATGAAAATGGGGACGTTTAGCCTAGTGAGGAAGACTCCAAAGGTTTATAAAACCTGTGCACCAGATGTGTCCTGTGTGCAGCAGAGAACAGAGCTAAACTCAACAAACAGCACTTATAGGAGCTGATTTCTATTGGATATAAGGAAGGATATTTTCACTAAGAATGAAAGGGGTGATCTCGGTAAGGAGTGAGCTCCCCATCGCTAGGGGTATCCAAGCAGAAGGTGGAGGAGCACTTGGTGGGAATGATGAAGAAGGAAGGTGAGCATGGTGGAGGGTGTGGACTGGACAACCTTGGAGGTCCCTTAAAGCTGGGCTCTGGTGCTTTTATAAGCAGCAGCATCTGCTCTGTCCAGCAGCATCTAGTCCCTGCGGAAGCAAGCGGGAAAGTACAGATTGGCGAGCATCAGGTGAAGGACACAAGGAGACCTCCGCCCGTCTTACCTGGTTATCGATCTTCAGTTCCACCAGAGAAGTGTTGTATGGAAGAGCTTCCACCAGGCGCAGGATCCCGGCTCCGGAAATGAAGTTGGACTCCACATTCAGTGTCTTCAACACCTTGTTCACCTTGAGCATCTCAGCAAGGGCCTTGAACCAAAGGAGAAAATGCAGGGTACCCATGAGTTAGCCTGATCAAGGCTGAAGCCCCTGTGGGTAGAACCTAAAATACCGAGGGAGCCTTGCTGGGAGTGAGAGTCCCTTGCACACCGTCAGGGGCCAGGCAAGATGATCTCCACAACTTCCTTCACCAAGCACTACTCTGTGTCTCTCCTCCCCTCCAACTTGCCATGGCCCCGAACCCCTAGCTGGAGATTTACAGCTCCATAGCCTGCATCCAAAGCCTCTATTACCTGGTTCCCCCACTCTGATCAGCCTCAACTCTGGCTGCCAGTCTTGGTGGGGCTACTCTCAGTTCCCCGGGCACACAGTGCTTTCCCTCTGCTCTGCCTGTGCTCATCCTGTCCCTGTCATCTGGAATGCTCTTTCCTTTCTGCTTCACTCGTTCAAACCCTGTCCCTCCATTAAGGCCATTCTCAATGCCCCTTTCTCCAAGAGCCTTTGCTGATGCCCCCCAGCTAGCTGTGCCTGCCCTCTTGAACCTCACAGACTTAATCCATAACCTCCCTCAAGGAACTTGTATTCCTGCGTTTAGAGTTGTTTTTATTCTGGCGTTGGCTCCGCCATTAGCCTATGTACTCTTGGTGGGCTGATGGTCATCTTATTCATCCCATGGTGCCCTCCAACCCACACAGTGCCCAGCACATAGTAGGTCCTTGGTCACTGTTCGCTGAGTGACTAGTGGAGTCCCAACCTCCCTGTATGCTCTCCACTTGTCTCTTCTATGTCCCTGTTGTAATTCCATGGAGTCGTCATTCTCTTTGAGCAGCAGAGAGGGGAGCCTGGGAAGCCATCCCGCTGGGCAAGGAGAGGAGCTCGGGTGGCCCCAGCACGTTTTGGAGGACTTCAGCCAGGGGTGCAGATGATAATCAGAGCCTCTAAAGGAAATGAGGTAATTAGCCGGTGGTAGAAACGACGTGTCACGGAGGAAAGGAGACACCAGCAGCTGATGGGCCAGGATGTATGATCAGTGGGCCCTGGTTGTCAGAAATGATGATCTGATCCAGGAATGCCCTTCCCACTGGCCCTGCTTGCTGAAACCTTTGCGAGGCTCAGCTCCCAGGATGCCTTCTGAGCCAAAATCCTCAGCTCCCCCTGCTTCCATGTACCCCAGGATGACATGTCAGCTTCCTCTGTGACCCTGAGTAGGTTGGACCCTCCTGAGGGGAGGGACTGAGTCTGTGCCCGCTCTACAGCACCCTTCTTACTCCCCAGGAAAGGCCTGGCCTGATAATCAAAAGATTTAACAACCAGTATGTCAGTGCACCAGGCCAATCCAAGTAGACATACTAGTGGCTGAGCTGGTCCTGGAGGCACTGTCATGCCAGGTGTCAACTCTTTGTTTGCTGGATCAGAGTGGAGGAACGGACAGGAGAAGAGCTGGGGCAGGCAGTGGGGGCACTAGCAGAGCTCTGGAAGCCTATTTACCAATTGTTCCGGAAGTATTTTCATCTTCAAAATGGGTATCCTGGTGTGAAGGGGCTGACATCAGCTGTTGGCCTGGCACAGGGTCAATTCCCCACAAACATTCGTGGAGCTGAGCTGAGTGCCAGCATGCATGGGTGTAGTTTCTGATCCATGACATAGCAGTGGACAGGGCATATGGCTTTGCCAGCTGTTTCTCTGTGGGCAAACTCAGGATCTACCAAGATGTCCTGAGGCCAGAGGACATCTATCTAGAGGTTCTCTACTGGCAGCAGTGGGAGACTATGAGCCATTTCCATCACTTCAAAGACATCAAAGGAAATGTCTTATGTATTTAAAAAATCAGAAAATAATTGATGGCTATGAATGGACTTCAAAGCAAGGAAAGTTATTAGGGATAAAGAAGGGTAGTATATAACGATAAAGGGGTCAATTATCCAAGAAGACATAACAATCCTTAATGAGTACGTGCCTTACGACAGAGCATCAAACTATATGAGGCAAAAACTAATAGAACTGCAAAGAGAGATAGATGAATCCACTATCATAGTTGGAGACTTCAATACCCCTCTATGGATTTGGACAGATCCAGCAGGCCAAAGATCAGGAAAGACATAACGGAACTCAACGACACTGTCTATTGACTAGATATAATTGATATCTATAGACTACCATCCAACAATAGCAGAATACACATTCTTCTTGTGTGCACATGGAACATTCACCAAGACAGACCACATTCTGGGCCGTAAAACACATCCTAACAAATTTAAAAGAATAGAAATCATACAGTGTCTGCTCTCAGACCACAATGGAATCAAACTAGAAGTGAATAACAGAAAGATAACTAGAAAATTCCCAAATACATGGAGATTAAACAACACACTTCTAAATAACACGTGGATCATAGAAGAAATCTCAAGGTAAATTAAAAAGTATTTTGAACTATGACCAAGTGGGATTTATCCCAGGTATACAAGGCTGGTTCAACACTGGAAAATCAATTAATATAATTCATCACACCAACAAGCTAAAAAAGTAAAATAGTCATTTCGATAGATGAAAAAAAAAGCATTTGACAACATCCATGCATGATAAAAACTTTCAGTAAACTAAGACTAGAGGGCAATTTCTGTAAATTGATAAAGAATATCTACAAAAAAATCTACAGTTAGGGACTTCCCTGGTGGCACCGTGGTTAAGAATCCACCTGCCACTGCAGGGAACACGGGTTCAAGCCCTGGTCTGGGAAGATCCCACATGCCATGGAGCAACTTAACCCATGTGCCACAACTACCTAGCCTGTGCTCTAGAGCCTGCGAGCCACAACTACTGAGCCCATGTGCCACAACTGCTGAAGCCCGTGCGCCTAGAGCCCGTGCTCGGCAACAAGAGAAGCCACCACAATGAGAAGCCCATGCACCATAATGAAGAGTAGCCCCCGCTCACTGCAACTAGAGAAAGCCCTCATGCAGCAACGAAGACCCAATGCAGCCGAACATAAATAATAATAAAAAAAACAAAACATAATACCATTTATATTAGCACCCCAAACAATGAAATACTTAGGTATAAAGCTAACAAAATATGTACAAGATCTATATGAGCACACTACAAAACTCTGATGTATGAAATAAAAAAAGAACTAAGCAAATGGAGGTATATTCCATGTCCATGTACAAGAAAACTCAGTATCGTCAAGATATCAGTTCTTCCCATTTTGATACAGATTCAATGCAATCTCAATCGAAATCCCAGCAAGTTATTTCGTGGATATCAACAAACTGACTGCTACTAAATGGTTAATTACCATGCCTGGTAAGCTAATTCCTGTACCTTTTTACCTGCTATTAGTATTGTAGTAGTCACACTGTACTGTTAGCCTTTAGCTGTCTGCATGGCTGGATGGACCATTATGTTCATGAAAGTGGGAGCTATGACTGTCTTGGTCACAGTTGTATTCTCAGAGCCTAATTCACTCCTGGGCACAGAGAGACTCCATAAATATGTGTTGAATGTTTTTTTTTTCTAAAAACGAATTGATGGCTACTTTATAATAAGTACAATTTAATCTAATCAGCAATATCTTTAAGACAGAGGTAAAAAACGAATAAAATTGGTCGTTGGGAACCACTGATGAAGATAATAATTTTTAGATATGGAGAAACTGAGGACCAGGGAGGGGCGGGCCCTTGTCTACTCATGACATGCTGAGTGGTGACAGAGCCGGCTTTAGGGTACATTTGACTTGTTTTCTTGTTTTTTTGTGGTACGTGGGCCTCTCACTGTTGTGGCCTCTCCCGTTGCGGAGCACAGGCTCCGGACGCGCAGGCTCAGCGGCCATGGCTCACGGGCCCAGCCGCTCCACGGCATGTGGGATCTTCCCGGACCGGGGCACGAACCCACGTCCCCTGCATCGGCAGGCGGACTCTCAACCACTGCGCCACCAGGGAAGCCTCATTTGACTTGCTTTTAAATCTCAGCTCCACCTCTCACTTGCTGTGCAACTTTGGACAAAGCAAGTTGCCTGAGCTCCCTTTACCTCAGGTTCTTCATGTGTAAAGTGGGGAGCCCCGCACCTCTGGGATCAGGGGTGGTTATGGAGATTAACCAGGATAATGTACAGATGGTGCCTGGGTAAGGGCTGTTCTGTCCATGTCCTCTCCTGGCTCCTAGCCCAGGGCCTTTCACCACATCACACCACACCACACCACACAGGGTTCTTCATCAGTGGCACATGGCCAGTCCTGAGGCTACAAACGTCAACCTTCCTGTTTCTATGCCTCCCACTCTCAATGCAGATCAGAAAGGTACATACGAATGCCACGGGGTCATTGCTCCGTGTCCCCACGATGCTGAACTTCTTCACATAAGAGTTCTCTTTCAGGGCTTCTGCGTACGCCTTGAGAGTGGGTATGGGGATATTCTGCAGAGAGAAAGGCAAGCAGTGACCAGCAGCTCCTGTCAGGGGCGGGCAGGGCAGAGAGATGGGGCAGCAGCTCTCTCACACGTGCAACCTGATTCCCTTCAAGTCTCTGACCAAAAAGCTGAATGGGCAAAGGGTTCCTGCTTTGCCCCAAATGGCTGAGGTTGGAGGAGAACTTTCGGGTAAACAGATTGAGAAAATCCTCCCTGAAAATTTCAGATAGGACCTGTAATTTTTTCTTTGTACGTGCGGAGACCAGAGGAGGAGGAACACATCAAGGCAAAGGATGCAGAAGAGTGTCGTGGTGGGAGCTCAGGTCTGGGGGTGTGGGAGAGGGCAGGGGCTTGGCCTCCGCCCCAGCACTGGCAATGTTCCTGACTCACTGTGTGACGCTGGGGAAGTCTCTGCTCCTCTCTGGGTTTGTTTCTGGAAAACTAAGGTGTGGCTTGGCCCTAGATGATCTTTAAGAGACATCTGTCCCAGGGGACCTCAGCCCTGCCACACATCAGAGGTGCCTGGGGAACTTTCACGAAGTGCTGATGCTCAGGCCTGCCCAGGACCAATAAGATCAGACTCTCTGCGGGGAGAGGGACCGGGCATTGGCATTTATTTACTTTTTAATCTCCTCAAGTGAAAACCACCGATCTAGTCCAACTGCCTCACGTGCATAGGGGAAACTGAGGTCTGGAGAGGGCCGAGCCCTTGCCTGAGGCCTCACGGTGGAGACACAGGGCCCTGGCCAGGTTCCACATCCCCATGCCTCCTGGTACGCACTGCCAGGGTGCACGGCTCTGAATTGTGCCAGCGTCTCCCACTGTGCACACGGCAGACAGTGGAGGCGCCCGAGAGAGAGAGCCTGGCTGTGTTTGAACGGATCTCTCATTTCAGAGCGTCACTTTAGCCCCCGTGGGAGCAGAGAATGGAAGGCCAGGTGCAGGAGAACACTGCGGGCGCAGGTTTCCAATCTGATTGTGCCGTGGGGCTGGCAGCCACTTAAAAGAAAGTGGAGAAGAAAGGAAAGGGGAGCCGGGGAGTGAGGGGCCCACTTCTTATCTTACATCCACACCCCCCGAGAACTAATCCCTCTGGCCCCTGGGCTGAGCAGGTGGGCAGGCAGCTGGGCCTGCTTCTGAATTCCTCCTGCAGCCTGTCCAGGGTAGGACTGCCTGTCCATCCGTCCCCGCTCTGCCCTTAGTGGTCACACGGGAAAGGTCCGGAGAGATGTGGGCCGACGGCTTGGAACATGTCTTTGGACATTTGGGCTGACGGTTCCCTTCTAAGGTTGCAGAATGAGGCTGAATATGTGCACGCTACACTGGTTCAGGGCTAGGTCCCTCCCCAGGCTTGGGTTACCCCATGAACCTGGTGGGCCCTGGGCTTTTCCAGCCTCGGGATCCCATGCGGCCATATGTGTCTGACTCGCAATTTTATCTCAGAGAAGCTTCCAGTGTTTTGAATAAGGTGGCGGGTTTCCAGAGCCAAAGCTGGGTTGGCCTGTGGTGAACATCTGGGTCTGATGTCAGTCCCCAAAAGAAACCAGGACCATGGGCCGTGCTGGTTTATACTATCCTCCCTCCGAAAGCTTCTGTCTCTATTCCCTATCCAGAAGCACCCAGAGTCCAAGCAGAACCCTGCTGTCTCCACACAGCCAGGCCCGGGTCGTCTGGGTCTAGGTGGCACTAGACAGGGCTTCCCCACCTCCCTCCAGCAGGGCAAGTGGAGTGAAAGGGGTTAACCTCACCCGGATGTTGTTGAGGTTGACCTCTTCAAGTTTTGGGTCGTTGCTCTTTATCCGCTCCAGCGTTTCCTCCAAGTCTGTTGCATTTGGTTCTTCATCAGGCACAGGCTTGTACTGTGTAGGTTTGATCACACCTAGAGTGACCGACAACAGGCAGGTGGCTCACAGAGACGGGGCGTCACTCTCCCTCGACAGAAGGACACCGGAAGGAAGCGGCAGCAGAGCTCAGGGACACGGAAGGCTGGGCATCTCAGGGGCTATGGGGGATGGGGGCAGGCAATGGCCGGGGCCAGGAGTTTGGGCCCTACTTGGACTCTGCCTCTGCCATCCTGCAACAACTGGGTGAATTCGCTAAACTGTCTGAACCTCGGTGTCCTCATCTGTAGAATGTGAACGAGTCGTTCTACCCAGTGGGCTCTTGTGAGGGTAAAATGAAGCCTGGATGGGAAAGAAATGTGTAGGCCTTCCAGAGGGAGGGATAATTGCACGTTGGGGGCCCTCGTTTCTCTTTGGGGCCAAAATGCCAGCTTGGAACAATGCAGCAGAGCAATTCAGACAATGCAATGTTGGCACAGGAAAGGACAAGGAGACTCGTGGAGCAGGAGAGGCGTCCGGAGACAGACCCACGTGGACACACGGACATTTATGATCAAGGTGGAGTCCCAAACCAGAGGTGAAAGGATGAACTTTACAAAGAGTGGTGTTGGGACAACAGGATATTGATTTAAAAAAATGAAAGTTCAATCTCATCTCACACCACACACAAACATGAACTCTAGGAGGATTAAGAAGTTGAATATAAGAAGGAAACCTCTAAGACTTACAGAAGAAAATACAGGAGGATGTTTTGTTAATACTGGGATGGGGAGGGTCTTCGTAAATAAGTCACAAAATCCCAGGAGAGTAAAAGGAAAAAGTGGATAGATTTGGCTTTATAGAATTCGAAATCTTCTGCAGTGAGCCAGAGAGCGGGCAGAGGCAGCAAGACGTGGGAGGACCCCTCACTTCCAAGGTGCCCTCGCTGGGGGCAGGGAGGGGCGCCCGTACTCACTGTTGAGTCCCTCCTTGTTCACGATGGAGCTGCTGCCCAAGGCCTGGTAGTACTGCTGGTTGCTCATGAGCGTGTGCATGCCCAGGATAGCTGCGGGGACACGAAGGGCCCATGACGCGCCTCTCAGACAGAGAGTCTTCTGGGCACGGACATTCCATGCCCCAGGAAGTTTTGCTCACAGAAAGGGCAAGAAACACTTGCATGTAAACTTTTAAATTTTATTTGGTTTTTACTCTTGCCTCTATTGACGTGACTCTCGAATCTCCATCCCCAGCCTAGGTTTCTCTGTCCCTGGCCTCAGATTCCTAGATGTCCCTCTGATGTCCCACTGGCACGTCCAACCCAACTTGGCCAAAACGGAACTCCTCTTTCCCGACAACAGCCTCTTCCTTTGGCTCACGTTCCATCTGGTCATCCTGCCTGTCCCTCGGGGTAGACCCTCAGGCACATGGCACCCCTTCCCCTAAATCCTCACCCTCCTATACAGAGCCTCTCATCTGTCCCACCTCCCACTCCATCACCTCTGTCCTGGTTAAGGCCCTATCAGTTCTCGCCTGTATTATCACAGCTGTGGAATCACTGGTACTCTGGCCTCAGTCTCTTCCTATCTTCCCCCACCAGCATTCAGCACAGAGCATCCAGAAAGATCTCTCTGGAAAGGCAAACCTAACCACATCCCCCCGTGATCAGTCATTCTTTCATCCGTTCATTTGTTCAACATTTACCGAGTGCCAGCATCATGTGTCCAGCTCCAGGGGGGTGGGGACAGTGAGGAACAAGAAAGACAGGGGTTCTGCCATGTAGGTTACAGTGTGCTGGGAATGAGAAACTAAGCAGGTACCCACACAATTAAAAACGTAAGTGCAGAGTATGCTAAGAGTTGTAAAGAAAAAGTTCAGTGTGCTCTGGGAGAAGAGAACAGAGAGACTTGGGATGAGAGAGATGAATATAGATGTTGGCCAAGTTAAGAGAAGGGAGGTAGAACATTCTGGGCAGAGGGATGGCGGGTGGGAAGCCCTAGGCTTGGGGAGTGGAAGGCCAGGGAGGGAGGGGGAAGCTGAAGATGGATAGAGATGAAGTTGGACATGTGGCAGAGGGCAACAGGTCCTCACCAAATGCTTATGTCGGGCTAGAGAGTACACTGTGCATCAGTGACACTCAGTCTGGTTGTGCATCAGAATCACTGGGACTCTTGAAACTCCTGATGCCCAGGACTCCCCCAGACCAATTAAACCACAATCCCTAGGCTGGGCCCAGGCATCTGCCTTTTTTAAAGCTCCCCAGGTGGTTTCACCAGGCAGCCAAGGTTGAGAACACTGCCTAATGCCATTCCCCTTAATCTTCACAACAACCCTTTGGAGTAGATTTTATTCAAATAGGCAAGGTCACATCCTACAGGGTCTTCTAGGTCCAGGTAAGGAGCTCAGATGTCTTTTTCTAGGTGTGGCCTGAGCAGGGAGTGAGATGGTCTGACTCAAGTTCTGTGACTGTTACTCAGGCTGAATGTGGAGCACTGACTAGAGGGGAGGGATGGGCGTGCAGGACCATGAGGCTGGTGCAGCATCCGCCTGGGAGGACGGTGCCTTGTGACTCCAGAGTCTGGCTTCACTGGCCCTCCCTGGGGCTGGCCCTGCTTCAATAGCCTTGTCCCTCACCCATGCCCTTTCTGCTCCGGCGACACAAATGGTCACTGCTCAGCAGTTGCTCCTGCTTCTGCCAATGCTGCCTGTCTGCTGGCAACCCTCTCTCCATCTGCACTGCCCACTGCTGAAATGCCCCCCGGGAGAGTTTTGAGATTTAGCAAATAAAAATACAGGATACCCAGTTAAACTGTAATTTCAGATAAACAATGAAAAATGTTCTAGTATAAGTACATCCCATTCAGTATTTGAGACCTTCTTATATTAGAAACTTATTCATCATTTATCTGAAATTCAGATCCAACTGAGCATGCTATATTTGATCTAACAACTCTACCTCCCCATCCTTTAAGTTTGGAATAATGCTTCCTCCCCCAGGGAGTCCTCCTGGATTCCACCTTCTCTCTCTGTAGCTCTCTCACAGCACCTGGTGTCCTTATCACAGTACATAGTCAACACAGTGTTAGAGCTTTCTGGGTACATGCATGCTTCCCCTACTGGACCGTGGGCTTCCGGAGGTCAGGGAAGAATATTATCTCTCTTCTACCTCTTCCAGAAGATGGTATCTGGTAAACATTTGCTCATTTAAAAAAATTCCCCTGGCCATTTCATTAGACACGATTTCTAGCTAGACAGACAACAGCGAGCCTTTAGTGAAGACTCAAGAGAACCAAGCTCCAGCCCTGACTCTGCCCCTGATGCTGTGTGACCTTGGGTAAGTGCCCTCCCCTCTCTGGGCTTCAGCTTCCTCTGTACAATGAGGGGTGAGACCAGACCATTGGTTCTCAATCATGGCTGCACATACAAATTACCCGCGAGCTTTACGACAATACCAGTGCTCCTCCTGAACAAACTGATTCGAATCTCTGGAGATGTATTTTTAATCTCCTTGGATGATTTTTGATGCTTAGTGGGAGCTACAAACCACAAGACAAGATGATCTCAAAGTACCTTCTGTTTCTCACATTCTAAGAGTCTTCTCTGCTAAAATTAGACTTCCCTGCTCATCGCTAAGGAGAACTGGTAAGGAGAGAGGCATCTGCACTGTTTTGAGCTCTCTGGGCTTTAATTTAGGCTGCGTTTCTGTGGGCGGAGGGAGCTGAAGCCTGCGTCAGCAGCAGGTGAATCAGATCACCTGGAGTCACCTTCTCTTCCAGCTCCCATACAGAGAGTGGCTTTTGTGGTGGTTCTGGGCTGCTGCTGGGATTCTCGGTTTGGAAAAACAGTTTGGAGAGGTTGCTGGAATCATAGGAAAGATGTAACCTCATATGGCTGGCTGGTCTTGCTTAGAGTGTATAGAGAGGTGGAAAATGGAAAATGCATTTTGTGCTTGGACAATAGCTTCTTGTAATGGTCCAGAAAGAGAGGGCAGAGGCAGGAAGGTTACAAGGACGTGCCGGGGGACAGAGGAAGGAGACCTGGGCTCCAGTCTGGGCCTTGGTACTAATTTGCTGGGTAACCCTGTCCAAGTCACTTCTACTTTTGGGTCCTCAGTGTTCTCACCTGTAAAACGGACTATGTCTGAAGGATGATCTCTTACCTTCACATGGGACTTAATAGCCACATGGCAATTTCTCATCTTCTTACGCTGTTTGATTTTTACAGCAAGCATCCAGGGCAGTTACTGTCGGTCCCCACTTTTCCAGCAGGCTCAAGAGGGAAATGGTTGGTCAAAGACCGTTCGGTGAGGACCTTCCTGGCCTCTAAGTTAGTGTCCCCATCCACACCTCTACACACTAGGTCAGCAACAGGTCTAAAGTTCTAAAACTTGTCCTCAACTTCAGAATTCTAAGGACAGATAACAATATATTCTAGGAGGTAATGTATATCAATAGCAGCCCTAAGAAGAAATAAAACGACTTTGCAGTTCAGAGATTAGAGTTCTAAGAAGGAAGGAGGGAAGGAGGGAGGGAAAAAGGGAGGGAAGGAGGAAGGGGAGAGGCCAAGCTAAATCTCCACTGCTGAGCAGAATGCTTGGTGGCTCTGAAGCCAGTATTTCCTCTCCCGCCCTAAGCGCCAAATCGTGACTTTATCCTTGCTTGGTTTTGCACACTCCATGTCACCAGGAGTGAGTGATAGAGGAAAAGAGCACATCAACAATGCTTGCTGCTTCATTCTTTTTTTTCCAAATAAATTTATTTATTTATTTTTGGCTGCATTGGGTCTTCGTTGCTGCGTGCGGGCTTTCTCTAGTTGTGGCGAGCGGAGGCTACTCTTCGTTGTGGTGCATGGGTTTCTCATTGCAGTGGCTTCTCTTGTGGAGCACGGGCTCTAGGCACGCGGGCTTCAGGTGTTGTGGCACACGGGCTCAGTAGTTGTGGTGCACGGGCTTAGTTGCTCCGCAGAACGTGGGATCTTCCCGGACCAGGGTTCGAACCCTCTTCCACTGGGATGTGTCTCCCCGCCTAGTTCACCTCTACTCTTCCTCCTTTCGGCTCAGCTTCGGTCCCCACTCTCATCTTGCAACCCCACCACCTCACTCGGCCCTTTCTCCCTCCGACACTCACTCCCACTTGTCCTTCCACGTTGGCCTCAGTGTTTAACCTCAGCTCCTCGAGGGCAGAAACCAGGCCGCTTTCTTACGATTGGTCCAGAGCAATTGGAGGCTTAGTTAATGGAAATGCTCTGCCTGGGAGTTGAGTTGTGGGGAGCAGAGATGACCTGAAGACCCTGTGCCCAGCGCATCCTCCTCTTCTTTCCCTAATGAGTCATCCACTTGGGGCTCCAGCTACTCCCCCCAACACACCCAGCACTCCGACAAGATGTCCTGCCTCCAGCGCCTCCATCTCTTAAACTGACTGACTCCTTGCATCCCTGCAGGCACCCAGCTCTGTTTTCTGATGCCTCAGGCCAGAAAGCCTGGCGTCGTCTCGTCATCTCAGCCTCTTGGCCTCTGACCCAGCTCTAGGAACAGCTGATCTCTTGGAGCCACGTTCCAGACGCAGTCCACCTCAGCCCTTGGCCTTACCTGGGGCCTGCCTCCTACATCCCCTCGTCCTCCGAACACCACCGCCTCTCTGCCCAAGCCCCTGCTTTCATCCGGCCTCTTCCAACACTCCCCCAGGCCCGGGTGTCAATGCTTTTGCACGACATCCGGAGCCTTTCCTAATTCGGCCCCATGCTCCCCAGGCCGACTCTGTGAGACTCTGCCATGCACCCCGTCTCACCACTCCGTTTCCATTCCCCTACCCTGGAGGGCTTTATCCAGGCTGTACTGGGTGGTGATGCTGTGAGTGGGACCAAGCGGCCTGGGTTCAAACCCCGTGGGCAAGGATAACGTCACCGTGCCGACCTCCCCTCTCTGAAAAATGGAGACATCAATAAAACTCACTTCATAGGATTGCTGTGGTTAACAAACGCAGCAAGGTATGGAAAGCAACTCCCACAGCAGCTGGGACATAGGTGGTCAACAAACATTCCACGCCTCCTTCCACTGCCACCTTGCAGACGGCTGACATACAGCGACACATGTCCAAGGTTAGCCAGTGAACACCGGTGTCGCCTCGCAGCAACCCCCTCTCCTTTCCGGACAGCGGAAGCGTATGGTATCATGAACAGATACTAATAATTAGTCACGCCAATAAAAATAAAGAGGAATAGTTTCAAGATATCAACCCAGAAATTTAGCACAACATTGCAGCTCTGTTTTGGCACGGACAGCAGTCATTTGATAATCCCTCTGAGCTGCCTAACTAGGGGAGCGACGCCATGGAGGGTGATCGGAGGAGAAGGACCAGGATAAAAACAGCCCTTGGGGTGAGTCAGTGTGGAGATGCTGGACAACCATGTCACTCACCCACCGCCCAGCTGCACAGATTAACCGGAACTCAAGGGGACTCAGCATCAGGGAGACAGTTCCGTCAAAATACCCGAGCCTAATGTGGATCTAATGCAACTTGTGTGGCTTCTGACAAGCAAACCAGCTGGGTATCCTGAGCTAAGGGCTCCATTTCCATCCAGGTGACCTCCTCACTGCTACATACTTCATAGAGAAAATGAACACCTTTCTCTCTCAGCCCTGACACCCTTTAAGCCACTGCCCTTTGTCCTTTCCCAAATGTTCTGCCTCCTTAGGAGAGGGTTGCCTGGACCGAGGTCTACACACTGGCTCTCCTTCTGCCCTCCTTTGGCCTTGCAACCTGGCTTTGGTGCCCCTTCTTCCTCTTTCCTAAGAATGTCATCAGGACTGGCGCACCACACCCACGAGAAGCAGGAGGATGTGAGAAGCAGAAGACACTGCGGCCGGCTGAGTTTCCTGGCACTGGTGGGCTCACCTGGCCTCTGGCTTCACCTCTGAGTCTCCCGGCCAGCCCTGAACCCTCGTTCTGTCTCCCTAGCTCTTGCGTTAGGCTCTGCCCATCTTGATTTGGCCGTTGGTTCCCAGCCCATGTGTGGCTACCTGGCCTCCACTGTGGCTATGTTCACCCCATTTCCACTCCTCTCCCAAAGGCTTCTACCTCGGCCAGGGCCCTTGCCTCCAGAGCCCTGGGTCCCCACTACTGCCAGGCCCTCTGCCTGGAACTTGATGATGCTAATGACACCCACCTCTCTATCTCCAGTGTGGACCCCTTGCAGAACTCAAGACTTTAATGTAGGGACTTCCCTGGTGGCTCAGTGCTTAAGAATCCACCTGCCAATGCAGGGGACATGGGTTCAATCCCTGGTTCGGGAAGATCCCACATGCTGTGGAGTAACTAAGCCCGTGCGCCACAGCTACTGAGCCTGCGCTCTAGAGCCCGCGAGCCACAACTACTGAAGCCTGCGTGCCTAGAGCCTGTGCTCTGCAACAAGGGAAGCCACCGCAGTGAGAAGTCCGAGCACTGCAATGAAGAGTAGCCCCTGCTCGCTGCAACTAGAGAAAGCCCGCGCACAGCAACGAAGACCCAACGCAGCAATCAATCAATCAATCAATCAATCAATAAAGCCTTTCATGTACAACTGCCCTTGATTGGGTGGCCCACAGGCAACCTGAACTCTAAAGGTCCCAAACTGAACTCCGTATTTCCCCTACACCTTGTCCTCCCCACTGTTATGGTTGAACTGTGTCCCTCCCTCCAAAATTGTTGATTTTGTCCTGATTTGTCCCTCCAATATGTTGCATAAAGTAATTTCTAGTACCTTAGAATTTGTAACTATATTTGGGGATAAGGTCTTTAAAGAAGTGATTAAGAGTCAATGAGCCTGTTAGGGTGGGTCCTAATCCAATCTGTCTGGTGTACTTACAAGAAGAAGATTAGGACACACAAAGGGACACAAGGGGACATGTGCACAGAGGGACAATATGAGATACGGTCATCTGGAATCAAGGAGAGAGGGCTCAGAGGAAACCAAGACTGTGGACACCTTGATCTTGGACATCTAACCTCCAGAACTACTGAGAAAATACATTTCTGTTATTTAAGCCACCAGCCTGTGGTATTTCGTTAGGGCAGCCTGAGCAGACTAATGCACCTTCATTAATGGCACCAATGTCCACTTAGTCTCTGGAGCCAGGTCTGGGCTCCTCCCTTGACCTCACAGTTAACCCTGTCTTTCCTCTCCCCTTCCCACTTGCCTTGAGTCTCTCCCTACCCCACCCACACTCCTGTCATCATCTGGGTGAGGGTTAGTAGCCCCCAAGGCTGCAAAAGAAAAAGACCAGCTACCTCACTGGGCCAGGGAGCACAGCATGGTGGTGGGCACACTGTGGCCAGAGCCTGACCCCCCGGGGGGAAGGGACATGGGCGAGTGGGACAGGGACCAGACAGAAAAAAGGGGAAAAGAGCAGGTGGCAAAAAGCTCTGGATATCAGGCCGCCTTCTGGAGTTTTAGGGGCTGTTTGTGAAGATCACATGGAAACACACATGAAGATGGAGGGTGTTGTACAAATATGAGATATGGGGTGATCGCCTCCAAGCCTGGCTCTCCAAGCTGTGCAAAATGGTAAAATCAGATGACTTGCTCCAGCCCTCTGTGAGCCTCCTGGACCTGAGATGCCGGCAGCCCTCTGTCTGCCCCCCTCTATCCTCTCTTCCCAGGCGGCCTGAGCAGGATTTGATGCCATGGCTGGTGAAGGGTCCAGGCTGCCTTGCACCTCCCTCTGGGATGGGGTCTCATGGCAGCAACAGCTGGCTCCGTGGTGGGAAGGGTTTTAGTTTTATCTCCATTTTACTCATTTTGGTTTTTAATAATAGAGTTCTATCTCCTCTAGTCCTTGTTAGAAACAGAGAGGGTGTGTATGTTGAAATAAACCATCCAAGGCTTGCCTGCAGACGTGGGTCAAATGCTTTTGGAGGACGTGGGGAAGCATCAGGAACACCTCTTACCTGCTATGTCACAGAGTTCCGCATCCGAGGCATTTGCCAGGGCCTCCTCCAGCTCCGGCTCCAGTGTCACACTTTCCAGCACGGGGTCCATCGGCTTCTGCTTGGGGACCCAGACTTTTCCTGAAAACAAACGGGTTGCCCATTACAGGGAGTGCAGCTGCACTGGGGCCCTGGGTGGACCGTCCCAAAGCCCTGTGGATCCCTCGATGCTGAGATTCCATTAAAACTTCTCCCTCTGGGGACCCAGTGCCAAACTTGTCCAAAGAAAGGGAATCAGAGATCTCCAACAAAGCACCCTTCACGTTTGAAAAGAAGAACTTTATAACTTGGTCAAGGGAGACTGCTCACTACTGAAAACATTGGTTATTAATTTTAACAATCTGTAAATAGGAAAAGATACAAAAGAAAAATATAATAAAATGCCAGGGTCTGGAATACTCTAAACAAGCATTCTGGTATGAGAGGAAAATTTAGAAGCATTTCTAAACCAAATAAATAAAATACACTCAGATTATTAAAAGAGGCATAGGGAGAAAATATAATGTCTCTTGGGACGCTATATTTTTACAGTGTCAGACTCATAATTGAACGAGAGAGCAAAGAGCCAAGAGGATGGTTGGTCGCTGCAGTGTGCACCAAGAGCGATTGTTAAAGAAATTATGGGGCATCCATACGATGGTGTTCTAGCAGTTGTTATTATAAAGGATGGTGGAGATCTCTACTTACTATGAAAGGAAAATGTCCAAGACAAAACCTTGTGTGAAAAAGCAAGTTTACAAAATAGCATGAATTATTTAATTCCATTTATGAAAAATTGCACATATATCAATATATATTTATCCATACAACACTTTTTTTTTTTTTTGCGGTACGCAGGCCTCTCACTGTTGGGGCCTCTCCCACTGTGGAGCACAGGCTCCGGACACACAGGCTCAGCGGCCATGGCTCACAGGCCCAGCCGCTCCGCGGCATGCGGGATCTTCCCGGACCGGGGCACGAACCCGTGTCCCCTGCATCAGCAGGCGGACTCTCAACCACCGCGCCACCAGGGAAGCCCCATGCAACACATATTTACTGAACACTTCCTATGTGCCCAGCACCTTTCTTGGCGCTAGGGGGTCAGCAGTGAACAGTATACAGTTCAGTGAAAGAAGACAGATAATAAACCAGAGAGTACTAAGAATCACAAAGGAAAATAAAGCCAAGCAAAAGACTAGGAAGTTCCAGGCTGGGGTGTGGGTGAGGTGGGCTCTGCTATCTTGGGTAGCGTGGTCAGGGAAGATGACCTGTGAGCTGGGCCCTGACAGAGTGAGGAAATGAGCTCCTCAGACCAGCGACAAGACAAGGATGCCTGCTTTCATTGTTCCTACCCAACTGTGTATTGAAAGTTCTAGTCAGAGCAAATGGACAAGAAAAAGAAATACATGGCATCCAGACTGGAAAGGAAGAAGTAAAATGATCTCTGTTCGCAGATGACATATGCAGAAAATGTTCCACATACACACACAAAAAACAGGGTACAAGATTAACATAAACAAATAAGTGGAGTACACCAGCAAATAACAATCTGAAAGGGAAATTAGGAAAATAATTTCATCTACAATACAATCCAAAAGAATAAAATACGTAGGAATAAATTTAACCAAGGAGGTGAAAGACTTGTGCATGGAACACTATAAAACATTGCTGAAAGAAATGAAAGAAGACCTAAATAAACAGAGAGATATCCCAAGTTCATGGATTGGAAGACAATATTAAAATGGCAATATTGCCCAAAGCAATCTACAGATTCAACGCCATCCTTATCAAAATTCCAATGGCCCTCCTCCTTTTTTTTGGAAATGGAAAAGCCAGTCCTCAAATTCATATGGAATTGTAAGGGGCTCCAAATAACCAAAACAATCTTGATAAAGAACAAAGTTGGAGGACTCAGACTTCCTGATTTCAAAACTTACTACAAAGTTAAACAGTGTGACACTGACGTAAGGATAGACATATAAAAAAATGGAATAGAACTGAAAGTCCAGAAAAAAACCTATACATCTATGGCAAATTGATTTTTGACAAGGGTGCCAAGTCCATTGAATGGGGAAAGAATAGTTTCTTCAAGAAGTGGTGTGGGGGCTTCCCTGGTGGCGCAGTGGTTGAGAGTCCGCCTGCTGATGCAGGGGACACGGGTTCGTGCCCTGGTCCGGGAAGATCCCACATGCCGCGCGGAGCGGCTGGGCCCATGAGCCATGGCCGCTGAGCCTGCGCGTCTGGAGCCTGTGCTCCGCAACGGGAGAGGCCACAACAGTGAGAGGCCCGCGTGCCGCAAAAAAAAAAAAAAAAAAAAAAAAAAAAAAAAAAAAAAAAAAAGAAGTGGTGTGGGACAACTGGATATCCAGTTGATATGCAGAAAGATAAAGCTGGACCCCTATCTCATACCATACACAAAAACCAACTGGAAATGGATCAATGATTTAAATATAATACCTAAAACTATAAAATTCTTAGAAGAAAACATAAGCATAAATCTTTATGACCTTAGATTTGGCAAAGTATTCCTAGATATGACAACAAAAGAATAAGCAACTAAAGAAAAACAGATCAATTGAACTTAACCAAAATAAAACTTTTGTGTATCAAAGGACATTAACAAGAAAGTGGAAAGATAACATACAGAAGAGGAGAAAATATTTACAAATCATACACCTGATAGGGTCTAGTATTCAGAATATATAAAGAACTTTTACAACTCAACAACAAAAAGAAAAACAACCCAACTTAAAAATGGGCAAAGGACTTATAGACATTTCTCCAAAGAGGATATACAATTACCTCTAGGTATCTGAGGGGGATTGGATGCTCAAGTCCCTTATATAAAATGGTATAGTATTTGCATATAACCTACACACATCCTCCTGTATACTTTAGATCATCTATAGGTTACGTATAATACCTAATACAATGTGAATTCTATGTAAATAGTTGCCAGTGCACGGCAAATTCAAGTTTTGCCTTTTTAAACTGTGTGGAATTTTTCTGAATATTTTTGATCCACAGTTGGGTGAATCTGTGGATATGGAACCTGCGGATATGGAGAGTCAACTGTGCAGATGGCCAAACACATGACAATATGCTCAACATCATTGGTCATTAGACAAATGCAAATCAAAACCACAATGAGATACCACTTCACAACCATGATAATGGCTATAACATAAACCAAAAACCAAAATGGAAAATAACAAATGTTGGCAAGGATGTGGAGAAATTGGAACCCTCATATATTGCTGATGGGAATGTAAAATGGTGCAGTTGCTTGGGAAAACTGTTTGGCAGTTCTTCAAAAAATTAAACACAGAATTACCATATGATCCAGCAATTCCACTCCTAGGTATATACCCAAAAGTTACCCAAATACTTGTATAGGAATATTCACAGCACCACTAATCACACAACAGCCAAAAAGTGGAAACAACCAAAATGTTTGTCAATGGACAAATTGTGGAATATTATTCAGTAATAAAAGGGAATGAATGAGTCTCGACAATAATATTCTAAGTGAAAGAAGCCGGACACGCAAAGTCATATATTATATTATTTAATTTATAGGAGATACCCAGAATAGGTAAATCCATAGAAACAGATTGGTGGTTGCCAGGGGTTGGGAGCGAGGGGCATAGGGAGTAACTGCGTATTGAGTACAGGGTTTTATTTTGGAGTGATGAAAATGTTTTGGATCTAGATAGAGATGGTAGTGGCACAACATTGTGTGTGTACTAAATGCCACTGAATTGTTCACTTCAAAATAGTTAACTTTATGTTATGTGAATTTTACTTCAATTTTTAAAAACCTGCTCATTTTGGCTACTGATTGGGAATAGCCTGAAGTGGGGCCAGGATGGAAGCCAGGAGATGGTTAGGAGGCTCCTTCAAAAGTCCACATGAGAGATGACAGTGACTTGGACCAGAGGTGGGGAGGGGTGGGAAGAGCAATGTTCAGAAGGATATTCACTAAAATGGGATCAGTGCCTACCTCTCAGCAGAGAGTATTACTTTGTTTTGTTATTTAAATTGTTTACAGGGGCTTCCCTGGTGGTGCAGTGGTTAAGAATCCACCTGCCAGTGCAGGAGACACAGGTTCAAGCCCTGGTCCGGGAAGATCCCACATGCCGCGGAGCAACTAAGCCCATGCACCACAACTACTGAGCCTGCGCTCTAGAGACTGCAAGCCACAACGACTGAGCCTGTGTGCCACAACTACTGAAGGCTGCATGCCTAGAGCCCGTGCTCCGCAACAAGAGAAGCCATCACAATGAGAAGCCCGCGCACCGCAATGAAGAGTAGCCCCTGCTCGCCACAACTAGAGAAAGCCTGCGTGCAGCAACGAAGACCCAATGCAGCCAAAAAATAAACAAATAAATTTATAAAATAAATAAATAAACAAATTGTTTACAGCAAAGATCAATTACTATACAAGCAGAACAGTCAGCAAAGTCATCTGGGAGAAAATGTATCATAACCTTCACCAGAGGTGCATCTGGAAAACAGCAAATCAAAATGGCTAAAAAGAAAACGAAATGGCTAAAAGGAAAATGAACTGTGAAAATGACTGATGCAGTGACTAGGATGAACATTCAGTAAATATTTAAGACCTATGGTTTATTATGCCCCTGCAGCAGATGCCTCCATGAGGGTGGTGACTCTAAAACACTATAAGAGGGACTCAGACGTCTTCCCTTCCTTCATCTTACTAGTTGGGATGTGGGTGTGATGACTGGAGCCTCAGCAGCTAGATGGACCATGAGGACAAGAATATATTACAAGGATGGCAGAATGAAAAACTGGAAAGGGTCTTGATTCCTAATGTCAAGGAAGATGTCTTACAAGCCCTGGAATGCCTAACCCTGCAGCTCTACTAAGTGAAAGAAAACTAAACTTCCATTTTAAGTCTCTCTTATTTTACTTGTTTCTTCAGCACATGCAGCCAAATCTGTATAATGAAAATACCCTGCATGGAACTTTATTCTGATTCCCCCACTTGAATGAGAGTGAGGGAAAATCCAAATTCCTCAGGACTTTGCACCAGTTTATGGGTCTTACCACATCCTGCTGGGTTTTGTAGTGCCTGAAATGCTATTTGCCCTCAGCCTAGGCTCACTCTAGGCCCAGCGTGGGGCAAGTGATCAGTAGAGCTGGACTGAACAGCCCTGCGTCTGCCTGTTAGAGCTGGAAGGTCTCCTTCCCCACACTCTCTGTTGAGACTAGACTTATTCAATACACATGGACTCCAACAATCATGATGTAAATATTTTATGATGACGATGCTGGTGGTGGTGATGATGATGATAAACCTTTTAGGCTTGTCATAATATGAAAATAGAATAAATTCTAGCTACCCTCCTTGGGTCAGCCTGGTTTTTCATGAGGGCACTCAGGCTCTGGGAGTCTGGAGAGCTGTTCCCGGCTTGGGGCCAGGTCAGCACTCTGCGAAGGGGCAGCAGGACTGGTTTATATATCGCCCAGATTCCCTTCCCCATCCCCCATCTCATCTCCAGCTCCTCCCCTGGGAGGGGGATGGGCACACAAGGGAGCAGATGTCAGTAATGACTCACCAACTGTCCACTCAGGTCTGCTGCTGACTCTCTCACAGCCTTGGTTTCCCCGTTTTTCAAATGTATAGTGGGGATAGTGGAAGTTTTAAGGCCCCATGAAATCCAGAGATTTTATTATCTTTACCTGCTGCACAGAAATCACTCCTCATGGTACAAGTACCTTGCTTAAAACCATCTTGTGCCTGCGCTCTCATCCAGGCACACTCAGCCCTTATGGTCAAGGGCCCCTTCCCCTGCCGCCAGCTCCAGGGTGCCTCAGACCACACAATTCTTCCAAGGCTCTGCAATCCAGATGTCTCCTGGGCTTCCCTGACCTTCCAAGTTTTCAGTAAAATCTGGACTGAGGAGCTTCCCTGCTGGCGCAGTGGTTGAGAGTCCGCCTGCTGATGCAGGGGACACGAGTTCGTGCCCCGGTCCGGGAAGATCCCACATGCCGCAGAGCGGCTGGACTTGTGAGCCATGGCCGCTGAGCCTGCGCGTCCGGAGCCTGTGCTCTGCAACGGGAGAGGCCACAACAGTGACAGGCCCGTGTACCGCAAAAAAAAAAAAAAAAATCTGGACTGAGCTTCAATTCCAGGCGCTGGGATGGCTAGAAGTCCTCCCTGAAATGCCCACACCTGTTTGCTCTTTCATTTTATTATTTATCAGGCAGCTACTCTGTGCAGCATTGTGCTAATACAACAGGGACACAGAAATAAATGCCATAGACAGGGATCCCTGGCTCATCATGCCGACATTCTTGGGGGTGAGGAGAATGGAAGAGGTGGAACACAAACAATTATTTACCCAATTAATTAATTAATTAGAATTAATGCTTTCATTCAACAAATATTTTACTAGGTGCCTACTACATGCTAGGGTCTTTGAGGTATAGGGATATAACAATGAACTAGACAGATGTGGTACTTGTACCCATGGAGCTTACATTTGAAGGAAAAAGCCTATAAGATCCATTATGCATATATTTAATTTGAACTCATTCATTCATTCAACACCTCTCTCCTGAGCCCTACTGTACACTAGGCCCTGTGCTGGGTGTTGGGGGAACTGTGTAAGCAAAAGCAGCTGAGTCCCTGCCTCATGGAGCTTACAGGCCAGTGTAAATAAAGACATAATGATAAAATAAGAATTGCTCTGAAGAACACACACAGGCTCCTGAGATGGAGAATAACCAAGGGGGAGTTGAAGGGATGGAATGTCCTAAACAGTGTAGACAGAAAAGGCTTTCCTGAAAGAGGAGACAGTACAGTTGAGACCGAAAGGGTAATAATAGCTAATATTGACATAGCATTCATGATGTGCCGGGTGCTGTTTTAAGTGCTTTATATAGATCTTAACTCAATCTTCATAACTCCCTCAGAAGGCTGGTAATATTCATCAACCCCATTTTACAGATGAGGAAATGGAGGCACAGCAGGTTTAAAAATGTACTGGAGGGAATTCCCTGGTGGTCCAGTGGTTAAGACTCTGCAGGGGGCACAGGTTCGATCCCTGGTCGGGGACTAAGATCCTATAAGCCATGTGGCATGGCCAAACAAACAAATGTACTTGAGTTCACACAGCCTAGTAAGGGGTAGTGCCAAGACTGTAGCCAAAGTAGACCCAACTCCAGGCTATGTTTCTAACCATTACGCCTCTTACAGAGGAGAGAAGCCAGCCCTGAAGCCAGCTTGGAGGTGGACAGAGGACCAGCATTCCATGCAGAGGGCATACATGCAAAGGTCCTGAGGTTAGGAAAGAGCTTGGAGTGTTTGGGGAAGAGAAAGAGGCCTGTGGGGCAGCAGGGCAGTGAGCAAGGGTGAGCATGATACCAGAGGACAGGAGGATGATTTGGAGTGTAGGGGAAGTCCTGGAAGGGTTGGATAGTCGGAGTGCCTCTCTGTTCCCCGGAGCCTTCTAGATGGCTTGCCTTAGTCTGGGGCAGAGAGTCTTAGAGGGGCAGATGAAGGAAGGGAAGCTGCAGCTGCCAGAGAGAGGAACTTTGGGGAAAAAGATGGGATAATTAGGGTAGAGACAGGATATCTCTTGTTCCTGGTTTGGAGGGGACAGGCCTTGTTTGGGCCTCGTGTCCTGATACCATTTTAATAGTTCCTTCTTTCCCTTTTGACAGTATCAGGTTTGTATGAAAAATAATCAGAACACCCTAGTTAAAGGGGACTCAGGGGAAAGTGTTACGGGTCTGGTTTACCCCAAAACTTCACTAAATCTACCCCATGTGCCGATGCTTTTGGAGTTGGGTTTGTGACTTTGGGCCAGGCAGGGATGAGGGCAAGTAGGCCCAGTCACATCTGGCCCAACACAGGGCCTGGCATACAGCTGGCACTCAATGATCATGGGGAATGACGTACTCAAAAGTGCAACATTGTTCAGTACCTCGCTTCTCCCCTGTGTAGGGGACCAGATCTTCTCGGTCCTTAAACTCCTTTGCTTGCTTTTCCAAGTGATCCAAGAGCTCCTCCCTTTTAAAGGGGCCCGTGGGCGCCTTGGTGGTCTGATCCTTCTGCCTCAGGCCCGCAGGCAGCAGTGCATTCTACAGTGGCAGTTGCGGGGCAGGTGCACAGAGAGAGAGAGAGAGAGAAAGAGAGAGAGCAGTCAGCTGCTGAAGACTTGCATTCCTCCAGAAACTCATCACTGAAAAACGGGGAGCTCAATCTAAGCCGCTCATTTACATGTAAGGAAACTAACAATATGGGAGGGGCAGAGGCTTGCCCAAGGTCACTGGCAGACAGGGGCGGAGCTAGGCTAGGACTCAGGTCTCTTAACCATACCTGTTTCCCAGCCTCTAACATTTTTTTAAAGGCAAGGGGGTGAGGGGTCAGCTGACCAGGGGCTGAGCACAGCGGAGGGCTCCAAGAGCATCTGCTGAGGGAGAAATAGGATTAAGTTGGTGTTCGGATGCATGAGGGTATTTACAGCCGTTGTGTAGAAAGTGGCTGGGGAGAGAAGCAGCCCAGGGGGGTTGAGTTAGGGCCCTGGATGCAGAATCAGGCAGGAAGAGGCATACCCAAAAAACAAGCAGAGAAAGCTGGGCAGGACTGCAGGGAGGGCCAGGCATGCTGTCAGGCTGCAGCCCTGGTTGGCCCTACCAGCTGCTTTCTACCCTCCTGACTGTTGTGCTCATGCAGGCTGGCTGTTAAATATTTTGAACGTTGCCCATGGAGATGGGTCTCTCAAGAAAGATAGCATCAACCAATCACTGTGTACTCTTCTTCAAACATGGGCAGGCTACTAGGTGTGGGCTCACTACTAAAGCAGATTCCTAATCAGGGTGGATCTGAATCACATGGACTTCACTTTAACTCAGTATCGTAGAGATTCAAAGAAGTTTACGGTTGCCAGGATGCTTAGAGATCATCCAGTGTACACATGCTCCCTTCAAGAGGAAACTGAGGCCAAGAGCAAAGAAAGACTTGCCCAAATCTAGAACCAAAACCAGGGTCCTTCTTCAGAGTTGGGGGAAGAGGGCAATCTTCTAGTTAGATCATTGCTTTCTCCCCACTCCCTTTCATTCGGGGAGGTCAGGAGCATATTGGGAAGGCTGATGTGAGCAGAATCTCACCTCACTTCTTGCTGCACCCCCAAAATGGCTAAATTGGAGAGCCGTTCCGTCTCCAATCTTTGTACCAGCAAAATGCATATCTTCACTCACTCACTCACACTTCAAATCCTTTCCTAAAAGCCCCCTCTGAGAGGGGAATACTATCAGCTATATGAAGAGAGCTCTGTGCCTGGCACATAGAAGGACAAAGCTTGGGAGGGAAATACTACTGTTTGACTGCAGTATGATTTTGTTTTTTGTTCTTTTTACAAGAGAGTTTACCACTGTGCTGTTCCACTAAGAGTGGTGGGTGCAAGATCAGGAGACTGGAGTGTGAGCCCAACTCTGGGAGAGCTGAGGTGAGCAGGGCCCAGCACACTGATCGGTACACACAGGGGCTCGGAGAGTGGGGCTGATGTGTGTGCAAATGTATTTAGGCCACAAGTCAGGAGGGACATTTGGGAGTTGGAGCACATTATGAGAGGACGGCCAATTGGGAGAAAATCAAGCCGTGACTGATTTGTGGATGGGTGTCAAGAACATACGTGGTGCCACAGATACCCTAGTTTTCCTTAAGCAGCGGTCCTCAGACACTGTCCACCGTGATATGAAGGATGGCTGATGGTCCACAGATGAGCCACATTTCCACGGGTATGTCCCAGGTGAGACAGGATTTCCTGTGGCCACTAGTGTGTGTCCATTCAGTGAAAGTACATCTACTGTAGCCCAGTTGAGTGAGGGCACAGCCTAAGTGTCAGCAAATGTCCATCTGTGATTACCCATAATAAGTAATCAAATTCTTTGTGACACGCCAGCATGTCACAGTTAACCCCACACCAGGCTTAAGCCCTGACTTGGAGTAATGATGTCTCCAGCAACATGACCTTGGGCAAATCTCACTGTTTCTCCATTTCTGTGGCTGTAAAATGTGAATAATAACAGTCACTCTCTCAGAATTGTTGAGAAAAGTAAATTAGATAGTGCAGAAGAGTGCTTAGCACAGTGCCTGATACAGTGAGCACATAAACTATTATTGACTATGGTTGCTGTTCTAAAATCAGATAAAATACCTTATACCAGGAGGTTGGTTACCCAAATATGTATGTTGGACAGGGGATGTGTTATCCCAATATATCTTAAACTTCAAAAAAGGAACACATGCAAATATAAAATGAATTAAGCATGGAAAGCAAGTGTTTTTCCAATAATCCCCACAAGGAAGACCTGAGAGATTTTTGTCACCATAAAGGATTTTGATGGCAGTGAGGTGCTGAGGCACATTCTGACTTCCGAAAGGCTCAGTATTGTGATGGGAGAAACCCATGAGCTTGTAACTGAGGGAAAAAGGGTTTGCAAACTCACATCTCATTTTGAATATATCTGATAGAGGCCACTGATTCAAAGTAGGGTTTTTCACATTTTTTTCTTTTTCTTTTTTTGTATCTACATGAGATAATGGATGTTCACTAAACTGGTAATCATTTCATGATGTATGTAAGTCAAGTCTTTATGCTGTACACCTTAAACTTCTACTCTGCTGTATGCCAATTATATCTCAATAAAACGGGGGGCAGGGAAAGTAGGGTTTTCAATGTCAGCACAAGAGGTATTTGGGGCTGGATGATTCCTTGTCACATGGCTTGTTCTATGCATTCTTGGCTGGTTAGCAGCATCTCTATCCTCTGTCTAATGGATGCCGGTAGCACCACCCCCCTCCTAAGTTGTGACAGCCAAAATGTCCCCAAATATCACCAGATATCCCTGGTAGGGGTGCAAAATCGCCCCTGATTGAGAACCATTTCATTGTTAAAACTGAAGCCCATATCATTCTAATAGGGGAGTGAAGATGTTTTTAATGTATTTTTAAAATATTACTTAGATGGCATGTTAAAATATAGTTTCATTTATCTTTATTGAAAGCAGCTGACTTTTAAAAAACAACGTGTAAGGCCTTTTCTAACAATTCTTAGCTTATTGGATTTTTAAAGTAAATACTGAGAGTATCAGCCTCATTAGGAGTTTATTTTCATTCTATCAAATGGTGCGTTTAGTGAACTATAACGTGATTTTCAATTGAAACCAAAGACAGTTGTATATTTTTTAAACTCATGATTATTTATCATTTTAACTTGTTTTCAAAAACAGCATATGAACTCACATGATATACAAGAATTAACTCAAAATAAATCAAAGACCTAAATGTAAGAGCTAAAACTATAAAACTTTTGGAAGAAAACATAGGCATAAATCTCTGTGACCTGGATTAAGCAATGGTTTCTTAGATATGATACTAAAACAATAAGCAACAAAAGAAAAAAATAAATAAATTGGACTTCATCAAACTTAAAAATGTTTGTGCTTCAAAGGAAATTGTGAAGTAAAGAGACAACCCACAGTTTGGGAGAAAGTTTTTGCAAATCATATATCTGAGAAGGATCGAGTATGCAGAATACTTAAAGATCTCCTAAACTCAAAATATAAGACAATGGGGCTTCCCTGGCGGCACAGTGGTTGAGAGTCCGCCTGCCGATGCAGGGGACACGGGTTCGTGCCCTGGTCCGGGAAGATCCCACATGCCGCGGGGCGGCTGGGCCCGTGAGCTATGGCCGCTGAGCCTGCGCGTCTGGAGCCTGTGCTCCGCAACGGGAGAGGCCACAACAGTGAGAGGCCCGCATACCGCAAAAAATATATATATATATTATATATATATAAGACAAATAACAGAATATAAAAATGGGCAATGGATCTGAATGGACATTTCTGAATAGACATAACAGAATATAAAAATGGGCAATGGATCTGAATAGACGTAGAAGATATAAAAATGGCCAGTAAGCACATGAAAAGCTGCTCAACATCATTAACCATCAAGGAAACACAAATCAAACCCAGGGTGAGATACTACTTCACACCCATTAGGATGGCTATAATAAAAAAGACAAGTAAAAACAAGTGTTGGTGAGAATGTGGAGACATTGAAACACTCATACACTGCTGATGGGAATGTAAAATGGTGCAGCCCCTTTGGAAAATAGTCTGGCAGTTTCTCAAAAGATTAAAAGAGTTATCAGATGAGACAGCAATTCCACTCCTAGGTATATACCCAAGAGAAATAAAAGAATATGTTCACACAAAAACTTATACATGAACGTTCATAATCATAATAGCCCAAACGTGGAAAAAACTCAAATGTCTATCAAGTGACAAATGGATAAATAAAGTGTGGTATATCCATACAACGGAATATTATTTGGCAACAAAAAGAAATGAAGTACTGGTGTGTGCTACATCATAGATGAAACCTTGAAAACATCATGCTAAGTGAAAGAAGCCAGTCACAAAGGACTACATAGTGTCTGATTCCATTTATATGATATGTCCAGAGAACAGTCAGATCTGTAGAGACAGAAAGTAGATTAATGGTTGCCTACAGCTGAGGAGGAAGGTGAGAAATGTGGAGTGACAGCTAATGGGAACAGGTTTCTTTTTGAGGTGATGAAAATATTCTAAAATTGACTATGGTGATTGTCGTATAACTCTGTGAATATACTAAGAAACACTGAATTATATACTTTAAATGCGTGAATTTTATGAATTTTACATCTCAAAAAAGGCATTATTAAAAATGGACTATGGGGCTTCCCTGGTGGCACAGTGGTTGGGAGTCTGCCTGCCAATGCAGGGGACACGGGTTCGAACCCTAGTCCAGGAGGATCCCACATGCCGCAGAGCAATTGAGCCCATGTGCCACAACTACTGAGCCTGCGCTCTAGAGCCTGAGAGCCACAACTACTGAGCCCACATGCTGCAACTGCTGAGGCTCGTGTGCCCAGAGCCCGTGCTCTGCAACAAGAGAGGCCACCTCAATGAGAAGCCCGTGCACCACCATGAAGAGTGGCCCCTGCTTGTTGCAACTAGAAAAAGCCCGCAAGCAGCAACGAAGACCCAACGCAGCCAAAAATAAATAAATTAAAAATAAATAAATTTTTAAAAAATGGACTATGTTAGTGAGGGGAAAATTACAAAAATGGCCAATGCAATAAATTAAATGCCCATGGAATGCTGAGAACACAGGCTCTTCATGTGTCAGTGGCCAAAAATGATGCTGAGATTGGGCAGGCTAGAGCTGGCCAGATTTAATATGGTGTCTTGTTTTACAGAGTAAGGTGCCATATTATGTAAACTCATCATGGAGCAGTTAAATGTATAAGAAAATGCTGCCTTGGATGACTATTAGAACCTAAAACTGACTCGCAGACCCAGCCTACCCAATTGGTGAGGAAAGAGTTCCCACAACCATTTTGTTGTCACCTTCGACCAGGACATGTATGTGTAGAAATGTATCTTTCATTCCTTCATTTCTTATTCGTTCAACAAACATCCATGGAGTGACTATTATGTGTCCAGGCAGTGTGCTAAGACCAGGACCCTACCAAGGGCTCTCTAATTTGGAATAACTGAGGAGACAGAAGGTAAATGGGGGAAGCAGAGTAAAATGAGAGAAAAGTCTCAATTATAGCACGTGTGGAAAACAATGTATTGTTTTAGTTTTTAAGGTTAATCAAGATCCTACAATGGGGTCCACTTTACTGAATAGCAAAGAATAGTCGATAACTAGCCTCTACATTCCTGTAAAGGTCGTATACATCCATGATGTCTGCTGGTAATTGGAACGATCTAAACTTTAAGGCACTTAAGTCTCATTCTCCTAATCTTAATGTCTGCACAGGGTAAATCTGCTGGGCACGTGCTTTCTTTATATTTAGTTCAAAGCATCAGTCTGCTCCTCCAAGACAGATATCGCTTCTGCATAAGGGGAATCTGTATTTACACACACACGTCACATGTACATCTTCACTTCAAAGACCGGTGGGTTATGGGTGAGATTTGCTTTAGGAGACAGTTTTGGTACAAATATATATGACTTGGAGCATGCCTTCAGGTCCTTACTTACAATTGGAAATTTACTTGTGTGAGGAGGGCAGTGACTAATGCCTGGGCGATCTCCTTATTATCGCCTGACAGGAAAGTTAGTGTTAGTTTTAAGGAGGAAGAATTTCTAGACACTCTCTGATCTTAGGCTAAATATAAAATTATAGCTGTTATACGCTTGGGAGTGGGGAGGACTGTGGGACATTGGAGCTTTCAATGCCTCCACACTACTCTGCTCCAGCTAATTACTGCCATGTAAGAACGTGGGTGGTGTTTTTAGATCTGCTCAACTTTATGTGAAAGCTCTTGATTTTTAAATATTGACACATGATCCAAATATTTTAAGAACAATGTTCAGACCAAATAAAACACAGATGCAGGCCAGTCTCAGCCCATGGGCTGCCATTTTGCCACCTCTGATCTGAGGCTCCTATCAGACTAAAATTCCAGGTAGAGAAAGTCAAGATACTCATTCATTTATTCCACACATGATTACTGAATGTCTTGCTCCTTTCAGGCTCTGGGCCAGAGGAAGAAAGAGGTGTATACATGGGTTTTTAATTTAGAGGTTTAAAAAAAATTAAAAATGAATCAAAACTTTAATATGTTCTTGGAAATAATCACAGAGGGAAAAACTAGGCAATCTCTTCCTGTAGTTCCCTACTTGTGGTTTTTTAAATGGTGACTTCCGTTTAATGTTGTAAAATTAAAACTTGGATGTACAGCCTGACAGGTTAACATCTTAGTCTAATTTTCTCACCCAAGCTCTGGAGTCCAGCTGCCCACAGGACAATGAAAACTGACAAACCCTCAACTGCATTGTTAGGAGCTCTAACACCCTGCAAACAGGTGAAGTAAAGGCCAAATATTAAGCATCTACACAATTATCACTATAATTATCTAATTATAGATAGCTGGGGCTATGAGAGACTCCATCCTGGCTAGAACTACTGCGGGCTGGGTTAGAAGTGCACCCACAAGCAACACATACACACACATACACATACACATACAATGTATTAAAAGGATCATAGACTCCTGGCAGCTCAGAGCTGCAAAGCCCTGAGACAGCCTCCAGGCCAATTCTTTCATTTTCAGTTGGGGAAACTGAGGCAAGGGAAACTGAAGTCACTTGCTCAAAGTCACACAGCTTGTTAGCCACACAGCCAGGAAGCCTAAGCTGATATATAGGTGACACTGCACATAATTAGCTTCTCAAGGATCAGTATGAGTGTCTTCAGACTGGTGGCTTAGCACATATACAATGTCCTTCACCCTGGTTCTTCACAGTGACAAAAAACAAGGAATTTTATCACTTTTCCCCCATAAATCAGCTACGTCTAAGAACAAGGGAATGTACAATGTGTCCCCCCGCCTTGGGCTGGGCTCCAGGAGTCCTGGGTTTCTGTTCTGTGACTGAACCATACACAGCCCCCTAGAAGAGGGTGGACCGTGCTCTTCATTGGGTATTGGCAGCGAGGGCCGGGGAGGGGAAGGGCCTTGCCTGAGGTCACACGTGGACCGAGAGCCCGGGCTCCTGAATTCCAAGCCCCAGAAAGCTTTCCATCCCACCCGGCTGCCTTCCTCTAAGAACCGATCCTGGAAACCAGATGTGGCCCCGTGTAAGAACCAGGTTCCCTCTCCGGAGTACACCTCTTTATCACACTGGTCTCCGTTTACAGGTGGAGAAACTGAGGCACGGAGGCATGGAGTTACTGTCCTGGGTAAGAGTGAAACCCAGGAGGTAGATTTCTCAGAATTCCCACTGAGAAATTTCGGAGGTAAATTTCTCTCTCTCTCCTGCTTCAAACGACCTCAGCCTGCCCAGACGCCCGTCCACCACAGCAGCAGTCTGAACACTAAACAGGCCAGTCAGCCATCCAGTTACCTTTTACACGGCATTTGACCCAAATGCTTTTTTTCAAGTGGCCTTGAGGACTTTTATTTTCCAATTATCTGCCAGGTCTGATTCCCCTTGTGTAAAGCGTGGCCCTCCAGTGCCTCGGGGCCCATCAGGAGACAGAGCGCCCGGCCTCTGCCCCGTTCACCAGCAGCTTCCAGATCCCACTGGAGGCCACTCAGTGGGGCTTCAGCAGAGCTTTCTGGTCACGCACGGCAAAACCTAGCCTGAGAGCACAGCACTCGTGCCTCGGTCACAGACGGGACAAGCGGGTCCAGACCTCTAATATGCCCCCTCTCTCCATACATTCCCCACCCATCCACCCGCCCAACGCACTCTGGACCTCCTCCTCTCTTCCTGTTCTCTCCAGAAAGAGCCAGGCCTTTGGCTCAGCCACCATGACCCTGCTGCACCACTGGTGAAGCCCAGGAGCTAGCACATCCCCCGGACAGCTTTACAGGGCATTCATGCTGACATCCAAAGGCACCCCTGTAGCCCAAGCCCAGTAGTTGTTTGTGGTGGAACCTATGGCTCACAACAGCACCCTTTGTGTCTCTCTGCTGTTCATGGCACAAGGTGAGGCCAAACCTTCCCTTCCCAGCGTTCTCCTAATCCTCCTTTTCTGCCTCATGTACAAGGAAAATGTTCCACGTTCCCCGCTGTGCGGGGCACCCTGAGACAACGAATGAGTGATTGCGCTCCACAGGGGCCCAAGAGAGGGAGACACACCCAAGTGTGAGCAGCTTACTCTACCCGGGCTTCCTGGAGGTGGTGGCTCCTGAGCTGAGTGAGTCCCAGGGCACCAGGCAAGACAGCCGGGGTAAGAGAAGAGAGGAGAGGGATGTAACCGGGGGATAGCACCGGGGAGACAGAGGCTTGGCAGGATGAGGGGGTGTGGCTCGCCAGGGGAAGGAGTCTGAGGCTGCAGGGTTTGGAAACGTCTCCATCCGTTAGGAGCCGGCCTAGTTCAAGCTGTGCTGTCTCTTGCTGGGACCATCAGAGTAGCCTCAGGCTGGCCTCCCTGCCTCGGGCCTCTCCAACTGTACTCCCTTCCCTTCTATCAGCCAGACGGACCGCACCAACTGGCGCATCTGACCGGGCCACTCCCCAACACACTCACAAATGCTCAGCACCTCTACTAACGCACAGAATCATGACTAAATTCATCAGCCAGACACGGAGAGCTTTTCGTGATTTGCCCTCACCCTACTCCAGCCTCCCGATCTTCTCATCTTTAAGTATTCCATGTTCCAGCCACTCCAGGCTGCTCCGCATTCTGCAGCTGTGCCCCACACCCTCACCCTGCCAGGGCATTGCTCAGGCTGTGCTCTCTGCCTGGAATTCCATCCCTCCTCCCCTCCCTGCATTCATCCTTCAAAGCCCTCCCCTTGGGCACCCTGTCCAGCCTTTGCTGTGCTCCCCGCACTGATCTGGTGATTCTCTTTCCAAACACCCTGAGGCATCTTGCCAATTCTTATATAATGTTCCTTCTGATTTGTCTTGGAGCACATTTATGCGGCATCCCTCTCCCCAAGGAGACTGAATGCCCCTCAAAGGCCAGCTGGGATGTATCCTAGTCGTCTCTGACTCTCCAGCACCAAGCAGTGAGTGCTAATGTGTTCTGAATTGTCCAGAATCACACAGCACTGATGCTCCAGCAGGAAAAAGGTGGTATTTCTTGGACACCCTTCAAGTCAGCATCACACCTGCTGCCCTGAGCTGTTTGCTGGGCACCCAGCTACTTCCCCAAGCAGGTCTGGGGAAGGGGATGCATTATGAAGGGTGCTAGAGTGCGGGAGCCCACCGTGGGACCAGAGTTTCCTGATGGAGATTTTGGAAAATGCCAAGCTAGAGAGTAAGACCTTTGTAATGTTTCCTTTGGGGATCTGGATTTAAATTCCTAGCAACTCCTCTCACTCCTCCTCAGAACTTTTGGCAGAGCAGAACATCAGGCCATCAGACTGGCAAACCCACAGTGACAGACTTCAAATTGTCACCAGTATCATATCTCCCCTTCTCCAGTAATAAAAGCACTCCACCCTTAGCTGAGCACATGGCCACTTAGATTAAGGACTACTTTTCCCAGGCTCCCTTGCAGCTAGGTTGGGTCATGGTATGAGAACTGTCCAGTGGCAACTTCCAGTAACTTTCCTTAAAAGGTACTTGAAAAATGGCCTTTCTCCTTTTCTCCACCCCCACCCCTTTTCTTCTATTCTAATGCCTGGAATGCAGCTATCCTGGCCACCACCTTGGATCATGAAGATGGGGGCTACACCTTAGTGATGGCAAGGACGTGAGCTGAATGGAACCTGGGACTCTGGGACGTTTGGGGAGCTAAGCTCCCTACCTGCCCTAGACTGCCCACCTCTGGACTTTTATGAGATGAATAAACCACTGCTTACATCATGTTATTTTGAATCTCTATTACTCACAGCTAAACTACATTCTAACTGACAGCCTGGGTTCTCATCCCAGGGCTTTGAGGCCACAAACAGGGCACTGGTGCTCTCTGACTTTGAATTCCCTTTCTGTAAAATGGTCAAGATCTCCTTTAGCTTGAAACCTCAGAATAAAGCCTTGAACTCTATATTAGAAACAGATTATGACAATCAGTTTTATCACCATAGGGCATAATTGTTCACTTCCATTCAACTGAACAGACACTGCATTATGGGGAGACTCTGTCAGGGCAGCTGCATCTGGTTGTGCAAGTTATGCACTGGCACAACTCCAAGGGCATTATATGTTCTCTGGTTTATGTGAACAGTGGTTGCTGGAGTTGTGCAGCGCAAAACTTGCACAACTGTACCTGGCTGCCCTATACCTGTGGTGCTACAATGTGGCTCTCAATTGCAAGAACCCTAGATTCTAGTGGGCAAATCACATATTCAGGTTCAACAAACATTTATTAAACACCTATTATGTGCCAGGCACTGGGCTAGGTACTTTTCATCTATCTATCTATCTATCTATCTATCTATCTATCTATCTATCTAAAAATCTGTCATGTGAACAGAGTCAGAATTGGAAACTGGGAGACCTATAGTCCAATCAACTGCCAAAACTTGGTTTTGTCTGTATATTTGAATGAGCTGCCAACATTTTCAAATAGGAAACTTGCACATAAAAATTCAGATTTCCAGGCTCTTTCTCTTTTTAAAAATTTTTTAAAATAAATTATTTTATCTATTTATTTTTGGCTGCATTGGGTCTTCGTTGCTGTGCACGGGCTTCCTGTAGTTGCGGTGAGCAGGGGCTACTCTTCGCTGCAGTGTGCAGGCTTCTCATTGTGGTGGCTTCTCTTGTTGCGGAACACAGGCTCTAGGCGCACGGGCTTCAGTAGTTGTGGTATGAGGCTCAGTAGTTGTGGTTCATGGGCTCTAGAGCGCAGGCTCAATAGTTGTGGCACACGGGCTTAGTTGCTCTGTGGCACGTGGGATCTTCCCGGGCCAGCGCTCGAACCCAAGTCCCCTGAGTTGGCAGGTGGATTCTCAACCACTGTGCCACTAGGGAAGCCCTCCAGCCTCTCTTGAAAAATTAGATGACGTGGCAATATTGGACAACAATTGGCAGAGTGGAACAGCAAGTGCCCTTTAGTCAAACACAAACTCTCCCATTTGCCTCAGTCCCCACCACTCCCTCCTGTCTCTGACACAGAGGCCAAGAAACAGTTAACATTTATCACTGGCTCTGCTGTTGCTTTTCTTCTTGGAAGGTAAAGTGGTAAGTGAAAAATTTCTTTCTTATGTCCACATCTCTTTCAAGAGTGGAAAAGTAGGGCTGCCCTGGTGGCGCAGTGGTTGAGAATCCACCTGCCGATGCAGGGGATACAGGTTTGTGCCCTGGTCCGGGAAGATCCCGCATGCCGTGGAGCGGCTGGGCCCGTGGGCCATGGCCGCTGAGCCTGCGCGTCCGGAGCCTGTGCTCCGCAACGGGAGAGGCCACAACAGCGAGAGGCCCGCGTACCGCAAAAAAAAAAAAAAAAAAAAAAAAGAGTGGAAAAGTAAAAGATGACCCAAGATGGCCACATGCCTCACGAAAATTGGTCCATCTTCCTCCCTTCGTTATATTACCTACCCGATGTTGTGGGTGCTGGTTTGCTGCCTCTCAGGTAGAAGGTGTGGCAGTGGGAGAGATGGGGAAGACTGTGGGGCGGGTGGGAAGACAGGGTTAAAACTTTATCTATGGTAATTTTTTTTTTTCTTTTTAAGGGTGATCTGAATCAAGTAAGGCAACATTTTTACATTTGTTAAGTTTGGATAGTGGAAACATAGGTGTATTCTGTACTCTATTATATGTTTAACATATTTCCTATTAAAAATGTCAAAGTCAAAAAGGAAACTGCTCAGTGTCTTTAGTGGGGCAGGTGCTGTGCTGGGGGCTTGGAGGGGGAGGGTCAGGAAGGCTTCCCAAGGGAGGGGTGGGGAGGTTGGGCCTTGAGAAATGGGATGATTCTGACTTGAGAATGAAGGGCTCCAGACCCAAGAGGTCCCCCAGCAGCAGAGGCAGGGAGGAGAGGATGGCAGGGCAGGGAGGAGGGCATTCTGGGGAGGCTGGAGGCCGGTCTTGGGGAAGGCAGTGGGGTGGAGAGGTGGTCACGGGGCCAGAAGACCCCGTGGGATGGGGACACACTGACACCTGGCCTCACTCGCCCTCACCCCACCAGGCCCATCCTTGGCTCTGTGCACGGCCGGCAGTGTTTCTAAGGATGTGTGCCTATTTTTAGAGCAGAGATTTATTTCTTTCCATTTCAACTGTTTACTTCTGTCCCGGGCTTGTGAATCTGCTGGTTTGTGCTACAGGGGAGAACCACAGCCCTGTGGACCAAACATGGCTGCTTCCTGCACAGCCAAGAGCAACCTCTGGTTTATAGGATACCATTTGGGCCATGAATATGGAGGATTTTATGATTTTGTGGAGTCTGGTGGGAAGCCATGCAGTGTGACAGGAAGTCCCAGGATTTTGTCCTGGTGCTGTGGCTTACTTGCTGTGTGACCTTGAACAAGTCCCTTCCCTTCTCTGGGTTTCAGGGTTTTTGTTGTTGTTGTTGTTGTTGCATTGATTTTTCATCACTAAAGTGGGGATAGTACTGCTTACCTCAAAGGGTTGGTATGAGGATTTGATGAAATACGTAAAGCACTGGGTGAATGACATGTGTGTAGGAAGGACCCTGTAAATCAGGGATTCTTTATCTGCGCCGTGTTTGTATATACAGGGATAGAGGTGGGGCTTAGATCATGTCTAAGTGTTCCTCTAACTCTGAGATTCTACAGTCCTAGGTTTTCTCCCCCATCATTTCTCCCTGCAGTTCATGGTCCCTTGGTCTCAGAACTTTTGACACATTTTGGGCTGAGGGAGACAGGTCTACCTGAATTCAGTCTATCACCTACCAGCTATGTGATTCTGGGCATCCATTTCCTTTTCTTAAAATGATTTCAACCCCAGCCTATGAGGATCAGTCTCATAGGATCCTCGTGGAGGTTTTTTGAGATGATGCCCATAAAACAGCATAGCACCTGGCATGTAAGATGACCTCAACAGAGAAATAACTGTAGTTTTAAAATTATTAATATTACTATTATTTCAGGCCTTGCAGGGGCCTGTTGTTTTCCATTGTTGTTTCTATAGTTGTAATGTGCCACAGACTCCCAATAGCAGACTTCAAAATCAACTTGTAAAACCCAATTCCTTTGTAAGTTTGGGGTTATCTCTACCATCTTCTCTTGTGTAAATATTCTGACCCTTTTACTGAGACACTAAAAAAGATTACTCCTTTTCCTCAAAGCCTCATTAACAAGTAACATTTATAGTGAAATTCTTTGTGCTGGTGGTTTCTTTCTTTTTTTAAGATTTATATTTATGGTGAAAATAACATAACAACTTCAAGAGAAACTGAATTAGAAAAAAGTAATTTGCTGGTAATTCCCCAGCTTTGTTCTCCAAGTTGCCTTCCAGGCCCTCCCACACACACTCACAGGAGGTGGTAGTTAACAGCCCAGGCTACTGGGTCTGACTCTCTGGGCTGGAATCCCAGCTCCTGGGCAGGCTACTTCATACCTCTAAGCCTCAGTTTCCCCATCTTTAAAATGGAGCTGATAACCAAACCACTCAGAGGACTAAAGAAGATAATCCATGCAGGGCTTTGTCCCAGTAAATGTCAACTATCTATTGATGCTATAAGAGCTCACACACTGTACCCTGCCCAAGTCACAGTGTAACTTGTCATTCTCAAACATCACTGTACATTGCCCGTTTTCCCTGTTGCCTGGTACAAAGGCAATCTGAACCGAGGAGCTGGCTCAGCTTCAGAGCAGCATCCACTTAACTCCAGAGAGACAAGAAAGGGCAGATCCCCTTGGGGAATCAGTCAACAGCAGATACTTTTAGCACATGGAGCATTCCTCTCCCGTGGGAGTCCAAGTGCAACAATCTCATGATAAGCTTGAGTTTTTCCAGGACGCAGACTAAGAGAGAGAAAGTTTTGGGGACTTTTTTTTTTTTTTTTTTTTTTTTTACCGTGCCCAAGTTTGGAATCCTCTGCTGCAAACAAAGCAGCTTTCCAACTCTGTGTACTCTACTGTGTCACATGACACTGAGGCTTAACAACTGCATCACTGAAAACATAACCCCCTGAAACATTACCTGTTAACTGAATTCAGGTCATAAGATTGCCAGGAACTGCTCATAAAATCAGAGACAGTTAGAGCTGGAGGAGGTGTCAGAGGGCATCTAGGCCCACTGTGTTCATTTTGCAGATAGGGAAACTGAGATCCAAAGAGGGAAAAGCACTTGCCAAAGTTGGGAGCAGAGCCAAGATTGAATAAGGACCTCAGCATCTCAGACTGTTTCTAGGAAGAAAAGGGGATAATTTTTCATACAGCACCTTCCCCAACTACAAAACCAGAGCACATCCGTGGCTCAGACTATCTTCCTGAAGACTCCAGTGAAGCCTTATAGCGGTGTGGCTAAGATGTGAACTTTTAGAGCCGTGTCATGGCTCTGCCACTGCCTCATTTCAGTTTCCTGGACAAGTTACTTCACCTCTCAGTTTTCTCATCCGTAAAATGGGCACGATAACAGTGCCTGCACCATAGGATTAGGATGACGGTTGAATGAATTAATATTTTCAAAGTGCCTAGAACAGTGTCTGCACATAAAAAGTGCCATATAAGCACTTGTTAAACCAGAATTAAAACAGGAGGAGTATAGAGTATAAGAGAGAGGGCAGCGGGCCTGGGCTGGTTCTGCTCGGGCCTGTGACCACACCAAGTTCCTTCCCCTCTCTGGGCTCAGTTTCTGCCCTGTAAGTTGAACGGTTGGACACCTGCTGGTCTTTGCATCCCCTCCTGGCCAGAGGCTCGGAGGCCTCTCCTGGTCTGCATACCTTTGACCTCTCCCTGTGCTGTGATTTCAGAACATGGGCTGAGGGCAGGTGAAACTCGAGCTGGAATGTTTGTGCTCTCAGACAGAATGGAGCCCCACTAGATCTTTTCAAAACTCCCATCCTGACTTGCAAATCAGGTAACAGAGACATCTCAGTGAAGGGCTAATTGTTAGATGGGGACAAAAACCCTGCTGGGCTCCGTTATCTCCTATCCTTGCTCTGATTTCTCTTCTCTTTTTCTTGAACTTAGAGAGAAAGGGGGCTTTGAAAATGTCCATTTGAAGCCACAGTGCTACGAGGATCACAGGTCTCGGATTGCCCAAACCTACTCCGAAATTCAAGTGCACTTGTACCTTCCTCCTGCCAGAGGGGGAGGTGCTACACTTTGGAGTCTGTCTGAAATCTGAGTCTCCACGCCCTGGTCCTGTGATGCCGAGCAAGTCAGTCTGCTCTCTGCACCTCACCGGGTTCCCCAGCCCTCCAGTGTTCACACTCATACCTTCTTGTTAATAACCGGTGAGAAGGGCTCAGGGCAGCTGGCTGTGTGACGGTACAGAGGCCCTGGGAATCTGCTGCTAGGGCCAGACACCCTGATACTAGGGGTGAGGCCATTTGCCAGTTTAGAAGTGAAATGGAGCTCCTAGCTGGGGCTCAAGCACTCCTTAGGGGCTCCACTCTCGGTTCTGAGAGGGCTCCGCCATCTGCCCCCTTCCCACTCCCAGGTCTGTTGCCTGGCTCTGACCCTTGTCATCACCTACCCAATTTGTAGCCACAGCCTAATCTAAACTCACCCCCATCCAGGGGCTCAGGGCAACTCCAACAGCCCCAAGGCCAGAGGCAGTAGGCTCTGGGGGCTCCTGGGAGTCTATGCTTCACCCTGAAAACAGCAAAGGTTCTGCAAGATGGCAGGAGGGTTGTGGAGAGGGGTAGGGGCCCCTCCTTATCTTCAGGAAAGATCTCTCTCACTACCATGGGAGCCCTTCCACCTCTCACCCATCTCCCCAGCATCTCCTCCAGTCCATCTGTCCTTAGTCGGCAAGTCCACTGACTCTGCCTTCGGGATTGCCTGGGCCCTGCTGAGAAAAGTCCAAACTCTTTGGTCTTCCTTGCACCCCTCTGCCCCCATATCTAGCCCAAACCCCCTTCCAGGCTCAGCGAGCCCTCCACAGAAACCACGCCTAAACTCCCCATCCCCAGTTACTTGCTGTACATGAGCCTTTGCTCGTGACCTTCACTCAGCATAGAATTCTTTGTTTTTATTCTTGACTTTGAAAAATCCAGGACCCAGTTCCAGTATCACCTATTCTGTGAAGCCTCCTACCAAAAAGAATTAATCCTCTCCCTGAGCTCCCTGTGTGCTCCCACTTAGGACGTGGTGTATTATGCCCGCTCCCCACTGGACGGAGGGCCTGAAGGGCAGAATCCCCGCTAGGCTCCCCTGTTGCTGGCCGCACAGGGGTTGGCGCATGGCAGGTAGCTGAGTCATGTTTACTGAATTGACTAGAAGTAGCTACATCTTCCTTTAGTTCTCACTTTTTAAAACTATCTGCTCTTGCAATTCTATACAACGGTGATCTAGGAGAGAATTAGAACAGAATAACTTTATAGCACTAAAGCTGGAAGCTTGATTGTTTCTTCCCTACATCAACTCGTTTTTATGGCAACCCAGGCTAAGGGAAAGAGATGGTGCAGGGGAAGGAGGAACCCAAGGCTCTCCCACCAACGCTGCCTTCTAATCAACCCCAGCGGCCTCACCTCAGGGACCGTCTCCTCCCGGCGGGGTCAGGGTGGGGGGCAGCGGGGGTCGTGAATAACAAGATGAGGACACATTGCTGGAGGGGCTTGTCACTCTGTGCGGCCTAGGACCCAGCACCCCTAAACAAGGATTCTGGGTTATCTAGAAAGAAGACATTTAATCAAACCCAGAGACAAGACCAGGTTATAAGCTCATGGAAGCTTAGCTTTGAATGGGACCAACCAACTCCATTATTTCATGGATGGGGACACTGAGGCTTAGGGACGGACAGCAACTGGCGCAAGGTCACATGAATGTAAGAGACAGGGCCAGGGTTGCACCTGGGACACCTAACCTCTAGTCCTGCGTATTCCCTGCTAACCTACATTCCCTCTACACTAGCTGCAATTACTTGAGGGTTAGTGAAATGGTAAAGTAATGTTTTCCTGTATGGATCACTGTTAAACTAGGGTTGAGCAGTGACAGGTTTTTTTTAAAAAGGCATGAAATATCCCATTTTTAATTTAAAAATATATCAAATGGGAAATTCACTTAATTCAGTAACATTCATTCTCTCCCTTCTCTGAGCTGGGCATTGGCCGGGGTCCCTGAAATAGCCACCTCCCTCAGCTCTGCTGACAGCTCCATGGTGACTGGCCAAACCACAGACAAACCACTGCCGTAACCTCACTGCAGAGGCAAATTCTGAGTACTAAACACACTTATATGTGCTACCTGACACATATTCCCCACCATCCTGTGGCAGCTGGCTTGACAGAACGGTGGACTTGGTTTTTGCAGACTCAGCTGCAGTACAGCTAGGTGGTAATACCCTTCAGGACTGGGGCAAGGGTCTCTAGGAGCCTGTACATGCTCTGAATCAGGGTCCAATACATGGTGCTTCTTCTCCCACAGCCAGGATTCATGGGTCCAGAAAATGGGAGTAGCACCCCTCACTATTACCAGTGGTACCCCTAGTGACCCACTGGAAAACATTGTGCATCCTGTTCCTGTGACCTGATGCTCCGCTGGCCTCAAGGTCTTAGTTAGTTCCAAAGGGAGGAATGCTTCCACTAGGAGACACAGCAGTGATTCCACTGGATTAGAGGTTAAGACTGCCACTTTGGGATCCTTATGCCTCTGAATGAATAGGCAGAGAGGGAGTTTCTGTACCGGCTGGGGTGATTGGTCCTGGTTACCAAGGGTAAATCAGACTGCTGCTCCACAAGGGAGGTAAAGAAGAGTATGTCTGTAATACAGGAGATTCCTTAAGGCTTTCTTAGTATTACCAGGACCTGTAATTAGAGTCAATGGAAAACTACAACAACTCAGTCCAGGCAGGACTACTAATGGTCCAGGCCCTTCGGAACTAGGTTCACTCCGCCAGGCAAAGAACCACACCCAGCTGAGGCTATGGTTGCTGAAGGCAAGGGAAGTACAGAATGGACAGTGGAAGAAGGTAGTTATAAATACCAGCTATGACCACGTGACCAGTTAGAGAAACGAGGACAGTGTTGTCATGAGTATTTCCTCTGTATTTTTTTATGAACATGTTTGTGTATGTGTGAGTCTATGTATGTGTATTAAGTAAATATCTTTGTTTTCTTCCCTCTCTTGTTCTCTTAACATGAAACACAAGATGTATTGGTTTTATATGGTGGTATCTAAGTATTGTTAATTTTACATCATAGTATTAAATTACGGGAGATCAAGGAGAAAAGTAAACATTACTCAAGGACTTTACCTCTTCTTCTGGCAGGTTATACACAGGATAGTTGTATCATGTTAGGCAGAATTATGACCTTGTCATTGTCTTTATTTGGAGATAAGTATGGTTTAAGGAGATGTGTATGGGTGCCAAGTTGACTAGGAGTGGACTTGTGATGGTTAATTTTATGTCTCAACTTGACAGGGCCATGGGGTGCCCAGATATTTAGACAAACATTATTCTGGGTATGTCTGTGAGGGGGTTTCTAGATGAGATTAACATTTGAATTGGTAGACTGAGTAAAGCAGATTGTCCTCCCTAATGTGGGTGGGCCCCACCCAATCAGTTGAAGGTCTGAATACATGTAGAACAAAAAAGCTGATCCTCCTACCAGCAAAGGGGGAATTTCCTTCTGCCTGATTACTTTGAGCTGTGTAATTGCTTTTGTGTTTTTTTTTTTCTTGCCTTTGGACTTGAACTGAAAGCACTGGCTCTTCCTGGGTCTTGAGCCTGCTAGTTATTCGACTGAAACTATACCATCAGCTTTCCTGGTTCCCAAGCCTTTGGACTCAGGCTAGAACTACACTCCCAGCTGTCCTGGGTCTCCAGCTTGCCAACTGCAGATCTTGGAACTTGTCAACCTCGATAATCATGTGAGCCAATTACTTATAATAAATTTCTTTATCTATCTATCTATCTATCTATCTATCTATATATATATATATAAAATCTCCTACCTCCTAATGGTTCTGTTTCTCTAGAGAACCCTGACTAATATAACACACACTCACACACACACACCTGCAAAGGCAATGTTACTCCAATGTTATTGTCATAGAGGGAAAGGGGAAGTGGTACTTCCAGGAGTCGGCCTTCCCCTTCCTTAGGTGGTAATGGCTGCTGTCCTTGCAACTGTGACAACGTGTCCCCTTTAGTGCCTACTCACATCAGGGTCCAGCTCATCCAGCTCATTTTCCAGGGTCCTCAGCTCTTCTTCTGTTAGGGCTCCAAGGATTTCATCTTCATCCAGGTCACGGTATTTCTCTAGTTCTCGTCTGTACGACATCGTAGAAGAACTTTCTGTTCCGATCTATGACCTACCAGAAAGAGAAAAATCTTAGAAAGACCCTTCTTGGATTTGCTCTCAGAGCAAATAGATGCTTATCACTCACATGGAGCCCTGGGCATGTTTTACGAATTGTCAGGATAATAATTACTACACTGGAATCCTGTATTCAGTTGGACTAATTCTCTCATAAACCTTGCAAGGTAAAAGTCCTGAGGGCATGCAATTTAACGACTTGTAATTGTTGTAATTGGCATGGCCATTAGTTACAAGTAATAGGTGATTATAAATGGCTTACGAGTGCCTGAAAACTATCTTATTCTTCAAATAGTTCGAAAATTTTCTGTACAGCCCTCCACCCTTCACCCCACACCCTGACGGAAAACACGAACGCTGGAAATTCTGCCAAGGCTGATCTTAAAAGCGGGGGAAGTGTCAATGGTTAATTAAGCACCTGCTGCATGCAGGCCCTTCCCCTACAACATCTCATTCAATCCTCACAAGAAGCAGCTGACGGTAACAGCTAACTTTTACTACCATACGCCCGCCAAGCTGTGCGTTAAGTAATTCCCAAGGACATTCTAATTTAACCTCTGAGGTACGCATTTATGCATTTATCCCCGTCTTGCAGATGAGGACACTGAGCTTAGAGAGGCTGAGTGACTCACACAAATCACACTACCAAGAGGGGGCAGGACCACCATTTGAACCCCAGTCTGCTGGCTTTCCAAGCCCACGCGGCTCTAGCCATTGTATCAGGCACCTTTTCATAGAGTCACCTAACTTCATGGCCAGAAGGAGGTCGCCTGGTCCAGACCTCTCATTTCACCCCCCAGGGAGCTGGCTCAGAGGGAGGAAGTGATTGATCGAGGGGGTGGGAGTCCAGGTCTGCCACTTCCCAGATGCTCTCCTTGCGAGAGAAGGCGACTGCGTATTCTCCGTGGCACAGATGACACCTAACACCTGTGTTTGTATCCTGTCTCTGCTACTTCCATAACCATGGCACTTTCACACCTGAGAACTCATTCAATCCTGATGCCACACCCTGTAAATTGAATCTTTTAACTAACACCTTTTTATCAACAAAGAAACTGAGGGATGACCTAGGGCTTGACTCAGAACCCGTCACCGGACCCCAGCGCTCCCCGCTACACCACACTGCCTGTCACCTAACCCAGGAGACACGACGGGGCCCTAAGCCCTTCTGTCCCCCAGCTTGGCTGGAACTGTCTGATAACATGACAAGCCCAGCTCACACATCACCTCCTCTGTGAAGCCTCAGTGTCCCCTCTCTGAGCAAAGTTCATCACGGCCACGGCACTGCACCCACACCTCTGCACGCGGCTCGCACGTCTGCCTCCTGCGGCTTCCTCATGGGCAGGGCCTGGGTTTGCTCCACCCCACTCTCCCGAGGGCCCGACTCACGGCTGTGCACACAGCAGGAAGTTTTTCACTTTAATGAACCCAATTCCAGTTCTCACCTGCCATTGGTGGTCCAATCAGACCACCTTGAGGACATTCTGGGCTCTTCTCTTGGAAAATGGACAGCGTCAGCTTGCTGCAGGAGCTGCTAGCATCTCTGTGTCTAAGCCAGTTCCCACCTGTCCTGCAGCCTATGTGAGCTGAGCTCTCAGCTTTTGTTTCTGAGGCAGACAGGCTAAAGGGTGAGGCAGCAGCTCCGAGCTTTTGTAAATGCTGCAGAATGAAATGCGTTATTATGTATAGAGTTGATGTTATGGGTGGAATTGTGTCCCCTCCAAATTCATATGTTGAAGTTCTAACCCCCTGTACCTCAGTAACCCAGAACCACATTCCAAGTAAGAATGTAACAGTTACTTGGAAAGAGGGTTGTTGCAGATGTAATTAGTTACGTTTAGATGAGGTCATGCCAGAGGAGGGGTCCCTAATCCAACAGGACTGATGTCCTTATAAACAAGGGAAATTTACACAGGCACACAGGAAGAACACCATGTGAAGATGAAGGCAGAGATGGGGTGATGCTTCTGCAAGCCAAGGAACGCCAAAGATTACCAGCAAACCACCGGGAGCTGGAGTAGAGGCCTGGAACAGACCCTCACAGCCCTTGGAAGGAACCAACCCTACCGATACCTGGATCTTGGACATCTAGCCTCCAGAACTTTGAGACAAAAATCTCTGCTGTTTGGGGCTTCCCTGGTGGCGCAGTGGTTGAGAGTCCGCCTGCCGATGCAGGGGACACGGGTTCGTGCCCCGGTCCAGGAAGATCCCACATGCCGCAGAGCGGCTGGGCCCGTGAGCCATGGCCGCTGAGCCTGCACGTCCGGAGACTGTGCTCCACAACAGGAGAGGCCACAGCAGTGAGAGGCCCGCATACCGCAAAAAAAAAAAAAAAAAAAAAAAATCTCTGCTGTTTAAGACACTCAGTGTGTGGTACTTTGTTACGGCAGCTGTAGCAAACTAATACAATCAGTATTACCTTCCTCACAGCATTTTGTGGTTTTTAGACCCCAATGGAAACAAACACAAACAAAACCTGTGGCTCATCTGTGAAATGACTGATGGAATTTTCCAGAGTAGAGAGAAACAAAACCTAGGAAAAGATAACCAACTTATCAATCAAAAAGCTGGGATTAATTGTCAATTTGAAACAAAGTAATTAAAAATAAACAAAAAACAAAGTTGACTAGGCTACCAGAAAAAGCCTCCATTTCAGAAAGAGAGCAGAGACACGTGTTATTAATATAAGTTTGTGCATGTGTGGGCCTCTTTGTAGGAGAAATCCGAGTGTGTGACAGCTGGCTTGATAAGAAAGGACTTGCTTCCCAAATACAGAAAAGGCCAGTGCCATCCTTTTCACTAAGAATGGCTCAGCTTGGTCTGACGTCTTCCTTTGACCAGACCCCAAGAATGCAATGTTCAGACCATAAATGCCCCCCCCACCCTGGCTTGATTCATTTCTATTTACTTCCAAAGAAAGCACAAGCAGATGACAATGCTCTGGTATAGATGAAAAAAAACCCTTCCTGATGGCTCTCAGAGAATAACCTAATTTGGATTTTCCTGAGTGGAGCCGGGAGAGGCCCTGTGGTCTCCATCCCAGGGCCAAGAGGGCCCTAGTGAAGGGCTCAGAGGCTTCCAGAATCAACTCACAGACACATCTCCGAATTAGCATCTCTCAGATGGGCTGCAAAACACGTTTCTGGTGCTCAGACAGGTCTTGGGTTGTACCAAGTTGCACAGGGCTCTCTACTCTGCCTGACTTCTCAAAACTCTTGGTCTGCTTTACCCACAACGGATGTCAGTCACCAAGACAGGGAGGGTACAAGCAGAACTTCCCTGTCCTTTGGACCATGAAACCATGTCTCTGAGAAACTGCTCCTGGAACTGGAATCTCATGGAACGTTTGGAAAACACAGCCTTAGATTCACCTCTGGGTCATATGCGGGAGCCATTTAGACTCACACAACAAGGGGTTGAGGGACAGAACCAGCTGGGACAGGTTTGGAACCCTAGGAGCTTCCCATGCTTGTTACCTGGGCCGGCTGACTCATTTTTCCTAGATGGTTTGCACTAAAACCCTTAGAAAGAGTCATGGACAGACCCTGGAGAAGGGACGAGCCAGTACAAGGGAACAGGGGAGAGAGGAATCCATGTCAAAGCCACCCGGGAAAAAAGGAGCTAGGAATGAGCAAGAAGAGAGGGGTAGGTGGCAACTATGGGGCCTGCTGGACGAGGGATGGGGCTGGGTAGCAGGCTACCTCCAGAGATGCCATCATTACATTTCCTGAAGAAGTCTCCATCTTTGCGCACACAGGAAAGTTAATGTTCCGCTTACACACTCCACGGTGCCGATGAATTTAAAACTCCTATTTCAGAGGATTTTAAAGGCCCTTTCTAATGTCAAGTGTCCTGTGAATATTACAGAGTGATGAGGCATCACATTAAATAAGCTGAGAGGAACGGAGAACTCCTAAGGTAAGCTATGAAGCTGTCAGCTTCAAGCCACACTCATCTACTTGGCTCCCAGGGACAGTTTCTCTAGGGTGAGATTCTTCTCCTATGGTCAGTGATGTGGAAGAACTGGAGGTGGGAGACAGACAGGGCAGGAGGGAGGTGAAAACACCACGTTAATAGAGCAGCCCACTGCAAGCTCGGCTTTAAAAGATGGCTTGGGGAACTCCCTGGCGGTCCAGTGGTTAGGACTCCATGCTCTCTCTGCCAAGGGCCTGGGTTCAATCCCTGGTCAGAGAACTAAGATCCCAGAAGCTGCACGGCACGGCCAAAAGAAGAAAAAAAAAAAAAAAAAAAAAAAAGATGGCTTGGAGTAGATGGTATTTTATAGCTGTTAGTAAAAGGCCCCTGTTTCCTAGTAAAAGAGGTGTCACAGATGGACACAGACCTGAGATTCAGAGGACTTTGGCTAGTGTGCCAGTTGTGGTGGTGACTCCCTGGGTGACCCTCACTGAATCCCTCCCCTCCTCTGGGCCTCTGTTTGCTCATCTGTAAAACAGGCATAAATGGACCCGGAAATTCTGCTTGTAACCTATCCCCCGTGGGTGGTCTTTAAACTGTGCTCAGGGGAGAGCTCAGGCTCTGAGAAAGCTCTTCCAGAGCCCCTGCAGGGGCTTAAACAGGAGAGGCTAAGCAAGAGGGCTCACCCCTCGTACTGTCTGATTTATGGAGGGTTCCACATAAGGTTTCTCTTGAAGAAAGGATTCAGCTGCTAAAATAAAAAGTTGAAAATCACGTCCAGCCTGGGGCTGGGGCGTGGTCAACGCGGGCTCCACAAATATCAGCCACATTATTATGAGGCTGTGGCAGCCACCGCTACTGCTGGGGCCGCTGCCTCTCCGCCCCCCTCCCCTGCCCCCCCATACACTATCATCAGTCTGTAATGTTCGCCAGGTAAGGACATGTGTCTTGTCCTCATGGCCCCAGTGCCTAGTCCTGTGCTTGGTAAAGGTGTTAGGAGGGCATGAGCACATTTGGGCTTTGCTCTAGTGTCCTTGGAACTTGGGGCAAGTCCTTTCTCTTCTCAGGTCCTCTGTTTCCCCTTCTTTAACGTGGAAAAATCTGGGAGGGCTGGGAACCCAAGAGGGGGGGGATGGGCAGGAAGGGGTGATGAGGCTGCCCAAGGCAGAACCGCGCCGCTGCTGCCTGCTTTACAAATTGGGTCCTGAGTAAGAGTTGGTGAGGAAAAGAAAAGGACGGTTCAATAAATTAAAAATGCATTTAAAAACTGAAGTCTTCCCAATTCTGTGCATTTTACACTAATGGCACATCTGGCCTCCCTGCTTCTCAGTGGCAGAAGCCTTAAGCTTCTGCTAAATATGAAAATAATAGAATTTACAAGCTGTGCCAGGAAGTAAAACCAGGCAGGTTGGATAGTAAAAATGAGTGGGTCAAGGGCTGAGGCCATCCATCAGGAAGCTTCAGGAATGAAAGCTCTGAGACAGGGCAGCTCCTGGAGTACCGAATGCACTTTTAGATCTTTCACGGGAGGTGGGTGCAGTCACTTGTGCTAATGGCTCTTCCAGCATCTGCCCCGGGGGACACTTGGGCAGGAGGCTCTGGAGAGGTATCTTGATTTATGGACTGCATTTCCCTGAGGTCCGGAAGAGCTGAGTCACAAGTTCAAATGAATATTTTCCAGTTATACCATCTTGTTATTTCAGCCACAGTGAAGGGAGGTGGATTTACAAACAAAGTTGATTCTTCGTAACCCTTCTCCTCTGTCTTCGTCTTCTCTTCTCTTTGGGAAGACACTTTGGCTGAAGGGATTTTAGGCCATGATTCCTCATCACTGAAGCCTGAGCCTCTCTCTTCCATTGGCTCCAGGGACACAAGAGTGAGTGCCTGAGATGTCCCCTGTTCCTCCCGAGAGAGCTGTCTCTCCACTGCCCTCCTCCAAGGGGCACCTCTGGGGGCAGCCATGCTGTATAGCATGTGATCCCTACCTCAGCTGACTGGGCAGAGTGGGCACCTGGCTCAAAGGCAGCCAACTGAGTGGCTAGTCAGTGATCTATGTGGCTTGGATTTTTAAAAAAGAGTGAGCTGGTTGAATGAGCTCCTTCATTCCTTGGCATTTGTATTGGTTCCTGAGACTGCCCTAACAAAGTACCACAAACGGAGGGGCCTAAACAGCAGAAATTCATTGTCTCTCAGTTCTGGAGGCTGGAAGTCCAAAATCTAGGTGTGGCAAGGCTGGTCCTTCTTGTGGGGAGATCTGGGGGGTGAACTCATGGGGCTGAGAGATGGGGAACACGGCGTCCCAGAAGAGCCCAGTCCCTGCTCCCTCAGGCTTGGGCCGCTACGGCTCCTGCTGGAGTCCCATGAGACCCCCGCCCCACCACAATCCTTACGAGGCCCACCCTCTCCTCGCACACCCTCGCTGCACTCAGCTACCTCGAATGCATCCCTGCTCCTTGCGGCCAAACAAGTACGAGACTGTCCCGGTTTGCCTCCTTCCTTTCTCCCCACCCCTTCTCATTCTCCCTGATGACGAATTCTTCTTGGCCCACCTGTGCCCCTGGGCGCTGCCCTCTCACAGCTCACACTCCCCCTGCAGGCTATCTCCAAGTGGGGTCAGCTACCAGTGATAAGCTGATGACCCTCGCAGGGTCTCGTGCTCTGCTGGGCACATCTCCTGGAGTCCCTCAGGCTTCACGTGCTCAACCCGGAGGGCGTCACCTCTCCGCCACCACCAGCCCCTCACCCTGCTGCCGTCAGCCACCCAGGCCAGACACCTGGGGGTCAGTCCGAACCCTCCCCTTGACGCCCCCAGTTCTGGTGGGTCCCCACGCCTGTCAACCCTCTCTCTCTCTCTCTCTCTCTCTCTCTCTCATTTATTCTTTGGAATGCTATAGGGGTTTTTGTTGTTTAACGATTGTGGTAAAATACACAGCATAAAATGAACCATTTTAAGTGTATAGTTCTAGAGGGTTAAGTACATTCACGCTGTTGTACAGCCATCGCCAGCATCCATGTCCAGAACTTTTTCATCTTTCCCAGCGGAGACTCTGTCCCCCTTTAAGCGATAACTCCCCGTCCCACTCCCCCCAGACTCTGCAGCCACCATTCTGCTTTCTGTCTCTATGAATCGGTCTACTCGAAGTGCCTCAGCTGGGTGCAATCATACACTGTTGTCCTTTTGTGACTAGACTCCCATCTCTTTACCATCCTTTGTATCTGTCCCTCCTCTCCCTTGTCATGGCGACTGCCTTTTTTGGATCTGTGTTGTCACAACAGCCTCCCAACCCAGTTCCCTGCCTCAGTTCTGCTACCTTCCTGTCCACACGCAACTCAGCCTTCAAGTGATCTTTGTGAAAGCCACTTCTGATGCTGCTCCTGAGCCGAAGCCACCTTCAACAGCCCCCCAGCTGTTGAATGACAGATGGAGCGCAAACTCCCCAGCCTGGGGTTTGAGGCCATCGGAGACCTGGTGGCCTCTGTGCCACCCCAGCTTCTAATCCCCGCACAAGCTTTCCCCTTCCAGCTGGACCCTCCACTCGCCCCCAGCACCTGAGCACCCCTGACATTCTGCGCCATGCACACGCGGTCCTCTCAGTCTGGAGCACCCTCTCCCCACCTCCTCACTGGAGAGCCTCGGCCTCCCTGCAGTGCTTCCCTGCCCAGTGGAGGTGACCGCAGCTCCCAGCCCCCAGGCTGAACTGGGTGGGGACAGCATCACATCTGACCAGCATCTCACGCACAACTCAGACTAAAGGCTCCGTTACTGCAGGTCAGTCAGGAATACAGACCCCCGGAGCTGGGTGGACACCAGAATTCTATCTCAGGCTAGTGACCCCAAACGGAAGAAAGTCAACAGTCCCTCAACTGGATGGGGCAGGGTAGGGTGTGGAAGAGGTAGACAAGTAGGGATTGGAAGTTTGGGGGGCTTACCTTCCTCAGTGTTTAAGCTTTGGAAGAGGGTCATAAAATGTGACACAGTAATTACACCAAAAACCAGTCCAAAGTGCAGAGACCTTTGCAACTTAAAACAAACAAACAAACAAACACTTTCATGACCGCAGTTTCATGTCCCCTGCAGGGCAAGAAGTGAGAGTGCCTTGGACCAAGGCTGGACCAAGAGGGCCCAGCTCTCCCAGCCACCTAGGTCTGAATCCCCTGCCAGCTCATGTCCCCAGGCAGCCCCTGTGTGATGGCCTGAGTGCTCACTTAGCCCTGATGAAAGACTCTCCCAGGGAGGACTGGCTACAGAATTTGCCGGGTCCAGTGCAAAATAAGACTGTGGGGTCCTGAGTTCAAAAATGGGAAAAAAAGTGCCACTAAAGGTACCAAGACATAAAGTTTTTCCTTTCTCTCATGGTCTCTGTCTTGATCTGTCATGGTGTCTTTAAAATTTATGACTGAATATCATGATCTACACAGGTGCCCAAGTGCTGTGACTCAGAGAGTGCACACCAAGTCCTCTGGCTGCCAGCCTCCCTCCCCTGCCAGATGCAGGACAGACATGCTCTGCCCTGGTAGGGAGCCTGGCAGCTGAGCCAGGCTTCTCCCCTTCCAATGGGGCCACTGCCCTAACACACGGAGATGGGTGATCCCAAGGGTATCCCAACCTCTGCACCAGGACAATAGGTGCCTGGATCACGGGACGACAAGAGGTTTGCCCTGCAAGGTTGTCAGCTGAATGCACCCAGGGCAAGAGCCCCAGTAGTAGCTGGGCAGTGGTGGGGAGGGGGAGGCTGGTAGGACCTGGGGGTGCCAGGAGGCGAAGCAGCTGGAGTCTGAGAACCCATCCTCAGGAAGCAGAGAGGCAGCAGGAGATGGGACTTCGTGCGGGACCTCAAAGCCCTGGGGCACACTTCACTGTCCATGGGGCTTCACTTTAAAATATAAATCCAAAGATAAAATTAAGAATTTCAAGAAATCGACTGCCGAGCATTCAACCGAGCACAGAGTGCTTCTGAGAGCAGGGCTCTGTACAACCTACAACCTGTTTCCAGCCCTCTTCCCCGGACACACACCCTGAAGGCTCCAGGGCTAGACTCAGCCTTGGCTCACCTGGGATGGTCCTTTTCTCCTCTAGTATCCTCCAACCCACTGGGATCTCCACTCCCTGGGGTCTATAGGAAGCTGGAGCCATTGTGCAGTGGCAGAGGGACACTGGGATAGGAGTCAGGGGATTTGATTACAAGTCCTGACTTTGGTTGAGGATTTGCTGTGTGGCCTCGAGCAAGTTGCTGTACCTCTCTGGATCTGTTTCCACAACCTAATTCGTTGAGTGAGTGTTTACTGAGCACCCACGTTGTCCAGGGCATAGTGGGCCTTTGTGGGAGAGACAGAAACTAATAGGAGAGTTCTGGCCCTCAGGAAGCTTGCAATTAAGTCGGGAGGATAAGACTCACACAGAAATCCCTGGGGTGGTGTCATACACATCCTCTCTTCACCCACCACCCTCAGAGGGTGGTTGAGCTGGGCCATTAGCCCCACTTTACAGATGATGCCTCCTCTTGGGTCAGCCTGGTGGCAGGTGAAAGCATGGACTAGGGGTCACGCAGGCCTGGGCTAAAATCCCTGCCCTGGCTCTAACTGGTGGGGCAATCTTGGGCATGTCACTTAGTGCCTCTGAGCTTCATGGATTCATTTGTAAGGTGAGGGCACAACCTGTACCTCTGAAGGGGTGCTGTGAAGAAGCAGTGACATAAAGGATGGGGCAGTTCAGATGGCTGGTTTCCCTCCCTCTTCCTCAGTTTCACGAAGCTCCAGCCCAGTAAGCCAACCCTACAAGCATTAGATGGGTGGACATGGATGGGTAGCCACGAGAAAGGTTTGGGGGTTCTCAAGTGACTGTCTACCCAACATAAATCAACAGTGTGAAGCGTTGGCTCTCAAAGCCATGGTGTGATCTCAGCTGCATAAATAAAGGTACAGTGGACAAAGTAAGGGCGATGATGGTCTTGCTAGGCTTCAGGCTGGAGCTCAGCTCTGGGCCCCCACTCTTGCACTGGGGGTGTGTGGTTTTTTTCTCTTTTTTTAATAAGGCATTGATTGGGCTTCCCTGGTGGCGCAGTGGTTGAGAGTCTGCCTGCCGATGCAGGGGACACAGGCTCGTGCCCCAGTCTGGGAAGATCCCACATGCCGCGGAGCGGCTGGGCCCGTGAGCCATGGCCGCTCAGCCTGTGCGTCCAGAGCCTGTGCTCCGCAACGGGAGAGGCCACAACAGTGAGAGGCCAGCGTACCGCAAAAAAAAAATAAATAAATAAGGCACTGGTTATATACAGTCAAGTGGGCAAGTCTGTAGAGCACAGCTCACTGAATCTTCCCATATGCATACACCTATGTAAACACCACTCAGATGAAGATATAGGCCATTTCCAGCCCGCCAGAAGGCTTTCTCATCCCCCTCCCAGTCCATCTCCCTCAAAGGCAACAACTGTTCAGACTTTTAAAGCCTTCTAATAAATTAGCTTTGACTGTTTTTGAACATCATATAAATGGACACATATAGAGGGTATGTTCTTGCAACTGGCTCCTTTCAGATGCAACTTTATATCTGTGAGATTCATCCACGTTGTGTGTTAGAGGGGCAGGTGATTCTTTTTTGTTGATGTGTAGTATTCCATTACATGAACTATACCATAATTTGTTTGTTTACTCTACTGTTAATGGACATTTAAGTTATTTCCAGTATTTGGTAATTATAAGTAGTCCTATGATGGCTTTTGGTGGGAATAATCACTTATTTCTCTTGGGTATGTACCTGGAGCAGAATTTCTGGATCACAGAGTTGGCACACACTTAGTTTCAGTAGGTATGGTCAAAAAGTTTCCCAAAGTAATTGGACAATTTTACATCCCCTCCAGCAGGGTTTGAGAGTTCCAGTTGTTCCACATCTTGGCTAATTCTTGGTATTGTCGGTACTTTCCATTTTAGCCATTATGGCGGGTGGGTAGCGGTATCTCGTTGTGCATTTCCCTGATGACTAAGGATGCTGAGCACTTTTCATATGCCTATTGGCCATATGGGTGACCTCTCCTGTGAATTGGGCCTTTTCTCTTGAGTGGTGCTGGCTGAGTCCAGAGAAGGGGGGCAGGGTGTCATATGAAGAACAGTTGAAGGGCCGGGGGAACATGGTCACACTCTGCAAACTTCTAATGGGCTGACCTGGGGAAGAAGGAACAAAAGTGGTCTGTGGATCCCAGCGCTCGGAAGACATAGATTTACTGAGGTGACCAGGACATGGATTTCCGATCAGCGCAACGAATTGTCTAAAAATAAAAAATGTCCAAGGAGGCACTGGGCTGATTCAGGAGGTGGTGAGCACTTGTTATGCCAGGCATTTGAGCAGAGATGCTAGAGCCCTAGATGAGGGTTTCCAGAGAGGGCTGACGTCTCGACTGATGGTGGGTTTTAGGAGTTGACAAGATGAGATTTCAGGCCTATCAAGGCCTGGTTCTGTTATGTAAGACATGTTTGGAGCCACTGAGTGGAGAGCATGGGGCCTCAGAGATGATCAGCTCTCTTTAAAAAAGACTTGTTTCCTGGCTTGTTTGCATTATTCTTCCTGGCTGATCTCATTCTCTTAGTCATACGGGAAAGTACCTTCTGAAAAAAGCAGGGAAACAAGACACAGCATTTGACTCCGTCATTCTCTGCAGTGACTCTGAGCCCCATCCCAGTTCACACGGAGCCTCAAAGGTCCACACGTCAAAGCTGTCAAAGGGTTTAAACTAGAAAAGCGCGTGTGTGCGTGCACCACTGTGTGTTTTCATTTTGCACCTCTTGAGGTCATCACGGTGTCTGAGTCACTGAACGAATCATTGTAAGCAAGAGGGTTCCAGGAAAAGACGCTGAACCCATCGCCCTGTCCCAGCTGGCCTGCCCACCGACCCTGCAAACCCTGCCATACTCCACTCTGTGGTTCCTTCTCCCACCTCTCTGCAACTGACCTGGCTCAGGCCACCACGTGCTTTCACCAGCCTCTGCCTCTTCCATGGCCTCTTTCTCCACACCAGCTGAAAAGGGTACTAGCAAGCCAAATACTAATACCAAGGGGAGGGGCCGTCAGAGTTCTGTCATTAGAAGCATCATCTTATTGCACTCCACCCCCACCCCCCAAGACTGAAAGCTACTTGAAAGCAAGCATCCTTGTCTCCCATGGTCCATCATAAAGCCCTGCTTCTCTCAGGTGCTGAAGTCAGTTTTGTTGAATAAGTGAATGAATGAATGCTTGGCATTATTACTGACTTTGACAGCCTTAAGACAAAAGCCTTGGTGGAATAAAAGCTGGCTTGTAGAAAAGCTTGTGAACTAACTCCTATTCTCACTCTCCATTTCATACACATGAACTTTGTCACCTTGCCTCACAGCAGGGGTTAACATAGGCACAGGTTTATGAAGCACGTGTTTGTATTTTCTAAAAAGCCAATATGAAAAGTAGCATGGGCAATACCAAAAAGCTGGGGGGAAAATATTTGTCACACATTGAACAAAGGGAATTTTTTTAACAGAGTTCCTAAATTAAAAAAAAAAAAGAAGAGTCCAGCGAAAATGTGGGAAGAGGAAAAGAACAGGCAATTCACATAAAAAGAAACACCAACGGCTAATAAGCCTATGAACAGAGAATGAAACCCACCCATAATGAAAGTAAATTGAGAAATGAGACATTAGTTCTCCTCTATCAGATTAACAAAGATGAAAAAAGTCTGAGAATCTCTGGTGTTCACAAGATATGGAGGAGACCAACATTGTCACACAGAATAGAAGAACACACTGGTGTACCCTCTCTTGAGGCAAGTTAAGTCATATCTATCCAGATGCACACACGCTTTGACATAGCAACTCCACTTCTAGGAATTTATCTTGCCAGTTTACTCACTGAATTGTACAAAGATATATGTACAAATCATCTGGTTATTATCTATCTTAGCAAAAAACTGGAAACCACATAAAAGTTCATCAATAGGGCACTGGGTAAATGAATTATAATGTAGACATACAATAGAATGCTATTAACACCATCCTTGAGGCTACCATTGCCTGTTACGTCAATGTACCTTCTAACAGCGTGCATTATTCTGTACGTACCGCATACTAGCCACAGTACTAAACTCTTTACGTGGATAATTTCATGCAATCCTAATAACTCTGTGAAGTAGGTACTCTTTAATTCCCATTTTAGCTGAAGAAACTGAAATGCAGTAATCTGACTGTATCAGTTTCCTAGGGCTGCCATAACAAATTACCACAAACTGGATGGCTTAAAACAGCAGAAATTTATCCTGTTGCAGTCGGAAGGCCAGAAATTGGAAATTAAGATGTGGGCAGGGTTGGTTCCCTTTGCAGGCTCTGAGGGAGACTCTGTACCTTGCTTCTCTGGCTTCTGGTGACTGCTGGCAATCCTTGGCATTCCCTGGCTTGTACCTGCATCACTCCAATCTCTGCCTCTATTGTCACGTGGTCTTCTTTCCTGTGTATGTCCACTCCACTTCTCATAAGGACGCCAGTCATTGGGTTTAGGGCCCACCCTAGCCCAGTATGACCTCAGTTTAACTAATTACTTCTGCAAAGGCCCTATTTCCAAAGAAGGTCACTTTCTGAGGTTCCGGGTGGACATGACTTTTCAGAGGATACTATTTAACCTACTACAGTGACCAAGGTAACAAAGCTAGTAAGTAGTAGAGCCGGGATTTGAATCCAGGGGGGCAATGTGTACTCATTACCACTGCTCCACGCTGCCTTCCCATAACAGCTCACACTTTTATAACACTAACAGTGTCCCAGGCACTGACTTAAGCATTTTACATATAATAACTAATTTACTCCCCACAACAAGCCCACTTCATACATGTGTAGAGATTCCCCACAATAACCCCATATTACAGATGGGGAAACTGAGGCACGGGGAGTTAAAAGTTACCTGAGTTTATGCAGCCCATAACTGACAGACCTTAGATTTGAACCCAGGGAGGTATATTCTTAACCACTATGCAAAACTGCCTCCCAACACTCTGAGAATTAGGGCTAAGAAAACATTTCTTTCTCCTGAGGACTGGTCTTTTTTAATCAGACATGATGTGGTCTCCAATTCATTGCTTCTGCCTTTCCCTTTCAGTTGTCATGGTTCATCAGCTGATTTGAGTGTCCAAATAGAGTTGCCGACATTCAGCTAGGACACTGGCATATTTTCTCTCCTTAATCTGTGTTGGGCATTTTGAAAGGCCTTCAGAGAGACCCATGCACCCACGCAAATGACATGCAAACTGTTGTGTGCATGGATATATTCATTTTTCTGGAGCAAGAGTACATGGCTCCCATCAGATTCTCAGAGTTTCATGATCCTAATTTTCAAGTTTTCTGCCCTCCCTCCCTCCTTCCTTTCTTTTTTCTGTTCTCACCAGTTATGTTGCCTATGCCGGTTTATTAAGCAATCTCATACCCTTTTATTTATTTATTTTTCTTTTTTGCGGTTTGCAGGCCTCTCACTGTAGTAGCCTCTCCCGTTGAGGAGCACAGGCTCCGGACGCGCAGGCTCAGCGGCCATGGCTCACAGGCCCAGCCGCTCCGCGGCATGTGGGATCCTGCTGGACCGGGGCACGAACCCACGTACCCTGCATCGGCAGGCGGACTCTCAACCACTGCGCCACCAGGGAAGCCCATACCCTTTTAATGGTGTAAGTGGAATGTAGTATAAAACCCATAAATAAATGCACGCAATGTTGCCATTTAGTCTGACTTTTTAAATCTTCCTGGGTTTGCGTGGAGGAAGTCCGCCTTCCTGACTCTCCTCTTTCTTGTCTTTTGAATGCTTCTGAGGCAGGAGTCCGGTTCCCACCCCAGCACGGGCCAGCTGCTCACCCTGCACTCATAGATAGCAAACTTGTAAGCAGTGTGCGCTGAAAAAGCCAGTCAGACACAGAAGCCTGGAGCTCTGGTGCCAGGGGGTTTCTAGGCTGACCAGGAACTGGGCAGTGTGACCTTAAAGCCTTTTCTGGGCCTAAGTTTCTCCGGAAAGCAAAGGAGAAGCCAGGAAGGCAGAAGAAGGTGGAAAGAAACCGCAGCTGCAAGCCTAACCCTTCCCGTAGCCTGCCATCCCTGGGACTTCCTCCTTGCCAACGTGCTGCAGCCACGTGGCCCCAAGCCCCGCCCCCTCGCCAATCCCCGCCCCCTGTGCATCCCATCACCTGGGTCTTCCCACGTGCCCACCATGCACCACACGTCCCGCCCCCACTGTGCCACGTGCTCCACCGCGTTCTTCCAGCCCCTGCATGTGCCCCTTCGTTCTCCTCATGCCCCGTACAGTGCTCATAAAGACAAAAACAAAACAACCAAACAACAACAACAAAATCCCAGAAAGAGCCCTTGATTTTTGACTTTGAGTCAAGGCTTAAATGAATTCATTTGTAGATTTTAATAGAAATACTATCTTTTTTTTTTTTTTTTTTTTTTTTTTTTTTGCGGTACGCGGGCCTCTCATTGCTGTGGCCTCTCCCGTTGCAGAGCACAGGCTCCGGACACGCAGGCTCAGCCGCCATGGCTCACGGGCCCAGCCGCTCTGCGGCACGTGGGATCCTCCCGGAGCGGGGCACGAATCCGTGTCCCCTGCATCGGCAGGCGGACTCTCAACCACTGCGCCACCAGGGAAGCCCTAGAAATACTATCTTAATGCAAAGGCCAAGGGAAAACTTTGAGATAATCAGCACTCACCTTGATGGTCAAAGTCTGGTGGTCAGTGTATGCAGGAGAAGCCTCACATTATGATGTGTATTAGCGCTTATTAGGAATTATTAAGCCTATTATTTAATAAGTTTATTAGAAACAAGGCGCTTATTCGAAATTCAGAGTCTCAGGTCCCCTCCTAGGCCTACTGAGCCGGCATCTGCATTAACAAGATCCTGAGTATCTCCAGTGCTAGAGAAGCACTAGTGTAGAACACAAGGACTCTGATTTCTCAAGTTTACCAAACCCTGGAGAGCACTTGGGTTTTTCTGGAATACACATCCCAATTGGATGACCTGGAATAATTCCTATTGGGGTTCACTATGCTATCTACAAAAAGGGGTCACTATACCGGCCCTCCCTCCCTTACAGGATTACTGTGAGTTTCAAATGAGATCATAGGTTCATTCTATTTATTGTGAGGGGGCTGAGGGGCTGCAGGGTCGGTGGGGAGCAGAACAGGTGTGGTTTCTGCCCTCACGGAGCTGACGGGCTGGTGGGATGGGAAAACATGTAGATGATGTTGTGTGACTGTCACGGTTACCTCAGGGCTTTCATTTGCTTAGTCTTTTACATATTCTTTCACTCAGTGATCAGTCACCAATTAAAACATAAAATACTTGCACTCTGCCAAGCGCTGAGCTCTGAGCTCGACACTGGGGAAGCACAAATATCAGTAAATGAGCCATGAACTCTGCCCTCAAGGATCTATCAGTCTAATCAGAGATAAGGATGTAAGCAGCTGATTACACTTAGAACACACTACGGCTGGTTCTCCGAGGTCCATTCAGGGGGCTGTGGGAGCACAGGTGGGGCAATGAGGAGCGATGATTTAAAGGAGGATTACAAGTTTGCCAGGTTGAGAAGGAAGGGGACAGCATTCCAGGCAGAAGGAACAGCAGGGGCAAAGGCAGCGAGGCGTGAAGTCACATATGCTTGCACCATGACCAGAAGGTGTAGAGAACTGGGGGGCGTGTCAGGAGATGGTTCTGGAGACGTAGCTTGGGGCCACATCTTAGATGGTCCTCGTGTGGGATGCCAAGGAATCTGGTAGGAAATGGGGAATCCCTCTGAATGAAGAGGAATAACACTATCCGAGCTATGTTTCACAAAACTCTTTTAACAGCAGCATGGGAAGAAAAGACTGGGGTAAAAAAAAAAAAAGAGAGAGAGAGAGAAAAGATGGGGACAGAAAGACTCTTAAGAGGCTCTGCTAATAGCTCAGGGGGAGAGATGGCAAAGTACTCGACTGGGGATAGACATGAATAGAAGAGATGTTAAGGAAGGTAGAATTGATAGGACTTTTGACCAAATGAATGGGGTGGTGAAAGGTATGGAGGTTTTTGGCTCAGAGCCTGGGTGGATGGTGTTACTGTTAACCAAGAAGGGGGGACCCTGGAGGGAGACTGGGTGGTGAGCCTGAGCTGGGCCTGTTGGGTGTGAAGTGCCTTTGGGACACCCTCTTGGCTTTGTCCCCTAGGCTGGAGTCACAGATGCCTAGAGCTGAGGAGCGTGGTCCAGGCTGGACACAGGAATTTGGGAGTTTCTGAGTGTATAGGGAGTAGTGGGAGCCCTGGGAGTGGATGGGACTATAGGAGGGTGTGGGGTGAAAAGGAATAGGGTTGAGAGTGGCACTAATATTTAAGGGATGGGAAGAGATGAGTCCATGAAGGAGGCTGAGTGAGGCCAGGAGGCATTTCTGCCTCATCACCCACCAGAATCATCTCCCAGGAACAGTCCTGGGGACACCTCCCTAGAAGCCCCCGAGTGAGCGGTGGCTGGGGCTGGGGACCTGAGAAGGAAGAACTGAAACGAGACAGCGCTTTCACAAACCTCTTTTTCTCCAAGAGAAAGGATGTAAGAAAAGGAGAAACAAAAGAAATGCTTGAGTTTGTTTCGTTTTTCAGATCAAAAACGGATCCAGCACCTCCTAACATCGAAGAAAACCTCCTAGACTGTCCTAGGTTGACTCCAGTGAGCTCATTCTTTCGTTAACGTTAAGAGCAAAGAAAGTCTGGTCTTATCATGATTAACCAAAGGAGGATTTTACAAAACAAAACAAGAGACAGGAAATGGTCCCCAAATTATGCCATCTGCTTCATGTTTTTCCATACAAACAAGCCTGTGGCTTTAAACGGATAATGGCTCCTAGCAGCCAAATAATTGATCTACTTGGTGTTTTGGCTTTAAGTGAAAAGTGAACTGGCCTCTTTAGAAATGTTGGCAGCCTGGCTGGTCCATTAGTAAGACCGAAAAATCAAAACACTGACTGGAAAAGGTCATTATGACTGGGCTCAGCGGGAGTCATTGATACATGACGTCATTTCAGAAACAAGCAAGCCAAGGTCGTGAGCCCCCTGGACAGAGTCAAACTACCCTTTGCGGCCCATCACCACCCTCCTTCACAGATACCGAAGTCTCCCAAGAGGACACCAGGGTCTCCCAAGAGGACACCAGGGTCTGAGCCAGGACTGGCTTCATTTTACCCTTTCTTTGCTCAGCCTGAATCTAGAGGAATGTGATTTTAGAGCCTGTGACATACAGCAGGTCATTAAGGCCCTCAGTCCTCCCATGTGTGTGTCCTTTAGATGCTCTTTTCACCTCTTCCCCTCCCCCAGGTCTGTCTCTGCCTCTTCTCACACTCCTCAGCCCAGAAACACCCGCCTCCCCTTTCGGCCCTGTCTCCAGCTCCTACTACCTTCTCTCTTCCTTCTTTTCTCCTCCAAGCTTTTAGAAGAGTTGTGGGCTTTGTCTCCAAATCTGCGGCTCCCATTAGCTTCTTCTTCCTCTCGCTAGCATTAACATCATTGCAGGTACCAAGCACAGAACCAAGGGCTTTCCCTGCATCATCCCACTTAATCCCAACAGCAACCCATCTGAAATGGATGCTATTATTATCCCCTTGTACAGAGGAGGAAACGGGCTCAGACAGGCTGGGTCACTGGCTTCAGTAAAGCAGTGGCAGATCCCATTTTTGAACCCTCTGCAACGCCCTGGCCAAAGTCACCCGTGACTCCTGCCAATCATGGTGGCCCTTTCCCAGTCCTCTTCCCCTCTGTCTCTCTGCACCAGCTGGCACTGCCAATCTCTCTCCTCCCTTGGCTCTTGGGAACTAGTTTCTCCCGTTCTTTCCTTCCTCTTCATAGGGTGGGTTCCCCTGGATTTCATCCCTGGTGCTTCACTTTTCTCATGATAAAAAGTCTTCCAAGGGAAGCTCTGAGTCCTCTTAATTCCAGGTCCACTGGAGAGCATCTTGCCCACCCCCTCATTGCTCAGGGTCACTCTAAGTGGGTGGCAGAACTGGGGCTGGAGCCAGGTGTCCTAATCTCCAGGTCAGCCCATTACTCAGAGCTGCCACTACCTACTCTTAGTTTTTGTGGGTTTTTTGCTGAGCAGCGGGAAGCAGCCCAACCCTGGAGGAGGGAGAAAGTGTGAGACCCTGATAAGGTGGGGCGGAGGCTATTTTTAGAGGACACTGGCTTTCTACTTAGGCTGGGAGGAACTTAAGAGCCAGGATCTTCTAAGACTGGCTCATTAAATAGAATTAACACATCTAAGTGACAGCACTCCTTGCTTTCACTCTCTGCCTGTTTGTTGTGTGGCTCGAATGGATGAGAACCTTACTATTTGTTTCCATTTCCTCTTAATTTTGTGAGGCTTTAAGATGGCTTTGGAAAAAATATATGATAGGAAGTAAAGTAGAAACAAAAATGAAACTTCAAGATGGGGGCGCTATTGCCTGAGCAAGGGAAAGTCCTGGACAGCAGCAGACCAAAGAACAGGGGTTGTTGAACAGATCCCCAAGACCTGCCTGAGCAGCAGGAAGTGTCAGGAAAGACATGAGAAAGGCTGGTGGAGACTCTGCCTGGCATGTCCAGCAGCGTGTGACCTTGAGCAGGGGGCTCTGCAGCCCCTCGCCAGGAACAAAATGTTTGTCACCACTGGGTGAAAAATGGGAATTTTTTGGGTGCCCCCGGTGAGGGCCCAGAACCTGGATTAGGGTCTGGTTTTGTGATTCGTACAGGGAAAAGTTTAGGCCAGGTAATCTGCAAGAGTTTGAGAGGGCCAAGGTCAAGGCTAGAAGAGATGGGGAGGGGGTGTGCCTGCAGAGCTCCGAGGCAGCATCACAGACACCAAATAGACGGGGAAACAGAGGCCAGGGAGCGGCTGGACTGGAGCCTCTAGCCCTGCTCAGTTCACTGGGTCTAAAGCTGTTTGACTCACAAGCTTCTTTGCGAAGGTGATGGCTGCCACCCAGCACAGATGCCCATAATCACCGTGGAGCGCGCTTCCTGGGTGTGTACTGCCCAGGCTTTCCGAGGGTCCTACTGGGTCTTAGTATAAGATCCGAGTCAGAGGGACCACCAAAGTTTCTGGTCTCCGCAACCCTTCCGGATATGCGCGGCTGTGCCCCCAGCGTCTCAGGCCCAGAGCCGGTGAACAGGTGGGGAGAGCGCCGGCGGTCAAGAGCGCGCCCTACTGCTCTCACGGCCCTGGCCACGAGCTCTATCGCGGGAACCAAACCCCGCTCCTACAAATGGGGAAACCGAGGCTCAGGGAAGGGAGGAGGCTTGTCAAGTTCACCCAGTGAGTTGGCGATAGCCAGGGGACTCCTGCCTCCAGGCTCTTCCCCTCTTCTTTCCACCTCTGCGCGAAAGGCGCGTTACGGTGGTGCTTTAAACCTTGTCATCCCACGCAGTTTGGGAAAGTTTTCTTGCCGCAAACAGGCGCAGAGCGAACCCAGGTATCACGTTCACTTGCGCCAGTGCGTCCCCACTCCCACCTCCACTCTCTCTGCAGCCGGCGGGGAAGCCGCGCCTGAGTGCCGCGCTCGGCGGCACCTGTACCCAACAGAGCGCCCGGGGCGCCTAACCACTGCGCGCTGGAGTCAAGCGCGCAGCGGGAACGCCGGCCCCGCCATGACCCCCGCCCTCGGCGCTGCTCCTCGAGAGCCCCCAGGTCCGTCTCCCGTTTACAGACGCGGCGCCGGGGTCCAGAGGGAAGGGCGCCCTGGCCGGGGCCACGCGCGCCGAGTGGCGCGGATGCGAGCGCCCGGTTCCGGACCCCGAGACCCGGGCTCCTCAGCCCCGGAGGCAACCCGAGGCGGCGGCTATTTATAGAGGGAGCCACGCTCAGTCCCTCTTGGCGGCGGCGGCGACAGCTGAATATTTTGCCCAGATATGGCTGGGGCCCCGGCGCGGGGGCAGGGAGCCCCGCGAGCGCGAGGGGGACCCCTGGCCGGTGGGACGCTTACCGGTCAGTGGAGCCGCGGGGGCTGGGGCTGGCGCGGGCGCGGGCGGCGGCGGGACGAGCGCGGGCGGCCGGCGGGAGGGCGCGGGCGGCCGGCGGGTGAGGGGAGCGCGGGGCTGGAAGAGCTCCCAGGCGGCCGCAAGCGGGCGGGCGCTGTGGGCTCCGGGGGTGGGAGCCAGGGGCGGGCCCGGCTCTGCGCTGTCACCACGCCTCGCCCCGCCCCACCCCGCCCCGCCCGCCCAGCTCGCCTTCCTTACCTCTCCCTCCACTCGGGGGCGCCGGGGCGCAGCGCACAGTCCCCTGCCGGGGAGAGACGCCCACAAGGGGAAGCGCGGGGCAGGGACCCTGACCGCCCCAAGCTTGGGTCCGCGGCCAAGTGGGTGCGCGTCGCCTCCTGTCTGCGTCTAGGTTTCCCCACTTGTACCAGGTAGAGTTATCTGGAAAAAGGTGGGAGGATTTTTATTCCTGCGTGGTCTAAGATGTAAGAATCGGTAGGTCCTTGGATGGAGCAAAGCCAGCCAAGCGGTTGCTGCACCTTTACCTCCTTGGATTGAAGCAACGACCCATCCGGTCTTATCAGCAGCCCAGCTAGGTCCGGTTTGAGCCGAAGCTTTAGTCACGATCATTTTGTGAACATGCAGTTCCAACAGAGGCAAATGCATTCCCTCTATACTGGAAGAATAGAGTATCCAAAATACGACTTAAAATAACCAAAACAACCCCAAAAGCCCCACCTTTTTTTTCTTCCAGTTTTATTGAGATATGATTGACATACAGCACTGTATAAGTTTAAGGTGTACAGCACAATGATTTGATTTACATACATCATGAAGTGATTATCACAATAAGTTTAGTGAACATCCATCATCTCACATAGATACATTAAAGAAAAAATTTTTTTCTTGTGATGAGAACTCAGCATTTACTCTCTTAAAAAACTTTCATATATAACATACAGCAGTGTTAATTATATTTATCATGTACGTTTTATCCCTAGCACTTATTTATCTTACAACTGGAAGTTTGTACTTTTTGACTGCCTTCATCTAATCCTCCCCCCAAACAAAAATGTGATCTTCTTTTCTATGAGCTTGTTTTTGAAGTATAATTGACCTACAACACAACCTACAACATGTTAATTCCTTTTGCACAACATAGTGGTTAGATATTTCTATACATTTCAAACTGATCACCATAAGTCTAGTTACAATATGTTACCATACAAAGATATTACATAGTTATTGACTAAATTCCCCACACTGTACATTTCATACCCTTGACTTAGGCTGCTTCCATATCTTGGCTATTATAAATAATGCTGCAGTGAACATAAGGGTGCATATATCTTTTCAAATTACTGTTTTTGTTTTCTTTGGCTAAATACCCAGGAGTGGAATTGCTGGATCGTATGTTAGTTCTATTTTTAATTTTTTTGAGGAATCTCCATACTGTTTTCCATAGTGGCTGCACCAACTTACATTGTTACTAACGCTGTACTAGGGTTCCCTTTTCTCCACATCCTCACCAACACCTATTTCTTGTCTTTTTGATGATGGCCATTCTGACAGGTGTAAGGTGATATCTCATTGCGGTTTTGATTTGCATTTCCCTGATTAGTGATGTTGAGCATCTTTTCATATGCCTATTGGCCATCTGTATGTCTTCCTTGGGGAAAAATATCTATTCAGATCTTCTGCCCTTTTTTAAATCATTTTTTTAAAAATGTTGAGTTGTATGAGTTCTTTGTATATTTTGGATATTAACGCCTAACCGGTTGTATCATTTGCAAGTATCTTCTCCCATTCTGTATGTGGCCTTTTTGTTTTGTTGATAAGTTTCCTTCGCTGTGCAAATCTTTTTAGTTTGATGTAGTACCATTTGTTTATTTTTTTCCATTTGTTTATTTTTGCTTTTGTTTCCAAAAGCCCCACTTTCTTAAAAGGCTAATATGTTTTCCAGAACAAACCACTTAAACCCAAACAGAAACTTTAAGTGTTTTAATTTTAAAAATGGCTCATAAAAAGGAATATGTGTGGACAGAAAATAAGGTGTCTTTGGATTATTATAAGATAGTTTCTGGTGGGATAGACCCTATTAATATAAACTTTTTAATATTGGTGTACAGATTACTAATGAGAAACACCTTTTTAAAAATCTTGTTTCCATGCAAATGTACTCCTACATTACAAAACCCTCATGGCTATATGAGAATATTCCTCTCAAGGGGCATGTGCAGTATATTTTAAAATAATGCAATGATTTAATATTTCAGATTAAAAATTTTAAACCCTTTTGTTGTGGAATCAAACATTTAAGAAAAGGCCATACAACATAACTGTGCAGGTTTAAGAATTTTTATCATGAGAACACCTGCTGCAACCACCAAGTTAAGAAACAACACTGCCAGCAGCCCAGAAGCCAACCTGTGCCCTTCCGGGTCGTCACAACTCCCTCCTGAAGTTGACCACTTTCTTGACTCTTTCAGTAATCACTTCCTTGCTTGCCTCTTTCCTCCATAGTTCATTTTCATTTGCGAAACTCTATGTTGTGAGATTAATCCGTGTTGCTTCACGTGACTGTAGTTTGTTTACTCTCACTGCTGTAGAGGTTTCCATTGCATGAATATATCACAGTTTTTAGAAACATACATTTTACTATTAATGGACATGTAGGTTGTTTCTGGGTTTTAGCTATTACAAATAGTGATGCTGTGAACATTCTTTACCAGTATCCTCCTGCACAAGTGCACACATCTTCAACACACTTGGAATTAACAAAAATGAAAACATTTTCACCATTCTGGCATATGAGTGGTATCTCATTGAGTTTTGAATTTGCATTTCCCTGCGTCCTAATGGGTTGAGCACCTTTTCATGTTGACTGGCCAGTTGGATTTCCTCTTCCGTAAAGTGTTTGTCCAAACGTATTGCCCATTTTGCTTCTGGATACTCTTTTGTTTATTGAATATATGTAATCTATTATTTTCTCTCTGTATATATATATATGTATGTGTGTATGTATATATATATATATATATCCTCCAATCTGTGCTTTGCCTTTTCACCTTCATAATAACGTCTTTGATGAACAGGTGTTCTTCATTTTAATCTTGTCTAGTACAGTTGACCCTGGAACAACACAGGTTTGAACAGTGCAAGTCCACTTATAGATGGATTTTCTTCAATAGAAAATACTACAGTACTGCACCATCTCTGGATGGCTGAATCTGAAGATGTGGAACCACAGACACGGAGGAACTGCATATAGGAGGGCTGACTGTGAAGTTACATGGGGATTTTCCACAGCAGGGAGGGTTGGTGCCCCTAAATGCCCTCCCCCCACCGTGTTCAAGGGTCAACTGTGTATCAATCTTTTCCTTTATTGTTAGCACTTTGTGCGTCCAGTTTAAGACATCTTTCCTGCTCCTGGATTATAAAGGTATTTTCCTGGGTTATCTTCCTACAGTGGCCGTTCATGTTTAGGCTTTCAGTCCACCTGGACTTGACTTTTGAATATGGTATGAGGTGGGGGGCAAGTCTGTCTGTCTGTCAAACTGTCCCAGCACCAGATTAACTTTTCAGTTACATCCACAACTAATTGCTTTATTTTAAAAAGTAATAGAAACACTCCTAAAGTTAGTGAAGTACAAACCACTTCTTTCTTATTTGTGGACAATTTGAAGATTTTTGTTGTTTTTTTTTTGTTGTTGTTGTTATTAGGGAAAGAAACCATTATAAAAAAACATTTACACTACTTTACTTCACTTAAACATTTGTGTGTCGGGATATTTTTACTTTATCATAAATGATTACTTAAATCACTGGCGTGAACATTCCTGAATTTTGAATCACTTTAATTATAAATACTAAATATAAATTTTAAAAAGCTAGAAAGACAATTTCAACACATTTTACATGAAAAACTTGAAACATCTGGTCTTTATTTTCTTTCCGTTCTTACTTTTCCTAGATGTTCTCAAATAAAAATAAGCAAATGACTAAAAACTTTCATCTCTGGCCTGGTCTTCTCCCCTGAAACCCACTCCATATTTCCAATAGTTTATGCATATCTTCACACAGAGGTCTACTAGCTTAAATTCAGTATATGTTCAAAATCAAAAATTTAGGCTTTCCAGTCAAACTGAGTAAGGGGTCGCCATCCTAGAGCTCACAAGAGCCGCTTGGGTGCATCTTTTCCCAACGCCACATTCAGTGTGGTCATGTTGTTAGCTGGAATGCAACAGCAGTAGGAATATTTACAACATGGGAATCGTCAGACACTACAAATCAAGGCTCACTCCCCGCATGACCCCCACACACCCACCACAACCAGCTGTCAAACATTTACCAGGATATGACTGGATAGAGAGATGACTAAGACCCCTCCCTCCCTCAAGGAGCTCACAATCTAGTTGGGGTGACTGGCACAGACAACTAGTTATATGCTATGAAGCTCAGGGAGATCTGGGCAGCACGAGGGGCATAGTCAAAGTACAGTGCAGTAGGAGGGGCACCAGGGCAGGCTTCATGGACAGCCGGGGAGGTCAGGGAGGATACTGACAAACAAAAATGGTGGGGAGAAAATGAGCTGCAGGCTGAGGGAAAAGAATAAAAGTGGTCTGGAGGGAAGTGAGGCTTCCTGTAGAGTATCAGTAGTCCTAGATGAACATGCATGGGGTTTGGGAAGGTCCAGTGTGGCTGGCGCAAGGAGTAGTAGACAGGGAGGTTGGGCAGGGAGACTGTAAAGGCCTGCGTTTTCAGTCCAGACTCTCTGGGCAATAAGCCACTGAAGATTTGGGGTGATCTGGGGTGATCAGGACGTGCTGGTTTGCCTGGGCTGTTCCTCCAGCAGTACCACTAGCAACGCTGATGGGCTAAAGACTCGGGAGAGACTTCACATGGTGTGGTGACCACCTGCTTTGGGACCCATCACTACCCCAGGGTAGGGTTAAGTCACGGAATTCTCAGTCTAACTGGAGAAGAACCGAGCACCACAAGGAAGACAACATGAATAGAAAGGGAAACTCTTCACCTTAAGATCATAAAGCCTAGAAATGATAAGATAGTCAGTTTTTGTATTGATAAACATTTTTATTCTAATATTATAGTAATAATTCAAGTGCAATTCTCTTTGAAAAGTCAACTCTGTTAAAACAAAACTTGTTAAATATCTTTCATCAAACACAAACAATATTCTTTTCAATCCCGCACAGCAGTCAGAGCCATGGAGCAGAGGTAAGATTTTTTTTTTTTAAAGCCTACTACATTTTGTTATTGCTAAAAGAATCTGAATTAGTTGTCAAGGTCTCAGAAGCAGTGATTAATTGACTTTTGAAAGCTCTACCAGATACTCTGACATAAAATCATGAATCCAGATATCTGTGTCTGGCAGTGACGTGTCCACTAAATAGACCACTACTTTCCGGTCCCAAGGATTAGTGTTTTCTATAACTGTCTGCACCAATGCCACCAGAGGTTTCTTCTCCACGTGATTTCGAAACACCACTGAAGCCTCCTCAGACCACTGGCTGCACTTCACTCCTAAGAGGAAGGGAGTTTGCAGATCAGTGAGGGGTCAAATGAGCCTTTCTTTGATCCGTTATAATGGAAAACTATTTAAATAGTCCCAAAGTAGTTAAACACACCAGCTTAGATTTGCCTAACTGAAAAACAGATGCTGAACAATCTTACAACAGTCTTGCTTATAGTTTTTCTATTCTGAATGGGGTTATTTCTGTAAACCTTCACCTATAGACACAAATTTCATCTGAGATTTAATGCTGTGCTATAAAATGAAGTTATAATAATGACTGTGCCCATTTCCGTAAAGTATATGTAGATATAGACTGATGGAGAATGAAATATCAATATCAATGACATTTCTCTTATTTACAGATTTTTTTCCCTGATGAACCAGATATAGTAAAAAAAGAAAAGAAGAAGAATTAATACACTTAACAGTATTTTAAATTATATACATTACCATGGTAAAAGCACTGGATTGAAAGTCTGGAGACTCAGTTACTATACCCAGCTCTTCCTCTATCAAATGGTATGATCTTGGGGAAACCAGTTGATTTCTCAGGCCTCAGTTTACTTCTTATAAAATAAAGTGGTTGGACCAGATGAATTTTAAGTCCCATGCATTGCTAAATCCCCATGACTTTTAAACTTGAGAGCTCAAGTTAGAGAATTCTGAATTAGGTTTTAAAACAAAACTGAGACAAGAATATGTATTTTTCAAGAAGTATTATTAACTAACATAAATTAAGTTCACATATGTTAGATTAGATACATAAATTATGCCCCATAGTGATGAAGGTCTGGGAGTTTCACATATAATTCAAAAGACCTTTCGGTGTAGTGAGTGGGCTAAATTCTTTGATTACTAAGAATTTCCCATGAGAGAAGCCTAGAACTGTCTATAAGCTGCTGCTTCAGTGACTGTAACAGAGCCGGAGCCTCCCAGCACTGGCACGAATTCAGTGAAATGAAGCGGCTGTAGAGTCCCCTGCACAGGGAGCACCAGTGACTGTGGCCACGAACCCGGGGTGGGGATGATGGGGCCATGCGATCCTCCCTCACGGAGACCCCTTCACTGGGCCGTTTGATTGTCATGTTTAACAAAATGTGTTGTTAGAAAAACCTGAACATTAGAAAGTGAAAATGAAAAATGTAACCATTAATTCTGAAGAAACCATTTAGAAGTTTGAGTTCAAAGCAGATCAGTGGTAGTCATGCCATGTGTAAGATGCCATTTTTGGTTCATATCTGTCTACCATGGGAGTTTCCTTTGAGTTCTAGTAGGAGACACAAAGAAACTGGCAAATACTTCAAAATAAGGCAATCTCTCTCTCTCTCCCTCTCTCTCTCTCTCTCTTTCTACCTATCTATCTACATACATATGTCCTCAATAAACGCTATCAATAAGAAGAATTTATATACATAATTTCTCTCATTTCTGAGATCAAGTCAGTTCTGCCACTGCTAAGTGTATGGGGTGAGCAGGGGGTGAGGAATGAGGGTTGCACATGTGGTCACAACTCGCCCTATCCCAGCACAGCAGGACCTCCAGACAACTGGAGGTGTCGGCACCCCTCAGCCCTCTTGGCCTCCGCACCCTCTGCTCACGGCGACAGCTCTCTGGGTGGAGCTTCAGCTGGGCACCCATGTTACCTACTGGTAGAGGGCACACAGATATCTGCACTGCCTTCACAGAAGATAAAACAAATCTCATCAGACAGTTTCATAAAGAGGTACCACTCTACACCTATTAACTCAACTCCTGAGATTTTATGACAGTCAATAGGCTGGTGTGAGTGTGGTGAAATCACACACTTGTGTGTTGTTAGTTGCGATGCAAATGGAAACTGATTTGGCCATGAAAATGGTCATATTCTACGACCCAGGAATGTTTCATAATTGTGAAAGTCCATTACGTAGATGCATTATAATTCCTGCAATAAATTATGAAATATTAATCGTGCAATGTTCTCCTCCTGTTGGTTATTTAAGTTGTCTCATTGTTTCCATTTGCTTGTTTTGGCTAATATATATAGCTGTGGGTTTTTTCCCTCAATACTACAATAAAAGTGTAAACAACCTAAATGTTCAACAATAGGGAAACAATGATTAAACAGAATATTTTGCAGCTATTAAGAATTGTTATCAGGACCATCAAACAACCACCCAAAAAGTAACAGTGTGAAAGCAGAATGCAATACTGTACCTGTACAAAGATTACAGTTTTAGAAAAATACTCATACATGAAACCAGAGACAGAAAGGAATATGGAAAAACAGAAACAGTAGATATAGTGGAAGGGCATGACCTTGAGAGATCATTAAAAATTATCAATAGGCCAATGATTCTGTACCCAGGACAAAATGACAATATATACTACTGTTGTGTCATGAGTCCAAATTCCCCAGAAGTTACCTGCTAGTTGAGCTGTGACTGCTTGAAACGGCAGCTTTCGGAACATGTCCACCAGGGGCCGCACTTTTCTTGTGTTGACTAATTCGTGCTTGCCATAGTCCAGCTCATACACGGACACCAGTCCATTGGTCAGGATTCCTTTTAAAAGCACCCTGTACCACCTAGATGTGCATTGGAGTAAAAAGGAAGAAAAAACCGCACAAAGTCAACATCTGCATTAAGGGCAACATTTTTTGATAAAAAGAAAAATTAGTACAAATGTTATTTACTAAAATATAAAACTATGCTGTTGTAGAAGTTTTTAAAGAGACTGCTTCTTCTTTTTCCAAAGGTTACTATTCTCTGCTTTGTCACTGGCTCATTTGATGGAATTTGTTCACTCAATACCCTTTTACAGCCCTCACGGAGCTAATAAAGGAAAACCACCACTAAGCAGGAGGAAACAGTGCCACAGAGGACAATCAGGACAAGGCTAGCAGATCCCTTCACTTTGACGGGGAGACAGGCAATGGCCACACTTTGGGGACAAGGTCCATGTTTGGAAGATGGAAAGAGAGAAGCAAGCGGGACCAGGTATGAAGAATGCATTAATTCAGGGACTTCCAGGCAAGATACCTTAGGGCTATCAAGGTAGTATTTGGACCAAAGGTCTGGAGCTCAGGAGAATGGTTGAAGCAGGAGATACGGATTAGAGTTGGTAGGGGGGAAGGTCATCAAAATAAAGGTAGTTTATGAAGCTATGAGAGAGAATGAGAATGCTTCAGCAGAGAATGTTTGAAAAAAAGTGAAGTGAGGACAGAATCCTGGGAAACACAAAAATTTAAGGCAAAGGAAGGTTACCCAGTAAAAGGAGACTGAGGAATAGAAGGTAAGTGGCAGCAGGAGGTCCTGAAAAGAGTGGTGCTGCAGAAACCAAGTAGTGTAAAGCATCCCATGTTACAGGGAGGTCAACTAGGATTTAGAGTTAAAAGAAGCCACTGGACTCGGTAATGAGCTCTGTATCTTTAATAAGAATGGTTTCGGGACTTCCCTGGTGGTGTAGTGGTTCAGAATCCACCTGCCAATGCAGGGGACATGGGTTCGATCCCTGGTCCAGGAAGGTCCCACGTGCCGCGGAGCAACTAAGCCTGTGCGCCACAACTACTGAGCCTGTGCTCCAGAGCCCACGAGCCACAACTACTGAGCCCTCATGCCACAGCTACTGAGGCCCGCGTGCCTAAAGCCCATGCTCCGCAACATGAGAAGCCACCGCAGTGAGAAGCCTGCTCACTGCAACGAAGAGTAGCCCCCGCTCACCGCAACTAGAGAAAGCCCACATGCAACAAAGACCCAATGCAGCCAAAAATAAATAAATAAAATAAATTAATTTTTTAAAAAAAGCTACAAAGAGGCCAGCTTCAAACACTGTATATAATTGGGGGGTTCTGGGAGGAACTCTAGAAACCTTCAGGTAAGCCCAAAGTGAAGCAAGCAATTATCCATGAATCACAGGGACACAGAAAGGTATCATAATAAGTACATGAGCTTTGGGGGCCAAACAGACCTGAGCTGGAGTCCCACTGAGCCATTTTTCAGTCATGTTAACTCTGGGCTCTTTATTTAACCTTTCTGTGCCTCAATTATCTCATGTATAATGTTTAGTTTTAATTTACTTGAAGAAATAATACATATGAAGTGCCTAACACATTAATTTGGCATATAACAGGCAGTTGGCAAATGGCAGCCATTACTGTAAGTATTCTTAAAATGAAGATAAGCTGTGCAAATAAGAACTTTAGATTAATCTGAAGAGAAATTTCCATATGTGGAAATGCCAGTTTGGTGCAGGTTGCTAATTCATATAAGTGTAAAAGGAGATAAAAACATTTGGTTTCCACCAATATCACTGTCTTTAAACTGTACAAGGTAAATGATTGATGGTCTGTGCTTTTAGTCTATAAATAAGAGGTACAGGGCTGTGAGGAGAGAACCATCAAGAAACCTATGTGTTGCATTTCTATTTAGCTTTCCACTTTCAAAACTAAGAGCTTAAATAAAGGCTTCAGTTTTGACGACATTACCAATTTCAGTGCAAGGCTACATGTGGATCACCTGGAGAGTTTACTTAAAACACAGATTCTGGGGTTCTACTGCCAGAGATTCTGACTCAGGAGGCCTGGGGTGAGGAAGGGGAATCTGCATTTTTAATAGGCTGCCCAGGTTATTCTTAAATTGGGATAGATTTGGAAATCACTGTAATCAAAACTGTACCTGAAATTCCTAAATCTTAACTTACCAGAGCTGGGAACAAGGTTTAGTAAATAGTCCTGGGTTGTAAGCAAGACAGAAGCTCTAAACACTTTACATTGATTCAGTTCATAAAGTTTCAAAAAATATCAGATAATCTGTTCCCATATATAAGACATCCCTTGATTATCTAGGACAAATTAACTGATTAAAGGCCCAGAGTCCTGAGGCAGAACTGTTCGACCCATGGGGGAGTAGGGGTGTAGTCTGAAGTCCCACACTACAAATCTCCAGTGTTCAGAGATCTTTACATGATCCTTCCCCCCAAGTGGCACCTCCCCACCACTAATCATCATTAATCTGCTCCTCAGATAAGAGTTAGCATTAGCTTGGCTTTAACTGTGATTAAACTATCCAATAATAAAGAGTTCTGATGAGGCAAATTGGAACCCATTTATGCTTACGATTGTAAGTAACATGACATAGTAAAAATATTTTTTTTTTTTTTGGCGGTACGCGGGCCTCTCACTGCTGTAGCCTCTCCCGTTGCAGAGCACAGGCTCCAGACGCGCAGGCTCAGCGGCCATGGCTCACGGGCCCAGCCGCTCCACGGCACGTGGGATCCTCCCGGACCGGGGCACGAACCCGCGTCCCCTGCATCGGCAGGCGGACTCTCAACCACTGCGCCACCAGGGAAGCCCAAAAATATTTTTTAAAGATGAAAAGCTTGTGACATATAAGTTGAATGCTTTTTAGAATGAGAGCTATTATACTTTTCACTTTTAAGTGTTGAAAATTAGTTTTTTTCCTCCCATAAAAATAACAAAATTTTATAAATGCCTATACTTGCTATCTTAAGCATGAATGAAAGCACTTTATAGAAAAAAAATAAGCAGTTGATCTTTTAAATTGAGTTTTGGGGGGTGTGTATGTATGTCTATGTGTTGGGACAGGGAAGGTGGGGGAGAGATTGTTCTTTTTGTTCACAACTGTCAAATAAGCTGGCACATTTCCCCTAAGAAAGCCGGCAAAGGGAAGGGGGAGCGGGGAGCTTGTGCCATTGTCCAGGGCTTCCTGGAGTGAGCGTATAGCTTGAGGAGCTTGGGCTTCCTTGGGTTGGAACCAGCACATCCTGGGGGCTTCAGGAGAGGAGAGTGTGGATCCAAATGTGCAAACGTGAGAACACAGACTGAAAGTGCTAAAACAAATGTAAGGAATTATGATTCTCACTGTCCAAAGGCCAAAGAGCAGTGAAATAGGCACTGTTGCACCTTATAAAGGGTGGCACAAGCTCTCTAGAAAGCAACTGACTGCATATATCAAAAACCCTGTAATCTTTAAAGAAGTGATTTCTCTTCTAGGAATCTATCTCATAAATACATAATCAGAGAGCTGAACAAAGATTTAAGTTCAACATTATTTGTAACAGTGAAAAATCTGGGAGAAAAAAACCTACAGAAGAAAATGATAAGTAAATTATGATTTCTCTATATGATGGAATATTTAGCTATTAAAATGTTTATGAAGAAATCTCATCACATGGAAAAGTGTTCACAGAATTATGTTAAGTGGAAAAAGTAGGTATGAAATTATATATTATATGAAATTATATAATTAAATATATATTATATTAGAAAATTGCACAATTCATTGGTCTCATTTCACATTCAAAATTCCCATTTGTGCAGTTCCAAGTCCCCCTGCAGGGATTAAGGACTCTTGGTATCATTCTACACATTTTTCTTAGGAGGAGAATAAAAGGCTCTGTCTGTCCAAGCACCTACTTATTTTCCACTTTTGCAGCATACACTTGGTGTTTCTCCACTGCCACATGGCGCTCCTCAGACACACTGTAATAAAGAATCATCTCTTCCATCAGAACTTCCAGCTTATGTATCTCTTGCCATGGCTGGATGACAAAGTAGCCCGGGTGACAGGCCACTGGCACGTACACATCCATGTGTTCCCCTGGCTCGGACAAGTGGACAGGAGGTGGCAGTTCCTCCATGGAGAAAGAGCTGGTATGGTCTACCGATAACTTTTTCAGGATACCCGAGAGGCTCTTTCTGAAATTCTCTCCAGTGTTGCCCAAAATGTGGGTGTTCACACTTTTGCTGTTGGGGGAGCCAGCTCCACTGGATACGGCACTCAGAAACACATCCTTCTGATGCTTCCACAAGTCTGCGTTTGTAATCTGGCGATTGATACTGCGGTGAGGATCGGGAAAGTTCTTGGGGGTAAATAAATAAATATGTGCAATCCCTCTGGTTTCATCCACTTTTGTAACCTTTGGAAAACACACAAAACCAACTTAAAGCAATCCAAGTTCACGCTGAATTCTGAGGTGGTTATAATATTAACTTTAAATATTATAAAACAGTATTTTGCAAAGAACCCAACTTGCTAAAATCATTTTATTTGAGGTCAGATGAATTATCTATCACAGCTGTAGCAATGAATAAGCTCGTAGGTCCAAGTAGTCTAGAAACCAGCGGCAAGCTTATGGAAATGAAAAATTTACTAACCTCTAAAAACTGAGAATATCTATGACTGGCTAGAGGTCAGTATCACTGAGAGGAAGTGATTCTATATATCATGATTAATTTTTTAATATTAATGACATGTTAAAACACTCAAAGAAGAAAGAGTAACCCAATGAATCCCCATGTGCTCATCATCCAACTTCAACAATAAAAAATAATAAAAACGGCAAAATGTCCTATAAGAATTCTGCTTAATGCTGGTGTACCCTCAGACAGGGAAGGGAAAGAAAAAGCTTTGACCTTCACCATATCCTTTGGGATCTTTGGTCCAAAGTCCTTGTTTGGTCCTAATATCTGCTCTCACCCCTCTCCCTTTCCCCCAGTTGCATGAGAGGAGAGGGACCTTGGGAGAAAAAGAGGAAGAAAGCTCCACTGAATAGGCCAAAATTACAGTCACCATTTTGCACCTTTTGCCCAGGAGACCTCTGATTACCTGACTACCTTTTTCTGTCAGAGGGGTGAATGTCTGTATGGGAGCACCACACATTGATAACTGGACTGTGTGTCCCAAAGGGCTGGGTGACTGTTAATTCTTCTCATCAGCTCCTCTGGTTTATCTTAGGAATAACAAAAATGAGACACTTCTAGCCACATCTATCTTTTACCAAATTGGGCTAGAAATGAAAGGCAGGAACACAGGCATGAAGACAAGGAGACACCAGCAAGGCAATCCTTCTAAAGTAATTTACTTTAAAAGCTTTCCTCCTAGCAAGAGGAGTCTATTTAAATTCATTCTTTGGAGGGCTAATGAAGTACTGACTGCTAATTCATTTTGATATTTATGGTACAGAAACACCGCTTCAAAAATCAACCATTAAAAAGATTTTTATTGACTACCCAATACGCTGGCTTTAAGAGCTGAAAATGTAGCTGAGAAAACAATATTCATGTGGCAATTGAAGAATATAAAATGGTATATAACTGTGTGATGGCACATGATAAATCCTAGAGGAGAATGAAGATAGGAAAATCAGTGTGGACTAGAATAAGTGAGAGGTCTTCATGAAGATATTTCTCAAGGACATTTCAGTGTTAACATTGTTAAATGCTTATATAAAATGGTAACACTATTTACATCAGTTAAAATAGAGAAATATTACCTTACATTTCTATTCTTGGAAATATGAGCAGTGTTTTTGACATGAAGATGCAAGAGTGTGAAAAAGAAACACGCTAGTGAAAGAAATAAAGCAGTTTAAATAAGTTTTAGGAAGAGACAAAAACCAAGATTACAAGCAAATATTTGTTTATAATCCATTTTACTTTAGGGATAAAAGAAAGAAATACCGGACTTATTTAAATGGTCTTTAGAAACATTTATCAAGAGATACTTGGTCCTCTGTTGCAGACTTAATTCCTTATCATGGAGCAAAATAGGAGCGCAGAACTATCTGCTACATTATTAATAATCAAAAAATTATATAAAGGGTTTAAAAATAACACTGGAGATATAGGATAAATTCTTAAATAAACATTAAACCATCAAATATCTTATAGCTACACATGTAACCAACCTCCTGACTATAAAAGTGTGTCGGAGGTGAAAGCATCAGTTTACAGTAAGATAAAATTCTTTCACAAAAACAAGTGGAAAAAAAAAGTGAGTCCTTCTGGCTGACAGCCCCCTTTTATCAAGACCAATAAGATAACTAACCTTAATGCTACAGTCTGAGCAATTCAAAACAGAATCTCTTAGCCAAAGCACAGCATCTGGTGTCCACATGCCAATAGACTGTGGAAGATCTGCTAAACAGCACTTTATAGCCTGAAAAGAAAACACAATGGAAAAAAGGACACACCATCTTAAAATAGGTACTTATGAGTAGTGTCAACATTATTTTCCTACAAGTCAAATGTTGCCAAGATAGAGAGCAAGCAACAGCAATAGCTAATAATGACAATCACAGTTCTCGGGCTGGAGCATCTGCTATGTTCCTGATCTATTTATATTACTACCATTGTCTTTACTCCTATCATGAGCCAGGGTTATACCAGGTACTTCACATACTTCTCACCCTACAATACTTCTGCATGGCAGGCCAGTGTTGTGATCTCATTTTACAGACGGTGAAACAGACTCAGAGATACTAACCTGTGTAAGATCACAAACTCGTGAAGACAAGATTGGGACTTATATCTAGGTCTTCCCTTTATGCTCAACTAAAAAAAAAATGAAGTGTCATTTGGATGAAATCTGACTCCTGTTGTAAAAATCTCTGTGGAGGCTTCTGGCTGAATGAAGCATTTCCTGAGTACCCCAGGCATTTGTACTTACCTTTTGAAGGAGGTTGTAATGAGAATTAAGGAGGGAAAGAAAAACTAAAACCCAGTGACACCTAAAAGCCTCATTTTCCCTGATGCTTTTTACCTCCCACCATCACTGCACAAGCTTCTGCAGAATGGCTACATCAGGGAGGAAAAGGTAACCCCAGGGACTCCCTCCAGTCTCATGGAAGCCTTTGAATTGATGGAGGCAATTTTATGCAGGAGATGAAACTTACTTCCAGGATTCCTAGATTTCTTCTTTCCTCTCTGAGCCCCAACCTCCCTGTCATACACCCTCCCTTCATCCTTGGGGGCTCCAAGTCTCCCACTGTGCCCCCTGCATGAGGCACCTTTCTGGGTGGGGAGGAGGTCACTTAGAGCAAAGACAGCAGACTCTACTAGTGCAGGTGCCAGGTGGGCAAAGAGGGAGTGAGGCGGGCCAGCTGGGGCCTGTGCACTGGAGAGCACAAGCCCTGCAGAGGAGAACATCACTTCCCAAGCTCCCACAGAGCACTGTCCCATAACGGGGACTGCTCAATAGAGTCATGTTTTCTAGTTTGTCAAGAGGAGCTAGAAGCAGACAACTAATTCACATTTTAAAACACTATACGAGCCAAGGGCCCAGACCCAATATTCATGGGTCAGCCTTGGCCAACAGGCCATCAGTTTGCTACTCTGAACCTCTTGGGGAGATGTTGTTAGCCAGAGGCTTGCCCTAGCTGGTTTTAAAGGTTCCCCTAACTTCACATCTATCAAATAAAAAATCCAGATAAGAGTAATAGAAAAAATTATAGTGGCTTTTACCAAGAAAGTACACCTGTGTAACTTTCAGACAGTCAGAAGCAGTGGGACGGATCACCCATCTCCTCCAGCCCTGGAAACCTTTTCTAGGTAAGGCTGGCCCTAGATGGATGTTCTAACAAGGGGTACAGAGGCCAGAGGTGCTATCAAGTGAAAGCAGCACTTAAAGGTCTAACAATTTTCAATATTATGCTGAGCAGCAATAAGAAAAAATGTGATTCTGAAAATTGGCTTGAACTCAAGTTAAACAGCTTCTCTGTAATAGTCATTTTAGGAAAGGCAACAGTGACTGCAGTGAGAGAAATTATAAAAGCCACGCTAATTATGGTCAAGTACTTTTTATTCACTGAGGTTTTTTTTTGTTTGTTTGTTTTTTGTTTTTGGTGGTTTTTTTTTTTTGCGGTTATGCGGGCCTCTCACTGTTGTGGCCTCTCCCGTTGCGGAGCACAGGCTCCGGACGCACAGGCTCAGCGGCCATGGCTCACGGGCCCAGCCGCTCCGCGGCATGTAGGATCTTCCCGGACCGGGGCACAAACCCGTGTCCCCTGCATCGGCAGGCGGACTCTCAACCACTGCGCCACCAGGGAAGCCCTATTCACTGAGTTTTGATACATAAGACATCTTCTGGTAAATATAGGTCAAGGGGCCCCTTGAAATTATAGAATGTTGAACAATTTTATTTTCAAAGCATGATGGATTTCTGTACAAACTCTACTTCTCCTAAGTAGGAAACAGTTATTAATAATTTTAATTAATACAAAATAATTCAAACTTCTTATCATCTTGCATTTTTATCAAGAGAGGAAGGATGGACTGAAGTTAATCTTTTCACTAAAATCTATGAGAAGGTTAAATATAAACATATATCCAAAGAGAATGGTTACCGAATTAAATTAAGAACCCTGGAAGTAAATATTTACATATAATATCCTGAAACTGTGTAGAAGCCAGCACTGGCATCTAATTATTAAAGTGGAACCTCTAACTGGACAACATAGCCTGATGACTCAACATGCTTGAAAACAAACATTTATCAAACAATATTCTGTAAGTCTGACTGGTCTTCTTGTCTAAGCAAAATTTTACATCTGAAAACCAGTGAGCCACCATCTGGATCATTTCCAATTTTGTTAAACTCAATCATCATCAAAAACTGAGAGAGCATCTCACAATGTGATTATGAACACATCCAAATCCCTTTCAGCCAATCTCCTAGGCTTGTAACACATAGTACCTGAGGTGGTACTGCAATCATTTCTTGGAGAAACCGAGGGGGAATTTCTCTGAGCTCGGACACTTTCACAGACGTCACAGTGCCAGAGTCCAGGAATTGAACATCAAGAGCCCGGCTGCTGTGAACATTCGTGATCTGCAATGAGACAAGTGTTGGCTGATTTATTAGCATATCCAAAAGGCCAAAATGCTTCTGCGCAATTACATTTTGTACAGCTCTAAAATGCATATAAAAAGCAACAAAAACTATCAGTGCTGATTAAATTTTCTCTTATTTTAAAATGTACTTATTTACCAAATAGATATGCTTTTATAGTAGAATTGATTTCAACATCTTGCTGTTAATTCATAAATATAGTAATAATTACTATGTTTTCAATTCTAGGATACTACTGATTGTAAAACAATTTGATACATTATTATATACTGCTGATCGTAAGATACAGTCTGTTCTCCAAAATATTAGGATGTGAGGAAAAAAAAAACTACTGTGTCTTAGCAATGAGGAAATAATAGAGAGAATTCAGAGACAGAATTTTACTTGTAGTAGGTAAATACTATGTATTTTTTTTTTAGAGTTAAACTTGGTCTTTTTTAAAATTAATTAATTAATTTTTGGCTACATTGGGTCTTCGTTGCTGCACGCGGGCTTTCTCTAGTTGCGGTGAGTGGGGACTACTCTTCGTTACGGTGCGCAGGCATCTCATTGCAGTGGCTTCTCTTGTTGCGGAGCATGGGTTCTAGGTGTGCGGGCTCAGTAGTTGTGGCTTGCAGGCTCTAGAGCCCAGGCTCAGTAGTTGTGGTGCACAGGCTTAGACGCTCTGCAGCATGTGGGATCTTCCTAGACCAGGGCTTGAACCCGTGTCCCCTGCATTGGTAGGCGGATTCTTAACCACTGCACCACCAGGGAAGTCCCAATACTATGTATTTTTAAAACATGACACATTTTGGTATTTTATAGCCCAATGATACTTTGTGTCATTTGTCAAAAATGGGAACATCATTAATCATTAGAGAAATGCAAATCAAAACTACAATGAGATATCGTCTCACACTGGTCAGAATGGCCATCATCAAAAAATCTACAAACAATAAATGCTGGAGAGGGTGTGGAGAAAAGGGAACCCTCTTGCACTGTTGGTGGGAATGTAAATTGATACAGCCACTATGGAGAACAGTATGGAGGTTCCTTAAAGAACTAAAAATAGAATTACCATATGACCCAGCAATCCCACTACTGGGCATATACCCTGAGAAAACCATAATTCAAAAAGAGACACGAACCACAATGTTCATTGCAGCACTATTTACAATAGCCAGGACGTGGAAGCAACCTAAGTGTCCATCAACAGATGAATGGATAAATAAGATGTGGTACATATATACAATGGAATATTACTCATCCATAAAAAAGAAACGAAATTGAGTTATTTGTAGTGAGGTGGATGGACCTAGAGTCTGTCATACAGAGTGAAGTAAGTCAGAAAGAGAAAAACAAACACTGTATGCTAACACATATATATGGAATCTAAAAAAAAACAAAAAAAACCCCAAAAAAACATGGGCATGAAGAACCTAGGGGCAGGACGGGAATAAAGACACAGACATAGAGAATGGACTTGAGGACACGGGGAGGGGGAAGGGTAAGCTGGGACAAAGTGAGAGAGTGGCATGGACATATATACACTACCAGACGTAAAATAGATAGCTAGTGGGAAGCAGCTGCATAGCATAAGGAGATCAGCTCGGTGCCTTGTGACCACCTAGTGGGGTGGGATAGGGAGGGTGGGAGGGAGGGAGATTCAAGAGGGAGGAGATATGGGGAAATATGTATATGTATAACTGATTCACTTTGTTATAAAGCAGAAACTAACACACCATTGTAAAGCAATTATACCCCAATAAAGATGTTTTAAAAAAAATGGGTAAGTTACACACTGAATCAAAGCAATAATTACCTACTTGTAGCCAAATGGCAACAACACAACGTAAGATTCTGGATGCACCTTTAAATGCCACAATCTCCCCTAATATGCCCCTAAAATGCCATTGTGACACTTGCCATTGTTAAATATTTACAGTGGCCAAATATAGCCCCACGGGGGTGGTTATCTGGGCTGAGATCTCATGCCTACAACTGCACTAACTGCTACCTAAGCGTGGTGGTGCCTTCGGTATGATGGCTGTTGAGAACTGGGCCACTTTCGTCTTGGAAGTCAGATTCGCCAGAAGTGAAGCCTTTTTCTACTGCCTGAGAGAATGCTTGATTAATATAATAGCATAAATTTTTAAATCTCTTAAGACATGATAAACACAAACAGTCCCAGGGAGGAATATTTTTAAAAGTATTTGTTTATTCAAACATACATACTGAACATATATATTGGTATGGATGGTATCTGTTGAATGCTTGTTATATCCAGGTATAACTAGGCTGCAAAGATATACTTCCTCTTCTCAAAGAGCTCCTAGTGCCATGAGAGACTACACAAATACATAACCATACTATAATGTAGTAAAGGCAATAATGAAGTTGCGCTTGGGGTACAGTGAGAACACAGAGGGTGGGTACCTGACCCAGCAGGAAGCAGGTGTTAGGGCAAGCTTTCAGGAGGAGGGAATGCCTAGAATTGGTACTTTTCTTTAAAAATTTACTTTTTTTTCTTCTTATTTTAGTAAAATGCCTCCATTGTAGAAAATTTAGATACTTAATGATATAAAAATCACTCGTAATCTACTATAGGTTACAATTATCCTTCTAGTCTTTTACCCATGATTCACAAAAGAACTGATTTACAAGAATTACAAAATATTTGTAGATACTATTTCATAGTTGACTGCTTTCCACTCAGTGTCTCATAAAAATATTTCATGTTGTTTGTCTTCTATGTCATTTTAATGTTATTTAAGTCTATCATATAGATACATTGTGACTTATCTATCAAATCACTTTGGCTGGATAATTTAAGTTGTGTAAATTTGTTTACACAGATTTGTTACTTTAAGAAATAATCATATTTATTGGGCATTTTTATTTCCTTTTTCACAAACTGAAATTTCATAAATTTCACTAATTTATGTCCTTTCAGAGCTGCACCTTAAATGATGAATGGGAGTAAACCAGGTTGGTAGGAGTCCAGTTAGGGGCGAATCTGGACATTTCAAATAGAGGGGAGAGGATGGGCAAAGGCACACACATACTTCTTACGTGTGGGGCCTACAAGCATTTTGGTTACGTTAGAGCATACAATGAGAGGCCGGGCGAGGCAAGAGGTGAGGCTGGGAGACAGGCAAAGGCAAGGTCTAAGAGAACCAGATATCATGCCTTCAAGAACTAAGACTTTACCCTGTAGATGAGAAGCCAATGTCAAGCCTTAAGTAGAAGAATGAGATGGTCAGCTTTATAAAATTGCTGGTGAGGGCTTTGGGATCAGATAGATTTGGTTTTAAACCTCAGCTCTCCCACTTTTTAGCTGGATGACTTTCCTCATCAGTAAAAATGGGGATAACAGGGTTTTGTGAACATGAAATGAGATCAGTCATGTTTAAAAAAGCACTTAGTGTCATGGAAACAGTAAGTCTCGTCATAAGTTGGATGTATAATTATTTGCATTTTGGGTTGCTACTCCTAGTGATACGGAGCTCGACTAGAGGAAGACAGGAGTGAAGGCAGAGGAACCAGTTGGTGTGGTACTGTGGTGTTCCATGCAAGAATTAACCAAGTTGTAAAATCATCAGTGTTTGGTGATTAGTTGCACTTGGGGCTGAGGAAGAGGTAGGAGTCAAAGATAACTCTTAAGAAACAGCCTGAATGGCTGCATGAATGGAGGTACCACTAAAATAGAGATAAGGGAGAAAGGTAAGGATGGGGAAAGATAATTTTGGTT